>NW_026691418.1:4785316-5087948 GCF_020826845.1 Diceros bicornis minor
TGAGCTCAGCTGTAGTGATGATTGCAACTCATATACTAACTTGTTCATGGACATCTACTTACATGCTGGGACGAGAAATTGCCTTCGCAAAGGAATGTGATATTCCCTCCTAAGTGTCGAAACAGCAATATATTCAAAACCTGTTTTAAGAATGTAAACCTTCAGAGCTGGAAGGAACAGAGATTGGGCATGAAGATATTTCCAGAAATGGGTGTTAGCCATAGATTAGCCCAGCTGTATTAATGATTGCTGCTCATATACAAAGTCGTTTCTAGACATTTGCATACAAGCCTGGGTCAGAAAGTGCCCTCTCAAAGGAATATGACATTCGATCTCAAGGCCTGAAACTGCATTCTGTTATATACCTATTTTAGCTTTCTGATCTTTACGAGATGGAAGGAAGAGATAGTGGGCATAAAGTTATTTCCAACAATGGGTGTTATACATAGTTCAGCTAAGTTCCAGTAATCATTAAAATTTAATTACTAACTTCTTCCTAGAGCTCAACTTAGAACCTGGGATCAGAAATTGCCTTCTCAAAGGAATGTGATATTCCTTCTCAAGGCCTGAAATGACAATATGTCCCCAACCTGGTTAAGAAAGGCGGATCTCATTTGCTGGAAGGAAGAGAGACAGGGCAAGATGTTATTTCCTTAGTTGTCACTGGCAAAAGTGCCTGAGCAGTGGTATTTTGTCTTTCCATTGAGAAGGCAGCCTCAGTGCAGGCAACAAACCAAAGGAAGAAAAGACACTTTCCATTATGACCCTCAAAAACTAAATGGAAATGTTTTTCTCCACAGAGTATGTTCATTAGATGGATACTATACATATTCTCTCCCAGCTGCAGTGGAAAGTTTAAAATTTCTCAGGGGTAGATGCTCCTTAAATGTACTTGCAAGAAGAATTAAGCAAGAACTTGCTGGCATAACATGGGAGAGAATTCTTTTTTTTTTTTTGTGAGGAAGATCAGCCCTGAGGTAATATCCGATGCTGATTCTCCTCTTTTTTGCTGAGAAAGTTTGGCCTTGAGCTAACATCTATGCCCATCTTCCTCTACTTTATATGGGACTCCATCACAGCATGTCCTGGCAAGCAGTGTGTTGGTGTGTGCCCAGGATTGGGAAACTGAAAACCCCAGGACACCAAAGTGGAGTGTGCACACGAAACCGTTTGTGCCACCGGGCAGGCCCCAGGGAGAAAATTCTTAAGTAAATGTCGTTAACAACAATGTTGGGAGAGGCAATTTTCAGGATAGCCCTCTACAGATGCAAGCAAGAATTTTTCTCCAGACTGACCTTTCCTTTTACAGATGTTATAGATACTATCTCCCAGGTGTACTGAAATTTTAAAACCTCTCATATGAAGATGTTACTTACACTTATTGGGTACTTGTGTTAAACAAAAGTGTTTGTTATGATACGCTAGTGAGACCCTGAATGTAGTTTGAACTGCAGTGTATTCAAATTCTCAAGATGATCCTAAACAGCAACAAGAAGGAGTTTCTCTGAAGAGTCAACTGTCATCGAATGGATGGTAAGGATAATCTGCACCACCTGTAGTGATAGCTCTCCTAGTAAGATGATCCTGAAAACTACTGGCAAACTTGGTTGCTTAGTGGTGTTTTGTCATTCCATTGGGAAGACAGCCTCAATGCAGGCAATGAACGGCAAAGAGGATAAGTTACTGAACCACATCGTCCAAAAATCTAGAGGGAAGAGCTTTTTTGCACAGCGTACATTCATTTACTGGATGTTATAGATATTGTGTCCCAGCTGCGGTGGAAAGTTTAAAAGTTCTCAGAGGCAGATCCTGCGGAAAGCTATTTGCAATCTGAGTTCAGCAAGGTCTTTCTTTCATTTAATAGGGAGAGAATTACTAAGTGAATGTTGTTCACTGCAAGGATGCAAAGGAAATTTTCAGGATAGTCCTATACAGATATTAGCAAGAAATTTTCTCTACAATGAACAGTCATTTTATGGATGTTATAGATACTCCCATCTGCACTGAAACTTTAAAACCTCTCATATCAAGGTATTCTTAACAGATATTTGCAAACTGTGTTAAACAGTAGTGTTGATAATGATATGTTAGTGAGACCCTGAAGGTAGACTGAACTACAATGTTTTTAATGTCACTCATGAATATGATTCTAAACAGCGACAAGTAAAGATATTCTTCACACAGTACTTTCGTTGAATGGATGTGATAGAGTTTCTTGCCCGGTTGTGGTGACAATTTTAACATCTCATAGGAATGTGCTCCTAGCAGCAACTGGCAAAATAGGTTTACAGTGGTGTTTTGTCTTTACGTTGGGGAGGAGGCCTGAGTGCAGGCAGTGAACTGCAGAGATGAAAAGGCACTTTGCAAGATGATCTTAAAAAGCTAAAATGATGTATGTTCCTCCACAGAGTACTTAGGTAGAATGTATGATATAGATATTCTGTCCCAGCTGCAGTGGAAAGTTTAAAAGCTCGCAGAGGCAGATCTGCTGAAAGCCACTTGCCATATGAGTTCAGCAAGATCTTTCTTGCCTTACCTGGGAGAGAATTCCTAAGTGAAGGTCGTTAACTGCAATGGTGGAAAAGGCAATTTTCAGGATAATACTATACAGATACAACCAAGAGATTTTCTCCACACTGAACTCTCATTTCATGGATGTTATAGATACTCTCTCCAACTGTACTGAAAATTTAAAACCTCTCATATGAAGATGTTACTAACAGATATTGGCAACCTGTGTTAAGCAATAGTGTTCATTATGATATGCTAATGATATGCTAAATGCAGACTGAACTGCAGTGCCTTTAAAGTCATACATGAACATAATCCTAAGCAGGTACAAGAAGAGGTCTTCTTCACGGTATACATTCATTGAATGGATTTGGTAAAGCTTCTTTCCGAGGTGTGTTGATAAGTTGAAACTCTCATAGGAAGGTGTTCCTAACAGCTACTGGCAGAGTAGGTTTAGCAGTAGTGTTTTCTCTTTAAATCAGGGAGGAAACGTGAGTGCAGGCAATGAAATGCAAAGATGAAAATGCAATTGACAATATGATCTGATGAAGCTAAAAGCGTTTTCCTCCACATGGTACTTACATGGAATGGATATTATAGATAAGTTCTCCCAGCTGCAGTGGAAATTTTAAAAGCTCTCAGAGGAAGATCATTCTTCAAGGACTCTGCAAGCTGAGTTCAACAAACGCTTTCTTGCTTTACTTGGGAGAGAGAGCTGAGTGAAGGCCATTAAATGCAATGAGAGAAAAGGCAATTTGCATGATGAACCTACACATACACGAAAGAGATTTTTACCAAACTTGTCTTTCATATTATGGATGTTATAGATACTCTATTTCAGAAGTACTGAAATTTTAAAACCTCTAAGATAAAGATGTTACTTTCATATATTGGCCACCTGTCTTAAACAATATAGTTCATCATGATATGCTAGTGGGACCCTGACTAGAGTTTGAACTGCAGTCTATTAAAAGTCTCTTCTGAATATGACCCTTAACAGCCACAAGCTGTAGTTTCTCTGAAGCGTCAACTTTCTTTGAGTTGATCATAACAATAATCTGCACCACCTGTAGTGATTGTTCAAACGCTCTCCTAAGAAAATGCTCTGATGGCTACTGGCAAAGGTCATTGAGCAGGAGTGTTTTGTATTTCCATCGGGAAGGGAGGCTCAGTGCAGGCAATGAACGACAAAGAGGAAAAGGCACTTTACCATATGATCCTAAAAAGCTAAAAGGAAGAATTTTTCTCCACAGGGTACATTCCTGAAATGGATGTTATTGATATTCGCTCCCCACTGCAGTGAAAAGTTGAAAAGCTCTCAGAGGGAGAACATCCTTAAAGATACTTCCAGGCTGAGTTCAGCAAACATTTTTTACCTGACTTGGGAGAAAGAGCACGGATGAAGATTATTTACTGCAATGTTGGAAAAGGCAATTTTAAGAATAGTCCTATACAGATACACGCAAAAGATTTTCTCCACACCTGAATTTCAATTGACGGATGCTATAGAGACACTTTGCCAGCTGTACTGACATTTGAAAACCACTCATATGAAGATGTTACTTACAGATATTGGCCAACTGTGATAAGCAATAGTGTTCATCATGATACGTTACTGAGAACCTGAAGGCAGACTGAACTGCAGTGTAGTCCAAGTCTCTTCTCAAGATGATCCCAAACAGCTGTAAGCAGAGTTTCTCTGAAGAGTCCGCTTTCATTGAACGTAGGATAATGATAATCTGCACCACATGTAGTGATAGTTTGAAAGCTCTCCTAGGAGTGTTTCAAAGAGTTACTGGTCAACTTCGTTGAGCAGTGGTATTTTGTCTTTCCTGTGGGAAGGAAGCCTCAGTGCAGGACATGAACTACAAAGAGGAAAAGGCACTTTACTATGTGATCCAAAAAACTAAAAGGAAGACTTTTCCACCACACAGTATGTTCCTGGAATGGATGTTATAGATATTCTCTCCCAGCTACAATGGAAAGTTTAAAAGCTCTTAGAGGAAGGTGCTCTTTAAAGATACTTGCAAGCAAGTTCAGCAAGGACTTTCTGGCATTACAAGGAGAGAATTCTTATGTTTAGGTCGTTAACAGCAATGATGTAAAAGGCAATTTTCAGGATAATCTTACACAGATATAAACAAGAGATTGTCTCCAAAGTGGAATTTCATTTTATGGATGTTACATATACTGTCTCCCAGCCGTACTGAAATTTTAAAACCTCTCCAATGAGGATGTTACTAACAGATATTCGTCACCTGTGTTGAACAATAGTGTTCGTCATGACATGCTAGTGAGACCCTGAACGCAGATTGAACTGCAGTGTATTTGAAGTCACTTATGAAGATGACCCTAAACAGTTATAAGCAGAAGTTATCTTCATGGTGTACTTTCATTAAATGGATGTGATAGAGCTTTTTTCTGAGCTGTGGTGAAAAGTGTATACTCTCATGGGAAGGTATTCCTAATCGCTACTGGCAGAGTAGGTTTAGCAGTGGTGTTTTTTCTTTACATCGGGGAGGAAGCCTGAGGGCAGGCAATGAAATTCAAAGATGAGAATGCAATTGACAATATGATCCAAAGAAGCTAAAAGCAAGTGTTTTCCTCCACAGAGTACTTACATGGAATGGATGTAATGAATAGGTTCTCCTAGCAGCCGTGAAAAGTTTACAAGCTCTCAGAGGAAGATCGTCCTTAAGGATTCCTGCAAGGCGAGTTAAGAAACACTTTCTTGCATTACATGGGCTAGAGAGCTTGAGCGAAGGTCGTTAACTGCAGTGATTTAAAGGCAATATGCAGGCTGATCCCATAAAGAGACAAGCCACAGATTTTCTGCATATTTCACTTTCATTTTATGGATGTTATAGATACCCTATCCCAGCTGTACCGAAATTTTAAAACATCTCAGATGAAGATGTTACTTACAGATATAGGCCACATGTGTTATGCTATAATGTTTGTCATGATATATTCATGAGAGCCTGAAAGTGGATTGAACTCTAGTGTATTAAATATCTCTTCTCAAGATGATCCTAAACAGCTACTATCAGGAGTTTCTCTGAAGATTCAACTTGAATGGAATGGATGTTAAATATAATCAGCAAAACCTGTAGTAATACTTTGAAATCTCTCATACGAAGAGGTTCCTTACAGCTACTGACAAAATTGGTTGAGCAGTGGTGTTTTGTCTCTATATAGTGAAGGAAACATCATTGCAGGCAATGAACAGCAAAGAGGAAAAGACAATTTACCATATGATCCTACTACCTAAAAGGATGACTTTTTCTGCACAGAGTATGTTCACGGAATGGATGTTGGAGATATTCTCTCCCAGATGCAGTGAAATGTTTAATAGATCTCAGAGGAAAATCCTCCTCAGAGATACTTGTATGGTGAGTTCAGCAAATATTTTCTTGCATGT
The DNA here is from genome assembly GCF_020826845.1 of Diceros bicornis minor. Taxonomy (NCBI): domain Eukaryota; kingdom Metazoa; phylum Chordata; class Mammalia; order Perissodactyla; family Rhinocerotidae; genus Diceros; species Diceros bicornis. Next base: position 4,791,249 of record NW_026691418.1, read on the forward strand.
CTTGGGAGAGAGAGCCTGAGTGAAGGTCGTTAACTGCAAAGAGAGAAAAGGCAATTTGCAAGAAGATTATATATAGATGCAAGGATGAGATTTTCTCCACACGTGACTTTCATTTTATGGATGTTATAGATACTGTCCTCTAGCTGCAGTGAAACTGAAAAACCCCTCATATGAAGATGTAACCTATGATATTGGCCACCTGTGTTAATCAATAGTGTTCATCATAATATGCTACTCAGACCCCGAATGCAGATTGAACTGCAGTAATTAAAAGACTCTTCTCAAGATGATCCTAAACACCTACAAGCAGGACTTGCTCTGAACAGTCAACTTTTATTGAATGGATGATAATGATCATCTGCACCACCTATAGTGATAGTTGGAAAGCTGTCATAGGACGTTGTTCCTAACAGCTACTTTCAAACTTGTTTGAGCAGTGGTGAGTTGTCTTTTGGTTGGGAAGAGCCTCAGTGCAGGCAATGAGCGACAAAGAGGTAAAGACACTTTAATATATCCTAAAATGTTAACTTTAAGAGTTTCTCACCACAGAGTAGGTTCATAGAATGGATGTTAGAGTAATACTCGCCCCACTGCAGTGGAAAGTCTAAAAGCTCTCAGAGGCAGATCCTCCTGTAAAGTACTTGGAAGAAGAGGTCAGCAAGAACTTTCTTGCTTTACATGGGGAAGAATTCCTGATTGAAGGTGGTTAACTGCAATGTTGATAAAGGCAATTATCAGGATAGTCGTATACAGATAGAAGCAAGAAATTTTATAGATACTGGACTTTCGTTTTATGGATGTTATAGATACACTCTCCCAGGGTTACTGAAATTTTAAATCCTCTCATATGAAGATGTTACTATCAGATACTGGCAAGCTGTGATAAGCAATAATGGTCATCATGATATGCTAGCGAGACCATGAATACAGATTGAACTGCAGTGTAGTTAAAGCCACTTAAGAACATGAGCATAAACATTTACTAGAGGAGGTTTTCTTCATGGCATACTTTCATTGAATGGATGTGATACAGCTTCTTTCCGAGCTGTGGTGTAAAGTGCAAACTATCCTAGGAAGGTGTTCCCAACAGCCATTGGCAAAGTAGGTTTAGCAGGGGTGTTTTCTTTTATATCAGGAAGGAAGCCTGAGTGCATGCAATCAACTGCAAAGATGAAAGGCATTTTACAATATGATCCTAAAAAGCTAAAAGGAAGTGTTTTCCTCCACAGATAACTTACATGAAATGTATGTTACAGATACTCTCTTGCAGCTGCAGTGCAAGTTTACAAGCTCTCAGAGGAGGATCCTGCTTAAAGCTCCTTGCCAGCTGAGTTCAGCAAGTAGTTTCTTGCATTACATAGGAGAGACAGCCAGAGTGACGGTCGTTAACTACAATGGTGGAAAAGGCAATTTGCAGGAGGATCCTATAGACATACCAGCCAGAGATTTTCTGCACACTTGATTTTCATTTTATGGATGTTACAGATACTTTCTCCCAGGTGTAGTGACAAGTTTAAAAGCCCTCCAAGGAAGAGCTGACTTACAGCTACAGGGCTCTTGGGTTCAGAACGGGTGTTCTTTCATTATATTTGAGGGAAAGCCTGATTGCAGGCCATGAAGATCAATGATTGAAAAGTTCACTCATCAAGATGATCCTCAACAACTAAAATGAGTGTTTTTCCACCGTGTATGTTATTTCAATGGTTGTTATAGGTACTTTCTCCCAGCAGTAGTGAAATGGATCAAAGCTGTCATGGGAAGATCTTACTTACAGCTAATGGCAACCTTGCTCAGTAAGAACAATCTCTCTTATATTGTGAGAGAGAGCCTGAGTAAATGTCGTGAGCTGCAATGTTTGAAAAAGTACTTTTCAGTGCAGATGCTAAACAGGTACAAGCAAGAGTTTTTCTCCTCACTGTGCTTTTCACAAATGGATATTGGAGATATTCTCTTCCTTGTGTAGTGGAAAGTTTAAGCCCTTTCATAGGAAGATGCTCCCTAACAGCTACTGGCAAACCAAGCTCAACAAGCACATTCTTTCGTTCCATGTAAGAGAAAGCCTGAATGAAACATGCACACTGCAACCTTTGAAAAGGGACTTTTCAAGACGATCATAAAGAGATAAAAAAAGGAGTTTTTCTTCACACTGTACTTTCATTGAATGGATGTTACAGATAAGCTGTACCAGTTGTAGTGAAAAGTATAAAATGTCGCATTATAGTATGTTCCCTACAGCTATTGGCAAGCTGAGTTCAGCAGAAGTGCTCTTTCAATACATTGGATAGAAAACTGAGTGTAGACTATTAACAGCATATTTGTGATATCAGTCATGTGTCCTTAGTAAGATTACTCATATATTTATGTGTGACACCACTCCCACTGCTATCTGTGACATCAGTGACATGTAACTTGTAACATCACACCCATTGTGTTCATGTGATATCGCACCCGATGTTATGCGTCATGTGACACACTTGTTTATGGGTGACATCATACCCCTTGTATGTGTGACAACATCCTCCTTGCGTGTCACATCTCATCAATGGTAAGTGACATCAACCTTGTCATATGATATCAAACCATTAGTATGTGTGGTGTCACTCCCAGTATTATGTATGACATCACACCAATTGAGTGTGGCATCACTCTGATAGTGTTTGACATCACTCCAACGGTGTGTTACATGGCTAACATTTTGTGTCTGACATCACTCCTATCGTTATGTGTGACATCACACCCATTTTGGGACATCACACACTTTGAGTAGGATAAAACTAGGTTAGCCTGTCACATCTCTCAAATTGTGTGATATCACTGCCGTTGTGTGAGGGCAGTCATATTGTTAACTTTGATATGATATCCACAATTTTGTATGAAATCACTCCCAGATTTCTGTGAAGTCTCGCACATTTTACTCTGACTTATATCCCTATTGTGTGTTTTATGTAACTGTCATTGTTATGTATGAATTCACACTCATTTTCCTTATAAATACCACTCCAAATGTCCATGACAGCACCAGCTTGGTGTGTGCTTTCACACACTTTGTGTGTCTGACCTCACTCAATATCTGTATGACATCACTCCAATGGTGTATGTGTGATAGTGCTCACATTTGTGTGTGAAAACACACACATTGATATGTCTGACAACATTCACATTTTTGTGACATAATTCACATTTTTATGTATGACATCACACCTATTGTGTGTGTGTGACAACATTCACATATGTTGACATCACACCGATTGTGTGTGACATCACTCGAATTTACCATATGAAATGGCTATTGTTTAGTGTCATGTCACTCCCAATATTTTGTGTGATGTCACATTAATTCTCGAGGACATCACTCTACTAGTGTTGTGACATCACTCCCATGGTGTTTCTGTGACTTCACTCATATATTTTGGGTGACATCTTTCTGTTATGTGTGATATCACATTTGTTGTGTTGTATGACATCAGACCAATAGTGTGACATCACTCCCACATATGTGTGACATCAGTCACATGTCCTTTGTGATATTACTCACATGTTTATGTGTGACCTCAGTCTCATTATGTGTGGCATCACATCAATAATGTGACATTACATCCGCTATATGTCACATCAGTGACATGTCCCTAGTGACATAATTCACATTTTAAAGGGTGACATCACTCCCATTGTGTGCATGTGATATCACTCCCACTATTTTGCGTGGCGTGACCACATGCTTCTTGGTGACATCACATCAATTGTTTGAGTGTGACAACATCCTCATTGTGTGTCACACCACAACATTTGTGTGTGACATTAACCTTAATTCCCGTATGATATATCAACCATTATTATGTGTGGTGTCACTCCCAATATTATGAATGACATCATACCAATTGAGTGTGGCATCACTCTGATAGTGTTGATATCATTCCAATTGAGTGTGACGTGGATCACATTTTGTGTCTGACATCATTCCAATTGTTATATGGGACATCACACCCATTTTGGGACATCACACAACATGAGTGTGCTAACAATAGGATAGACGGTCACATCTCTCAAATTGTGTAATATCACTCCCATTGTGTGTGATGACATTCATATTCTTAACTGTGATGTGACACCCCCTGTTATGTATGAGGTCACTTCCAGGATTCTGTGAAATCTCACATTTTACTCTGACATATTGCACTGGTGTGTTTTGTGTAACTCTCATTGTTATGTGTGAATATTCACTCATTTTCCTTAGACACACCACTCCCGTTGTCTGTGACATCACCAGGTCGGTGTGAGCCTTCACACACATTTTGTGTCTGACATCACACCAATGGTGTACTTGTGACAGGGCTCACATTTGTGATTGAAAATATACCCAATGTTATGTTTGACACCATTCACTTTTTTGTGACATAAGACAACACACTTTTTTATGTATGATATCACACCTATTATGAGCGTGACAACATTCTCAGATGTTGACATCACACCAATTGTGTGTGACATGAATGCAATTTGGCATATGAAATCGCTACTGTTACGTGTGATGTTACTCCTAATATTCTGTGTGACGTCACACTAATTCTTGAGGACATCACTCTACTACTGTTGTGCCATCACTCTCATGGTGTTTCTGTGACTTCACTCATATATTTGGAGTGAAATCTCTCTGTTATTTGAGACAACATTCCTGTTGTTTTTATGACATCACACCAATAGTGTGACATCATTGACACACGTGTGACGTCAATCACGAGTCCTCTGCTGTATTACTCACCTGTTTCTGTGTGACATCACTCACATTATGTGTGACATCATATGAATTGTGTGACAACACTCTCACTGCTATGTGTGACATTGTCGTGTCCCTTTCGACACAACTCACCTTTTATAGTGTGACATCAATCCCACTGTGTGCATGGGATACCACTCCCATTGTTATGCGTGACATGACACACGGTTATGTGTGACACCACACCACTTTTTGTGTGTGACAACATCCTCATCTTGTGTCACATCACATCAATTGTGTGTGACACCAACCTTAATTAGGATATGATATCCCAACTGTTGTTATGTTGTTGTCACTCCCAGTATTATGTATGACATCACACCAATTGAGTGTGGCATCACTCTGATAGTGTGTTTGACATCACTCCAACGTTGTGCTTGCAACATCATTCACATTTTGTGTGCGACATCACTGCAATTGTTATGTGTGACATCACTCCCTTTTTTGGACATCACAAACCTTAATTGTGGTAACACTAGGATAGCCAGTCACATCTCACAAATTGTGTGATAACACTCCCATTGCATGTGACGGCAGTCATATTGTTCAGTGTGATGTGACATCTACTCTTATGTACGAAATACAACCTAGGTGTCTGTGAAATCTCTCACATTTTACTCTGACTTAAATCCCACATGTGTGTATTGTGTAACTCTCATTATATGTGAATTCACACTCATTTTCCTGAGAGGCACCACCCTTATTGTCTGTGACTTCACCAGGTTGGTGTGTGTCTTCACACACATTGTGTGTCCGACATCACTCAATGTGTGTGTGACATCACACCAATGGTGTATGTGTGACAAGACTCACATTTGTGTGTGAAAACACACCCATTGATGTGTGTGACACCATTCACCTTTTTTGTGACATAATTCACATTTTTATGTATGACATCACACCTATTGTGTGTGACAACTTTCACATATGTTGAAATCAAACCAATTGTGTGTGGGTTAGGGTTAGTGTTAGCATTAGCTTTAGAGTTTTGGTTAGGGTTAAGGTTAGGGATAGGGCTAGGGTTAGGGTTAGGGCTAGGGCTGGGTCTAAGGATAGGGTTAGGTTTAGCACTAGGCTTATTAACCCTAGGGATAGGGTTAGGGTTATGGCTAAGGTTATGCTTGCAGGTAGGGTTAGGTCTAGGGTTATGTTTAGGTTTAGGGGTAAGGCTAGGGTGAGGGCTAGGTTTAGGGTTATTGCCAGGGTTATGGATAGGTCTAGGGTGTGGGTTAGGGCTATGATTAGGGTTAGGTTTAGTGTTAGGTTTAGGGCTAGGGTTAGTGTTAGGGTTAGGGTTAGGGTTAGGGTGAGGGTGAGGGTTAGAGTTAGGGTTAGTACTAGGGCTAGGCTTATGGTTAAGTTTAGTGTTATGGTTAGGGTTAGGGTAAGGGTTATGGCTGGGGTTATGTCCAGGGCTAGGATTAGGATTAGGTTTAGTGCTAGGTTTAGGGCTAGGGCTACTGTTAGCTCTAGACTTAGAGTTAGGGCTAGTCTAGGGCTAGTGTTAGGTCTAGAGCTAAGGCTAGGCCTAGTGTTCTGGCTAGGGTTAGCCTTAGCTTTACAGTTATGGTTAGGGCTTGGTCTAGGTCTAGGTATAGGGCTAGAATTAGGGCTAGGGTTAGAGTTAGGTTGAGGGCTATGGTTAAGGTTCAGTTTATGTTTAGGGTTAGTCTTAGTGTTGGGGTCAAGGTTAGGGTTCTTGTTAGTGTTCAGATTCAGGTTTGTGTTCGGATAAGGGTTTGGGTTTGTGTTTGGGTTCTGATTCGGTGAGGTTTAGGGTTAGGCTTATGAGTTAGGGTCAGTTTTAGGGTTAGAGTGAAGGTTAAAGTCAGGATTAGGATTAAGTCTGCGCTATGCTTAGAGTTAGGTTACAGATTAGGGTTAGGATTAGTGTTAGCTTTAAGGTTATGTTAGTGATAGCGCTAGGGCTAGGCTTAGGGTTAGGTTTATGGATAGGATTTGGGTTAGCATTAGGATTAATACTTTGTTTAGGGTTAGGGTTACACATAGTGGTAGGTGTTGGTTTTGTGCTACAGTTCGGTTTAGTGTCAGTGTTATGGCTAGGGCTAGATTGAGCATTAGGGTTAGTGCCATGGTTCAGGTTAGGTCTAGGGTTAGGGTTAGAGTTATGTCTAGGTCTAGCGTTATGGTTAGGGCTATGGCTAGGATCACGGTTCGTTTTAGGGTCAGGGTTTGTGTTAGACTTAGTGGCAGGGGTACTGTTAGGTTTAGGCTTAACGGTTGGGCTATTAGTTGGGAATGGGAGAGATCGGTTTAGGGTCATGGTTAGGGTTAGGATTAGCATTAGTATTGTGGCTACGGTTAGGTATAAGGTTAGGGGTAGGGCCAGGGCTCGGGTTAGGACTGGGGTTAGACTTAGGGCTAGTGATAGTCTGTGGTTAGGGTTAGTCTTAGGGCTAGTGTAAGGGTCCGGTTTAGGGCTGGGTTAGAATTAGGTCTAGGACAAGTGTTAAGGTTAACGTTACACTTAAGGTTAGGATTTGGCATAGGCCTAGGTTTAGGCTTAGGGTTGTTTTAGGCTTAGGTTTGGGATATGGGTAGCGGATTTGGTTGGGGTTGGGGATAGGGTTACTGTTAAGGTTTGGGGTTGGGTTAGGAACAGAGTTCTGGTTTGTCTTAGGGCTAGGCTTAGGGCTAGGGCTAGGGTTAGGGTTAGGGTTATGCTTGGGATAGGTTTAGTGTTTGGGTGAGGGTCAGGTGTATGGTTAGCATTAGGATTAGGTTTTAGGAAAGGCTTAGGTTTAGGTCTAGGGTTAGAGCTAAGTTTAGGTTTAGGGTTAGAGTTCAGTTAGGTTTATGGCTATGGTTAGCGTTAGGGCTAGGTTTAGTGCTAGGATGCTGGTTAGGGCTAGGGCTGGGGCTGGTTTTAGGCTTATGGCTATGGCTAGGATTAGGGTTAGTGTTAGGTTTAAAGTTGCGTGCGTTAGAGTTTGGGTTATGGGTAGGGTTAGGGTTAACTTTAGGTTTATGTGTAAGGTTAGTTTTATATTTAGGGTAATCGTGAGTCCGGCCCCATGGCTTAGCAGTTAAGTGCACAGGATCCGCTGTTGGCGACCCAGCTTTGTATCCCAGTTGCACAATGACATACCGCATTTCTGGCCATGCTGAGGCCGCATCCCATATACAGCAACTAGAAGGATGTGCAGCTATAACATCCAACTATCTACTGTGGTTTTGGGGGAAAAATAAGGTAAGTGTTAAGGTGACGGGTAGGAGTAGTGATCGAGTTAGGGGTAAGGTTAGAGTTGGGTTAGAGTTAGGGTTATGGTTGGGGTAGGGTTAGGGTTTGGGTTAGGGCTACTGTTAGTATTAGCATTAAGGTTAAGGCTAGGGCTAGGGTTATGGCTAGATTTAGGCTTAGGGTTAGGGTTAGCATTAGTGTTAAGGTTAGTGTTAGGCATAGGGTTAATGTTAGCACTAGGTCTAGGGATAAGGCTAGGATTAGTGTTAGTTCTAGGGCTAGGTCTAGGGTTACTGTTAGGGTTAGAGTATGGGTTAATGTTAGGCTTAGGGTTAGGGTAAGGGTTAGGGTTAAGGCTATGTTTAGGGTTAGGCTTAGGTTTAGAGCTAGATTTATATCTGTGGTTAGGGTTAGAGTTAGGACTAGGGCTTGTGTTGGGGTTAGGGCTAGGGCTATGATTAGGTCATGGTTAGCATTAGGGTTAGGGCTACTGTTGGGTTAGAGTTAGGGTTAGAGTTGTGGTTAGGGTCAGGTCTACGGCTAGGGTAGAATTTAAGCCTATGGCTAAGGTTATGGTTAGTTTTATGGTTATAATTACGGTTTTGGTTAGAGGTAGGTCTTGGATTAGGCTCAGGTCTCTGTCTAGGGTTTGGGTTAGCCTTAGGTCTATGGCTAGGTTTAGGGTCAGGGTTAGGTTTAGGGTTAGTACTAGAGCTACTTTTAGTTTTATGTTTAGGGGAAGGGTTAGAGTTACAGCTAGGTTTAGGGTATGGTTAAGGTTAGGGCTAGGGTTAGGGTTCGATCTATGGTTATGGTTAAGGATATGGGTGTGTTAGGTTTAGATTTAGTGCTAGATTTACGGGGAGGTCTAGCGTTAAGGTTACTCTTAAGACAAGGGTTAGGGTAAGGGCTAGGTTTAGGCCTTGGATTAGCCTTAGGTTTAAGCTTAAGGTTTGGGTTAGGTTTATAGCTGCAGTTAGGATTAGGTCTAGAGTTAGTGCTACAGTTAGGATTAGGACTAGGGCTGGAAATCGGTTTAGGGTTAGGGTTAGGGCTAGGGTTCGGATTACTGTAGGGTTTGGGTTAGTTTGGGGCTAGGGTTAGGACTAGAGCTAGAGCTAGGGCTATCATTAGGGTTACGACTAAGTTAGGGATAGTGTTAGGGCTAGGGCTATGCTTAGGATAAAGGCCAGGGTTAGGATTAATGTTATGGTTATGGTTAGGGATTGTTTCGGTTTTCAGTTAAGGGTAGGGGTAAGGGTAGGGTAAGGGTTAGGTTAGGATTAGGGCTAGTAGAGTGGTAAGAGTTGTGTTAGGGTTAGAGTTAGAGGAGTGGTAGGCTTATGGGTAGGGTGACGGTTGGGTTCGGGTTAACGTTACGATGAGTGTTAGGGCTGGTTGTAGCTGAGAGTTACCATTAGGACTAGAGTTAGGCTTAGGGCTAGGATTATGCTGAGGGCTAGGGTTGGGCCTAGCATTAAGAGTAGGGTTAAGTATAGAGCTAGGATTAGGGTTATGCTTAGCATTATGGGTAGGGGCAATTTTAGGGCTACAGCTAAGGTTAGTGGTAGGTTAGGGTTAATTTTGGGTTAGAGTTTGGGTTATGTATAGACTTAGGGTTAGTGTCAGGTTTAGGGCTAGTATCATGGTTAGGAGTAGGATTAGGACTAGGGTTATGGTTAGGGTTTGGACTTGGGTTAGTGTTGGCATTAGGGTTAGGGCTAGGATTAGGGCAGAGTTAACATTAGGGTTAGGGTTAGTGTTGGGTTATGATTAGTGTTGGGTGATGGTTAGTGTTAGCGTTAGGGTCACCTCTAGGCTAGGGTTAGGGTTAGGCCTAGAGCTAGAATTAGAGTTAGGATAAGTTTTAGGTTTAGAGTTAGTCCTAGAGCTAGGGTTAAGTTTACTTTTAACGGTAGAGTTATTGTTAGAGGTAAGTTTAGTTTAGGGGCAGGGCTAGGGCAATTGCTGGGGCTCGGTTTTTGTTAGGGACAGAGTTACAGGTAGTGTTAGTGATGAAACTAAGGTTAGGGCTGTGGCTTAGTCTAGGATAAGTGTTAGGGTCAAGGTTAGCCTAGAGCTGAGTTAGAGTTAGGGTTAATGTTAGGCTTAGGGGAATGGGTAGGATTGGGGTTAGAGATGGTTTAGGATTAGGTTTAGGAGTAGTTTTAGGGTTAGGGTTAGTGATAGGGCTAGTGTTAGGGTTACTGTTAGAGCCAGGGCTATGTACAGGGTTAGGGTTAGCGTTAGTGCTAGAACTAGGTCTAGATATATGATTAGGGTTAGTGTTTGGGTTAGAGCTAGGGTTAGTGTTAGGGTTCGAGTTATGGCTAGGGTTAGGGCTAAGTTTAGGGTCACATCTAGAGCTAGGATTTGTGTTGGGTTAGGGCTAGCGTTGAGGGTTAGGGTTAGGGATATGGTTAGGGTTATAGTCAGGTGTAAGGGTAGAGTTTGACATAGGGTAGTGTTAGGGTTTGTGTTAGGGTTAGGACTAGTTTTAGTCTTAAAGGTAGGGCTAGGGCTAGGGATAGAGTTAAGGTTAGTGTTAGGGTTAGTGTTAGGACTAGCACTAGCGTGAGGGTAGGGCTAGCGCTAGAATTAAGGTAAGATTTGGAGTTATAGTAGGGTAAGGATTTGGTTTATGGTTAGGTGTAGTGCAGCGTCACCATTAGGGCTAGTTTTAGGGTTAAGGGTAAGGTTAGTGTTAGGGCTATGGTGATGGGTTTATAATGGGGAATTGAGATGGCTTTTTACTGTTTGGTTAGGTTCAGGGTTAGCATTAGTGTTTGTGCTAGGGTTATAGATAGTGTTAATGTTAGGGTTAAGGTTAGGGCCATGGCTAGAGTTAAGGATAGGTCTAGATTTAGGGCTAAGGCTAGGCCTGTGTTTAGGTTTAGGACTAGGACTATGGTTAATTTCATGTGTAGGGCTGGTTTAGTGTTATGTCTAGGGCAATGGTTAACGTTAACATTACAGATGGGGTTAGAGCTTGGGTTAGGGTTATGGCTAGGGTTATGGTTACTGTGAGCGATAGTGTTAGGGTTAGGGTTAGGTTTAGGGTTAGGCTTGGGTTAGGGTTGGGTTAGTGTGAGAGGGCTCAGGGTGGCGATGGAGTGTTAGTGCAATGGTTAAGGTAGGACTATGGTTAGTGCTAGGTTTAGTGTTAGGTTTAGGGCTAGGGTTAGTGCTAGGTCAGGTTTAGGGCTAGGGCTGTTGTTAGTTTTATGTTTAGGGCTATGGCTAGGATTAAGGAATGGGTACGAATGGGTTAGGGTTAACGTTAGGGGTAGCGTTAGGGTTAGAGCTGAGTTAGAGTTCGCATTAGGTTTAGGGGTAAGGGTAGGGGTGGGGTGGTTAGCGGTCGGTTTGAATTAGGGTTAGGTTTAGACTTAGTAGGTGTAGGTGCAGGACTTGGATTAGTGTTAGGGTAAGGTTTAGGGTTAAGGTTAGGTTTGGTACAGAGTTAATGTTAGTTTTATGGTTAACGTTAGCGTCATGTTTGGGGTTAAGCTTGCGTTAGGGTTAGGTTTAAGCTTAGGGTTTGGATTAGGATTAGGGGAGGTGTAGGTGTATGGGTAGAGATAGGCTTAGGGTTAGGGTTTGTGTTAGTGCTGAGACTGGGGTTAAGGTTAGTGTTAGTCTTGGCTTAAGGTTAGGTTTAGCAGAGCGGTACTTGTAGGGATAGTGGTAGGGCTAATGTTAGTGTTAGGGTTAGGGGTAAGTTTAGGGCTAGGGCTAGGTTTAGGGTTAGGGCTGGGGCCAAGGATAGGATTATAGCTAGTGTTAGGAATAGTGTTATTATTAGGGATGGAGTTGGGGTTAAGTTTGGGTTAGCGTTAGGGTTAGTTTTATGGTTATTGGTAGGGTTGTGGTTAGGGTTGCATTCGAGTTTGGCCTATGGTTATGGAGGGGCTAGGGTTTCGATTAAGGTTATGGTTAGGGGAGGAGTAGGTGTAGGGATAGGTTTAGGGTTAGTGTTTGGGTTAAGGTCAGTGGTAGTTGTAGGGATTGGGTTATGGTTACTTTTAGGGTTAGGGTTAGATTTAGGTTTACGGCTAGTGTTAGAGTTGGCACTAGGGTCTAGAGCCACAGTTAGGGTTAAGTGTAGGTTTATGGTTAGAGGTAGGTCTGGGCTAAAATTATGGTTAGGGTTTGGGTTTGTCTTAGGTTTAGGGTTAGGGTTAAGGCTGGGTCTATGGCTGGCTTTAGGGTTAGGGCTAGGGTTAGGGTTAGGGTTAGTGCTAGGTTTAGAGCAAGGGTTTGGGTTAGGGTTAATGCTAGGATTAGTTTTGGGATTAGATTTGTGGTTGGATTAAAGAGTTAATGTTAAGGTTCAGGGTAGTATCAGGTGTAGCCGTAGGGGTAGTGTTAGGGTTAGCGTTAGAGTTAGGGTGAGGGTTAGACTTAGGGGTAGGAGTTAGCTAAGATTTAGGGTTATGGTTACAGTTAGGCATAGGGTTACGGTTAGGTGTAGGTGTAGGTTTAGGGTTATGATTATGCTTAAGATTAGTGTTAGTGTTATCACTAGGGATTGGGTTATTGTTAGGCTTAAGTTAGGGTTAGGGTTACAATTAGGTTTGGGTTTAGGGTTGAGTTAGTGTTAGGGTTGGTGTTACCTTAAGTCTTAGGGTCTGGATAAAAAGTGTTTTAGGGATAGGGTTAGGGTTACAGTTAAGGTTAGAGGTAGTGATACAGATAGCTGTGGGAATTACATTAAGATTAACATTAGGGCTAGGGCTAGAGTTAGGGCTGTGGTTAAGTTTATGGCTAAGGCTTGGTCTAGGGCTTAGACTAGGGTTAGCTTCAGTTTTACTGTTAAGTTTAGTGTCAGATTTAGGACAAGGCATAGGGCTGCATTAGTGCTAGTGATCGGGGTTGGGCTAAGTTTTAGGCCCAGTTTTAGGGTTAGGGTTACAGTTAAAGTTCGGTCTAGGGCTGGGGCTCGTTTTAGGATTATGGATAACATTAGGGTTAGTGTTAAGGCTAGGGACAGTGTTAGGGGTCAGGTGAGGACAAGGATTAGGGTTAGGGTTGGGGTTGGGTTTAAGGCTAGGTTTAGTTCAAGACTTGGGTCAAGGTTAGAGTTAGCGTTATGGTTAGAAGTAGATTTAGGTTTAGGGTAAGGGTTATGGTTAGGGTTAGGGTTAGTGTTAGGGTTAGGTTTATGGCTATGGCGAGGGTTAGGGCTAGGTTTAGTGTTAGTTTTAGGTTTATGGCTATGGTTAGGTTTAGAGCTACGCATTTGTTTAGGGTTCGTCACAGCGGTAAGTTTAGGGTTAGGTTTAGGGTTACATAAAATGGTACAGTTACAGTTAGCATAAGTTTTAAGATTAGAGGTAGGCGTAAGGATAGGGGTGAGGTTGGATTAGGGTTATGGTTATGGTTAGGTTTTGGGTTAGGGTTAGGGTTCGTGTAATAGTCAATGTTAGGGCTAGGGACAGGGTTAGGTTTAGAGTTATGACTAGTGTTATATTTAGTGTTAGAACTAGGGCCATGGATAGGATTAGAACTTGGGGTAAGATTAGTGTTAGAGTTAACATTAGGGTTGGGTTATGCTTGGTGTTACGGATATTGTTGGGGTAGTGGTAGGTGTTTGGTTAGGTTTAGGTTTAGGGAAGGGGTTGGTGTAGGGGAAGGGTTAGGGTTAAAGATAAGGTTAGGCCTAGAGCTAGGGTGAGAATTAAGGTTCACATTAGGGTTAGGGTTCAAGTTAGAGTTAGGTTTGGTTAAGGTTAGGGGTAGGGTTAGGGTTAGTGTTGGGTTAGGTTTAGGGGTGTGGTAGTAGTAAGTGTAGGTGTTAGGTTAGTGTTTGGCTTAGGGTTAGGGTCAGGGTTAGGGTTAGGGTTATGGTGAGAGTTAGGGGTAGGTTTAGTGTTAGAGTTAGCATTAGGGCTAGAGTTCAGGTTAGGGCAAGGCTAGGTTAGGGCTGATAATAGGCCTAGATTTATGGATAGGTTTAGGACTAGGGTTAGGGTGGGTTAGTAGAAGGGTTTGGGTTAGGGGTTGTTTTAGATCTACGGTTAAGGTTAGTGTTGCTAGAGTTATAGTTAAGCTTAGTGTTTTGTTTAGGACTAGGGTTTGTGTTAAGGCTAGTCTTATGTCTATGCTTAGTGTTAGGGTTAGGACTAGGGCTATTGTTGTGTTTAGGGCTATGGTTATGGTTAGCCTTAGTGTTAATACTAAGTTTAGGGATAGTGATAGTGTTAGAGTTAACGTTAGGGCCAGGGTTATGGAAAGGGCTAGGGTTATCATTAGGGCTAAACCTAGGTCTATAGTTATGGTTAGGTTTAGAATTTGGCCTAGAGCTAGGGTTAGAGTTATGGATATGGTCATGTCTGGGGCTAAGTTTAGGGTCAGGTCTGGGGCTTGGATTTGTGTTAGGGTTAGGGCTTGTGTGCAGTGCTACGGTTAGGTGTAGGGTTAAATCTAGTGCTAGGTTTAGGTTTATGGTTAGTGCTAGCTTTAGGGTTAGTGTTATGTGTAGTGCTAGCATTTTGGTTAAACCTAGTGTTAGACTTAGCAATTTGGTTAGGCTTAGGGCTGATATTAGGGTTAAGGTTAGGTTTAAGAGTAGGTTTAGTGTTAAGGTTACCATTATGTTTAGTGTTTAGGTTTGGCTTAGGGTTAGGAATAGGCTTAGGGTTAAGGAAAGAGTTTGTGTTAGGAGTCTGTCCAAGATTACTGTTAGAGTTACGGTTGGGTTAGACTAAGTGTTAGTGTTAGGGTTAGGTTTAGGGCTATGACTAGGGTCTGGGGTAGTGGTAAGTGTTGGCTTAGGGATATGGTTATGGTAGGGCTAGGGTTTGTGTTAGGTTTAGGGTTAAGGTTAGGGATAGGGTTTGGGCTAGAGCCAGGTTTAGGGTTAGGGCTAACATTAGGTCTATGTTAAGTGTTATTTTAAGGCTATGGGTAACATTACAGTAGGATTAGGGTTAGAGCTTTGGGTAGGCTTAGGATAAGTGTTTGGGTTAAGAGTAGGGGTAGGGATAAGGTCACCGTTAGGGTTAGGTTTAGGGTTAGTGTTAGGGGTAATGTTAGGTGTGGGTGATGTCTAGTCTTAGTGTTATGGTTAATATTAGTGTTTGTGTTAGCGTTAGGGTTCTGCATATGATTAGTGTTAGGGGTAGGGTTAGGCTTAGGCTTCGGATTGGATTAGGGTTAGGGTTAGGGTTTGTGTAGGGTTAGAGTTTGTTTATGGAGAGAAGGAGGGGTAGGGTTGGGGTTAAGGCTACGTTCAGTTTAGGGTTAGGATTAGGGTTCAGGTTAAGGTTAGGGTTAGGGTTAATGTTAGGCTTAGGGTTCAGATTAGGGTTTGTGTACTGTTTTGGTTTAGGATTCCAAACAGCAATCTGTGCCAAATGTATTTTAGGTATTATGTGATCCTTACTAGCTGGAGGGAATGGAGATGGGATATGAGTTTATTTCCAGGAATGGGTGTTAGACATGATTTGGCTCAGCTCTACTCTGGATTCCCTGTCCTATACAAACCTGTTCCCACGTTTAAGGATAGGGTTAGGGTTAGGTTTTGGTTATGGTTAGAGTTAGTTTTATAGAGAGAAGGAGGGGTAGGGTTGGGGTTAGGGTTGCGTTAGGCTTGGATTTAAGATTAGGGATAAGGATAATGTTTGGGTTAGAGTTACGGTGAGGGTTAGGTTTAGGGTTAGGGCTAGGGTTGTATTAGTGTTAGGGTTATTGTTAGGATTAAATTTAAGTTTAGTGTTAGCCTTAATGTTTAGAGTTAGTGTACTAGAGTTAGCATAGTGTTAAAGTTAGGGTTAAGATTTGGGCAAAGGCTACATTTAGACATAGAGTTAGGGTTATGGCTAGTGTAAGGTCTAGGTTTTAGGGCTAGGGCTAGGATTAGTTTCAGCTGTAGGTTGGGTTAGGGCTAGATCTAGGGCAAGGGTTAGGATTAGGGTTACAGTTTGGGCTAGGTTTAGGGCTAAGGCTAGTGCCAGGGTTAGGGTTAAGTCTAGGACTAGGGTTAGTGTTAGGGATAGGGATAGGCTTAGGCTTAGTGCTAATTCTTGAATTATTGTTATTGTTAATGTTAGTGTTTGGGTTGGAGTTGTGTTGTTGTAAGGGTCAGGTATAGGGTTAGTGGTAACTGTAGGTTTAGTGTAAAGGTAATTGTAGGTTTAGATTTAGGGTTAGGGTTAGGGATAAGGTTATGTCTAAGGTTATGGTTATGGTAATGGTTAGGGTTAGGGTTAGGGTTAGGGCTATGGTGAGAATTAGGCTTCACATTCGGATTAATGTTAACATTAGTTTTAGGGCTAGGGTTGGGGTTTGTATCATGAACCCTAACCCAACTTTAGCTCTAACCCTAAACCTACCCCAAGCACTAAAACTCCCCCTAGCCCTAACCTTAATCATATACACACCAACTGTAACTGTAACCCTAAGCCAACTCTAACCGTAACTTAAAACCTAGTCCTAGCCCTAGCCCTAACAGTAACCCTAACACTAGCATAACCCTAACTCTAACCCTAGTGTTAACCCAAACAAAAACCCTACGCCTGTTCCTACACTTTCCATTGTCCCCACCCTAAGGCACACACGACACTAACGTCAGACCTAACCCTAATCATACACCTAGCCCTAACATCAAAACCTGCCCCATCCCAAACCGTAAAAATGAATCTAGTTATAAACCTAAAGAGAAATCTAACTCTAAATGTAATAACTAAACTTAGCCTTAAACCTAGCCCTAGTGAAAACTCTTGCCATAACACTAACATTATCACTACACCTACTCCTAGTTCTCACCACAACCCTACATGTAATCCAACACTAACCCTATCCGTAGCCCTTGCTGTAGCCCTAAACCTGTCCTAACACAAACACCAGCCCATTCCTAATCATATCCTTACTGCTAAACCTAACCTTAACTGAAACACAAACCACCTCATCTAACTCTAAGAATGACCATAACATTAATCCTAGCCCTAGCCCTAAACATAACCCAGACCTAACCCTAACCTTAACCCTAACCCTAACCCTAACCTTAACCCTACCCCTACCACTAATCCTAACCCTAATCTGAACACTAACTCTAAGACTAAACATAACCCTAACCCTAACATGAACACTAACAGTAAACATAACCCAACCTAACCCTAACCTTTTAGCTACCCTAAGCATAAGCCGAACCCTAAACAAAACTCTAAACAGGGCTCCAAATTTAACCCTAACCGGAAGCCTAATCCAACGCTAAACATAAACCCAATCTTATCCTGACCCGAAACCTAAACCTTACCCTAATCAGAAGGCAAACCTCAAAATAAAGCTAAGCCTAAACCTCACAATAACCCTAATCCTAACCCTAACATGAACACGAATTGGAACCCTACCCCTAAACAGAACCCTAGACCTAAACCGAACCAGAACCCAACCCTACCCATAAAACTAACCCTAACACTAAGGTGAACACTAACCCTAAACCTAACACGAATCCAAACCCTAACACTATCTCAAACGCTAACCTGAACCCTAACAATAAACCTAACCTGATACTGACACCAAACACTAACTATAACCCTAAAGCAAACACTAACCCTAACACTAAAACTAACGCTAACCCTAACCTGAACCAAAACCTAACCCTAACTTGAACTCTAACCCAAAATCTAACCCTAACCCGAACACTAACCGTAACCATAACGCTGTCTAACATGAAAAATAACCCTAACCGTAACTCGAATCTGAATCCTAAACCTAACCCTAACTCGAACCCAAACCCAACTGAACCAAGCCCTATCCTTTATCCAAAACTAACCCTAACCCCAGCCCTAACCCTAAGCCTAAAGCTAACCTGAACTCTAACAATAACCTGAACCCCAATCTTAACCCAGACTCTAACCCGAACCTTAACCCTATCCCTGAAACTAACGCAAACACAAAGCCGAATCCGACCCTGACACTAACACCGTCAAAAACCCAAACCTTAACTCTAATCCTAATCCAAACACTAACTTCACCCTAAACCTTAACATAACCTTAACAGTAACCCTAATCCTAACCGTCCCAACAAAGCAAAATATAACTCTAACACTAACCAGAAAATGAACTCGAACCCTAACCATAACCCTAACCCCAAAACAACCCTGACCTTAAACATAACCCTAAACACAACATGAAAATTAACCGTAACCATATCAGCAATCCTAGCCTGAACTGCAACCCTAAGCCTAAACCTAATCTTAGCCCGACTCTAACCCTAACCCTAACCAGAACACGAACCTGAACCCTAAGCCTAACCCTGACTCGAACACTAGCCCTAACACTAAAACTAAATATTACCCTAACCCGAAACCTATTGCTAAGCCTAACCATAACCTGAACTCTAAACGTATTTCTAACCCTAATTCTAACCCTAACCCTAATCCAAACCCAATGCTAACCCTAACTCTAACCCTAACCCTAGACCTAAATCAAACCCTAACGCTAACCATAACCCTAATCGGAAACCAAAACGTAAACCTAACCCTAACCCTAACCCAAACCCAACCCTAACCCTAACCCTAACCCTAACCCTAACAAGAAACCTAAAGCTAAAGCTCAGCATTTTTCGAACCTGAAAACTAATAATAACCCTAATCCGAATATTAACCCTAACCTCAGCCTAACCCAAATCCTAACACTAACCTGAATGCTAACCTGAATCCTAACCCTAACAAGAACCTGAAAACGAACCCGAACCCTAACCCAACCACAACCCTAAGCCTAAACTGATATCAAAACCAAGCCCTGACCCTGACATTAACCCGAAGACTAACACTAACACTACACCTAACCATAACCCTAAATCTAACTAGAACCCTAACACTAACCCCAACGCTAAACTGAACCTGACCACTGACCCTAACTCTAAGCCTAACCCTAAACTCTAAAGCTAACCCTACACGTAAAACAAATCTGTACCAAACCCAAACCCTAACACTAAACAGAACCATAACCCTAATGCTAACCATAACCCTAACCCCAATAGTAACAGAAACCCTAACACTTACACTAACCAGATGATAACCCTATGCTAACTGAACCCTAACCCTAACCTGAAATCTAACCCAAACCTGGCAATCAACCATAACACTAACTTCAACCCTAACCCTAACACTAACCTAAACTCAAACATACCATTAACGCGAATCATGACCCTATCCCTAACCAGAACCATAAACCTAACCCTAACCAGAAACATATACCTAAATATAAACCTAACACTAACCCGAAAACTAAACCAAACCCTAAAACTGACAGTAACCGGAAACCAAACATAACACTAATGTAACACTAAGAGTACCCCAGGAAATGGCTCTGGGGAGAAAAGCAGGAAGAAGGACATGTGTGACGCCTTCTGTTTGAGTGCAGAGGTGCCAGGCAGAGGGCGACAGGATGGCTGGATCGGCTCACCTGCTTTCTCCAAAGGAGGCGGGACAACCAGCCAAACATCCTACCTGGGCCAGGCCACTTCCAGAGGGGACAAGGTCAAGAGGATATAGCCCTGGGGATGGCTTCCAAGTCTCCTGGGGCATGTGCTGGGCCCCGTCAGAGGAGAAATCAGCCTGGCAACGGGTGTGTCAGAGGTGAGATCAGGAGACCTCTCACACCTGGGTCCCTGTCCTGCCCAGGCCTCACGAGGGAGGACGATGGTCGTGGCAGTGGTGAGTGGGGTGGGGCTGCCAGCTACCCTGCCTCGGGATGTCCCGGGAGAGGGCGCCTGGGGATGGGCTGCCACTGGAGAGGCCTGAGGGACCGACCCAGCTCGAGGCAGTTGGTGGTAGAGAGAGAATCCCACTCCGCACTTTCCCTTAAGTTTCTTATGCCTTGCCAAACCGTTTACAAGACAGGTTCACAAAAGAAAATCATACCGAACTGAAGAATATGAGTGCATGGGAGAAACCCGGGAAAATGAGTCTCTCCACACAAAGGCAGAGATTCTCATCTTGCATCCTCTCCTGGGCTTATGAGAAAGGAGGATATTGGGGGTGGGCATGTGGAAGTCAAGACTGGAAGAAGACAATTGTCATGCAGAGGGACACGTAATGTCTTGTCAGAACCGTTTCCCCTGCACCGGGGTCAGGTCCAGAAGGTACAACACAGAGGTGACCAGCAACCCGCCTCTCTGTGGTGGCGCTGGCCCCGGGCAGGCGTGGGGGTGGTAGGTGGAAGTGGGATGGCGTGTGAGTTGGTACCAGCGGTGGAGGCAGCGATTCAGAGGTCAGTGATCTCTCTTTCTCTCTCTCTCAATCTCTCTGTGTCTCTCTCTCTCTCTTCTCTCCCTCGGAGACCTGAGGAGAGAAAGATAGTGCGCGCTACCCACCTCGCCTACCTATCCCATGGTCCCTTCTTTCTCTGGCAGCTCTCGGAACCATGCAGGATTGGATTCAAGACCCTCAGGCCAAGGGTGCATGCTCGGCCACCCGAGACTAGGGCTGGCCTCAGGGGTCCTCAGTGAAGGCCCCATCCTCCAGCCAGGATCTGACAGGCTGGGGCGTCCCTCGGCGACTACCAGCTGCAGCTGAAGGAACCCTGACCTTCTTGACTTGGCTGCAGCTGCAGTCTCCCTCACCTCCCCCAATTCCTCAGAGATCGCAGGCCGCATCACTTCCTTGGAAGTGTGGGTCTGCCCAGGGTGGCCACAGTCAGACTGGGCTTCGAGCTCAAGGTTCTTCCTAGGCCAGTTGCTTTGTCCCAGGGCTCATTTCATTCTGGAAAGACAAAGCCGTGGCCTCACCCCACGCCTAGACTTGGCGACTGCAGCCAGGTTGAGGAAAGTCTCTGTGGAGACAAAAGGGCCGAGACAGGCATATGACAAAGCAGGAAGTGCGGCGCCAGCAGCCCATAGGCCTTTGGGAGCCTATGTCACACTGGGCAAGCCCTTCCAGGGACAGTTCCTAGCCTCTTCTCTGGCGTCGGGAAGGCCTGGCCTTCCTAGGGCTCAGGCCATGGTTCTGGGAAGAAATCCGATATGGAGGACACCCATGATGTCCTCTGCCTGAGGTCTCATGTGTCATGCCCAGGGTCACTGCATGTCTGGCTCAGCTTGCTTGCTTTCTCCAAAGCAGTCTGGTCAAACAGCCGAACCTGGCACCTGGGCCAGGCCCCTTCCGAGGGAACACGTTCCGTAGGATATAGCCCTGGGGACGTCTGCCAAGTTTCCTGGGGCATGTGCTGGGCCCCGTGAGAGGAGGAAGCAGCCTGGGAAGCGGTGTGCCAGATCAGCGATCAGGTGGCCTTGCACACCCAGGCTCCTGTTCTGGCCAGGAATCCAAAGGGAGGACGATGGTGTTGGCAGTGGTGAGAGGGGTGGGGCGGGCACTGAGCCTGCACTTGGATGCCCCGGGAGAGGGCACCGGGGGATGGGCTGCCCCTGGCTAGCTCTGAGAGACCGACCCAGAGAGGGGCTGTTGGGGGCAGAGAGAGAATCCCCCTCTGCCATTTCCCTTCAGGTTCTCCTGGCTGGCCAAATCATTAACAAGACAGGTTCGCTGGCGCAAATCAGACCTAGCTGAAGAACATGTGTCCATGGGAGAAATGCAGGAAACTGTGTCTCTCCACACAATGGCAGAGATTCTCATCTTGCATCCTCTCCTGAGCTAATGACAAAGGTGGATGTCATGGGTGGGCCTGTGGGATGGGACAGGGGAGGGAGACGATTGTCATGGAGAGGGACATGTAAAGGCTTCTCTGAAGAGTTTCCCCTGCACTGGGGTCAGGAACGGAAGGGAAGGTATGGAGGTGTCCAGCAACCGGCCTCTCTGTGGTGGGGATGGCCCCTGGGCAGGCGTGGGGGTGGTGGGTGCAATGGGATGGCTTGTAAGTAGGCACCAGCCAGCTGTGGAGGCAGCGACTCAGAGGTCATGGATCTCTCTCCCTCTCTCTCCCCCCCTCGGGGACCTGAGGAAAGGAAGGTCGCGTGCCCTGCCCACCTCAACTATCTCCCCCGTGGGCCCTTCTTTCTCTGGCATCTCTGGGACCCCTGAGAGCTTGGGTTCAGGCCCCCACACCCCCGCACAGGACAAGGGCGCATGCACGACTGGTGGGGCCTAGGGCTTGCCGAGTGGTTCCTCAGTGAAGGCACCACCCTGCAGCCAGGCTCTGACTGACAGGGGCAGACCTCTGGTGCCACACTGCTGCAACTGCTCCATCGCCGCTCTTCTGTACTTGGCTTCAGCTGTTGTTTCCCTCCCTTCCCCCACTCCCACTCCCACTCACATGGAAGACCGCTTCCCTTCCTTGGCAGCATTGCTCTGGGCCTGATGGCCACAGGCATACTGGGCTTCAAGCTCAAGGCTCTGCCTGGGCCAGCTGCTTCGTCCAGGGGTTCATTTCTTCCTGGAAATACAAAGCCATGGCCTCATCTCACGCCTGCGCTTTGCGACTGCTGCCAGGCCAGGTGTAGGAAAGGCTCTGTGGAGTCAGAAGTGCTGAGATAGGCAGATGGCACTGCAGGGCTAGGGATCCAGGGCCAAACTGGGCGAGCCCTTCCGGCGACATGTCCCAGCCTCCTCCCTGGAGTCAGGAAGATCTGGCCTTCCTGGTGTCCAGGCCACAGCTCTGGGGAGAAATCCGCAATGGAGGGCACACATGAGGTCCTCTGCCTGAGGTCTCAGGTGTCACGTCCAAAGCCACTCCAAGCCTGGCTCGGCTTGCCTGCTTTCTCCCAAGGTGGCTGGCCCACCAGCCGAACCTGGCACCTGGACCAGGCCCCTTCCAAGGTGACGAGTTCCGGAGGACATAGCCCTGGGGACGGCTGCCAAGTCTCCTGGGGCGTGTGCTGGGCCCCAGACAGAGGAAGAAGCTGCCTGGCAAACGGTGTGGCTGACCTGAGTTCTGGCGGCCTCCCACACCCGGGACCCTGTCCTGCCCAGGCCTCCTGAGGGAGGACGATGGTCGTGGCAGTGGAGAGAGGGGTGGCGCTGGCGGCAAGCCTGCCCTTGGATGCTCCAGGAGAGGGCGCCGGGGGGTGGGCTGCCCCTGGCCAGGTCTGAGGGACCGACCCAGCTCGGGGCTGTCGGGGCAGAGAGAGAATCCCCCTCCACCCTTTCCCTGCAGGTTCTTACGGCTGGTCAAATCCTTAACAAGACAGGTTGGCTGGAGAAAATCAGACCCAGGTGAAGAACATGTTTCCATGGGAGAGAACAGGGAAATTGAGTCTCTCGCCACAATGGCAGAGTTTCTCATCTTGCATCCTCTCCTGCGCTAATGACAAAGGCAGAAGTCGTGGGTGGGCCTGTGGGATGGGAGAGGAGATCAAGACGATTGTCATGCACAGAGACGTGTAAAGGCTTGTCCGGCCCATTTCCCATGTACTGGGGTCAGGTCCAGAAGAAAAGGCACGAAGGTGACCAGGAACCGGCCTCTCTGTTGTGGGGCTGGCCCTGGGGCGGGCGTGGGGGTGGTGGGTGCAAGTGGGATGGCGGGTGAGTTGGCACCAGCCAGCGGTGGAGGCAGCGACTCAGACGTCATGGATCTCTCTCTCTCTCTCTCTCTCTCTTTCTCTCTGTCTCTTCCTTTCTCTCTCTCTCTCTCCCTCTCTCTTTCTCCCTCTGGGATCTGAGAGGAGGAAGGTGGCACACCATGACCACCTCGCCCTACCTCCCCCACGGAACTTTCTTTCTCTGGCCGTTCTGGTAGCCCTGTGGGCTTGGGTTCAACCCCCCACACCTCCGCACAGGCCATGTGTGCATGTGCGACCCCCGGGCCTAGGGCTGGCCTCGGGGGTCCTCAATGAAGACCCTGCCCTCCCGCCAAGCTCTGACCGCTCCCTCCCCTCCCCCACTCCCACTCAGCTTGAAGCCCTCTTCCCTTCTTTGGAAGCATTGCTCTGGCCCTGATGGCCACAGGCGTACTGGGCTTCAACCTCAAGGCTCTGCCTGGAACAGCACCTTTTCCAGGGTCTCATTTCTTCCTGGAAAGACAAAGCCATGTCCTCACCCCACACCTGCACTTTGCGACTGCAGCCAGACCAGGTGTAGGAAAGTCTCTGTGGAGTCAGAAGGGCCAAGACAGGCAGATGGCACCACAGGGCTATGTAGACAGGGCCAAACTGGGCAAACCCTTCCGGCGACAGGTCCCAGCCCCCTCCCTGGAGTCTGGAAGGCCTGGCCTTCCTGGTGCCCAGACCATGGCTCCGGGGTGAAATCAGCCATGGAGGGCACGCGTGGGGCCCTCTGCCTGATGTCGCAAGTGTCACGCACATGGCCAATGCAAGCCTGGCTCGGCTTGCCTGCTTTCTCCAAAGGATGCTGGCCAACCAGCCGAAACTGGCACCTGGGCCAGGCCCATTCCAAGGGGACGACCTCTGGAGGACATAGCCCTGGGGACGGCTGCCAAGTCTTCTGGCGTGTCTGCTGGGCCCCCGTCAGAGGAGGAAGCAACCTGGCAAGCGCTGTGTCAGACGTGAGATCTGGCGAACTCCCACACCCGGGTCCCTGTCCTGCCCAGGCCTACCGAGGGAGGACGATGGTCGTTGCAGTGGATAGTAGGGTGGGGCTGGTGCCGAGCCTGCCCTTGGATGCTCCGAGAGAGAGCGCCGGGGGATGAGCTGCCCCTAGCCAGGTCTGAGGGACCAAACAAGCTCAGGGCTGCTGGGGACCAACCACAGCATGTCCACAGCCCTCTCTGCAGATACAGGCACCAGGTGAGCACCTACCATGGCTGATCCCATTAGTCCCTACAAATCACCATGAAATTTATCCCCCCCCACATTTCAGAAGAGAAAACTGAGGCTCTGAGAGATGTGGGGATTTGCCCAAGGTACACAGCTGGCAGAGGACAGAGTCACCACTGTGCTGAGGAGGGAGTGGGTACTCACCTAGTAAACAGCTGGTCCAGGACCCGGTGGGATGTGTCTGAGGCAGAGTAGTTGATCATGAAGGTGGTCAAACTCTAGATGTTCCTACGCAGGAAAGCTGGTGCAATGGAATCTGTCAGCCTCTCCATCATGCCTGCCTGGACGCCACGCATCATGCAGGCCTCATTTAAATTCACAGTGGACTCATCCTGACACGGGGGGAGAGGAGGAGGAACATACAGTCAGTGACATCATTGTGAACCGCCAGGAGGACTGAGGTGACTTTCTACCCTCCTGTGTAGCTTGTGGGGAGGAGTGGAGGTCCAGATTCCTTTGGGAGTGGGACTTCGGGGCACTGTAGTGAGAAAATTCTGGGGGAGCGGGTTCCAGGGGAATCTCAGATTTGAGTCTGGATTCTACTACTGCCTTGATCATCTCAGGGTCATGGGTGTGAAGACCCCTCTGCACCCACACTCACCTCAGAGCAGCCCTGGTCATTGATGGACTGGTGCACCTGTGTCTACTCCAGGGAGATGGCAAACTGGAAAGCATCCACCAGCTCCTCGACCATCTCCTGGGTGCAGCTCTGCAGTGACAGTGCCCAGCAGTCAGGCCAGGAGGGATCAGGGGCCTGCCTGGACTTTGCCACAGTGGGAAACCCCACGACAGATCAGGCACAGAGGGGCATCTGCATACACTCCACCAGGGAAGGAATGCGAGGACACTTTGAGGGCCCAGCATTCGCATGCGGATAGAGGAGCTCCAGCACTCACCTTCCTCTCCTGCAGCCAAGATCTTGAGCATGAACATGACACACTGCCCGACTCCCACCATCTGGCTTCCTGCTCCTGCTCAGGATGGATCCACCTCATCCCCAGCTTCACTAACTCCATCTCCCACACACACATACAATGAGGGTCAAGGGGTGTGGGGCTGTCCTTTTGGGATCACAGTTCTGGCCTGACCTAGAGTGGTCTGCCCTGGCCTACACTGTTACCTCATGGTTCGTCCTGCCAAAAGGCCACACATATTCGAGGTGAGGGCTGAGCCAATGTCTAAAGCGACTTAACACGCTCTCATTCTGGGCTTTCCGGGGGCCAGAGCCCCGGGAAGTCACGGGACAACACGAGAACATCCTGCCGTGTCGAGTGCCTCCACTCAAATGAACTGGACAAGAGGCTGTGATTAAAATGTGGGTGCCTGGTAACCAAAGTTCTAAGTTCTGTTGTGGGCTGTCACCAAGGAACTGAGGTCACTTCTTCAAGGTTCTATGACTTAGCCCCTTCCTTCAATGAGACCCATCCAAATCCCCCGCTAGGCTGTTGGCTGCTCTCCCTCCTTGCCCGTGTCATCTCCATCACTGTACACAAATACCCATCACCACCCTCCCCACAGCTCCTTGGGAGTGGATCCGGGCCCCAGGTTTGAGGAGACAGAGCTGAGGTCAGACCTCTTTTTTCCTACCAGTTCTGTGTCCTGGAAAAGCTGCTGTGCCTCTCAAGATCTCCCCAGTCTCCCAAGCTGCACAATGAGGGTTGGGCTAAAAACAGCTTCCTAGAGACCTCTTCAGGTGTATATGTAATAATATGTACAACACCTGTGAGCTGGTGTCACATGTGTCTAATGAACACACTTAGAGATGGAGGAAGTACAAAGAGTAGGACATCACATAGAATACCAGTCAGAACCTCTCTGGGTCCCAGATGTGTGATCTTTGGTAAGTCACTGCCGCTCTGAGCCTCATTTTCAGGTCTATAGCCTGAAGGGGTGGAAATTAGAGGAAATTCAGACATTGTGATCCACTGGCATTAAGCCTTCCACAGTCCCCTGTTTTACTCAGAATCAGTCCTAAGAGCCTCATGTTGGCCTATGTGGTGGGATCCTCCACAATGTTCCCATTGAAGGTGTCTCCTTGAGTGCACATCCTTATGTCAGCACTAAGTGGTCAGTATCTGGCTTCTGAACAACAGAACACAGCCAAGGTGATGGGATGTCACTTCCAAGTTTTAATTACAAAACCTCTGTCACTTCCAAAT
The DNA here is from genome assembly GCF_020826845.1 of Diceros bicornis minor. Classification (NCBI taxonomy): domain Eukaryota; kingdom Metazoa; phylum Chordata; class Mammalia; order Perissodactyla; family Rhinocerotidae; genus Diceros; species Diceros bicornis. The sequence goes on from NW_026691418.1 coordinate 4,818,062, forward strand.
TACTGGTTTACTTAGGTTCCCTACTTACCTCCCTCCTTCTGTTTCCATCTCTCTCTCTGTATCTCTCGCTCACTCGCTCTTACTCTCGCTCTTGCTCTCTATCAAATCACCAGAACTGGGAGAGCAAGTGCTGATGTTTTCAGTTGCACTATGTAGAGGTTCCATAGGAGAGAACTGAGGGAGTGCCCAGCCAACAGACAGACAGGAGCTCAGACTCTCAGTCCAAATGGATCCTGACAAAACCCATGTGAGTGATCTTGGGTGGGAATGTTCCCCCATTGGAGCCCTGTGGAGACCACAGCCCCTGCTTCACAGAGACTTTGAGGCAGAGGCACCCAGCTAAGCCATGCCTGATGCTTGGCTCACAGAAATTGTGAGATGTTAAATATTTGTACTTTATAGGTGGCAGGTTTTGGAGTAAAGTTGTCACAGAGGAACAGAAAGTAACAGTCTACCGTGTCCCAGGATCCAGCCTGATCACCCTCCTCTCTCCACTCCTTTCTCTTCTCAGGCTCCCTCCAGCCACACTGGCCATATTTCTGACCCTCGCTGTTCAAACTCGCTTCTTCCTGTGAGTCTCTGAACCAGGGAGCCATCTCCTTGACACACTGACTCTTCCCAGACATACGCAGGGGTGCTTACACTTGTCATTCTGGTCACAGCAAGTCTGAAATGCCTCAGGGCAGCCTTTCAGAACCTCCTAGCACAGTCTCTACCATCAGAGATCTCACATCCAGAAGAGAATTACATGATTTCCTCCTCCTTCCTCCCATTCAGATAAAATGAGTGCATGAGGAAGGGCTGTCTGCCTTGGCTGAAGCAGAGGCAACTCCTTCTGGTTATATCAGGGACACGACTGTCTCTTTCAGGCCAAATTTTTCCCACCACGAGTCCATTGTTTAAGGAAACCATCATTCACTCTCTTTCATGGGTCTGGTTTCCCCAAGAACACAGTGAACCATCCCCTCTCCCTGTGCTGCATCACCATAAACCCACAGACAGAAGATAAGCACCAGGTTAAAACACCACCAGATCCTGAATTCAGTCATTGCTGAGACTTACCGATCAATGTTGTCATTCAATGGTGACTCCTGAGGACACCTTTCCCCTTAGACCCACTCCCAGCCTGTCGTCAGCTTCTTATAGCAACACTGAGATTTCCTCAGAGTCCTCCCATCCTGGGCAAGAAATATTCTGAAATGTTCTCTGTATTAATTTTCAGGGACGGGGGACATAGGTAGATGTAACTTGAGCGTGTATGTGCAGTAGTTTCTACGCATGTATTCTATTTTTCAGACAGATAAAATAGTGTGGTTACTCAATGCACCAAGCAAATGGATAACTGATCAAATTTTTTCATGATGTGAAGTCTTTGGAGAGTAAATGTCATGGTAAGAACACAGAGTATGGAGCTAACTCCTCACGTCCAAATTACAGCTCAATCCCTTATTAGATATTTGTATTGACCGAGTTATTTACCTGATTGGTGCCTCAGTTCCTTCATATCTCAGTTGACAATAATGATCAGCATACCTATTTTGTAGGTTTATGGAGAGTATTAAAGGAGTTAATGTTTGAAAAATGCTTGGAACACTTAGTGTATTACCAGTGCTGTACCTATATATTAGAAATAAAATTTAGAAATTCTTCTGACACTGCCTGTGAGCCCCAGAGTGTGAGACTGTTGCCTGGACGTATGTAGAAAGCACTCCATGACATACGATGAGTAAATGAGTAAACAACATTGGCGAATGCATTACCAATGTCACCTATATCACCCTACAGACATTCCTAAGCTGAACCACGGCAGACATTCCTGCTCTGTCCTGCATCACATTCCCTGGAGGAATCACTGGGGCTTCTTGGACCCTGGCAACCGTGCCCACTAAAGGTTCTTCTCTGTCAGCAAACCCCAGTCTTTGTCCAATTGCTGCAGCTCACAGGGTCTGCGCTGTGATGTTTGTCTTCATTAGAGCGAGAAGTGCCATCCACAGAGCTGGGCACACACAGAGCCTGAGCCTTGGAGAAAATGATTGCCTGGCCCTGGGGCAGGTAGAAGAGCACAGGGACAGAGTTGGAATTGGGGAAATCCTCTAGGTGTTGTCAGAAGGGATGGAGGCAGGGGATGTGTCAGCAAGGACTGGTCTGGTTGGTGGGCCTTGGTGGTTAAATAGTAGGGGGGCTGGGAAGTTTCTTAGGTTCTAGCATAATACTATCAATATGATGATCATGAAATCAGAATCAGCCTAATTAAGGCCAAATTAACCCAATGTCAGCTGTTCCCTAACTCTCTAATCCAGTAGTGACTTACAATAAGGGTATTCGTGTTCTATCATCTCCTTTTCATTGATTGGCTAGAGTAACTATTCTTTACATAGCCTGTCTATTTTTACATAGTAAAGAAGTGAGTTTTAAAACAACCCTCCTTGGAAATTCTCCCTAACATATTGAATTAATAACAGAAGCCATGACAGGAAATTCACCACACATCTTGAGCTTTAGTTTCTGGTTTTAGATCTTCCTAACTGGTAATTTACCTAGACTTCTGTCTTCTTTCTTGAGATTAATCCACTTAGGATTAAGTAAGAATGCAAACGCATACCATGTGAGAAGTGGTGGAACTCTAGGCAGAGGTTTGATTCATTCTGTCAGTGTGTGTGTGTGCGCGTGTGTGGGGGGGTGTATGAGACACTTTGCTGCATCTGGCAGTGTGGGCCACTGTAGACTCCTTTTCTAGGGAAAAAATTTCCCTAATCACATTCTCTGGACTTTGTTTTCACTGATGGCTTTGCCAGCACTGTCCAATAGTAACATTAAGCACTCTATATTATGGAATTTAAATATTTTTTAGTAGCCAGATTTTAAAAAATGAAAACAAACAGGAGAAACTAACTTTAATAGTATATTTTAACCCACTATAACCAAGATATTATCAATGTGGGTGCAGTCTATACAAAACTTAATCATGAGAGAGTTTAAATTTTTTTTCTGTGTTTCATAAATCCAGTGTGTACTTCCCACTTACAGTACAATCTCCATTTGTAAGTCAAGATTTTTCAGACATACATTCCCTGCACTGAGATTTAATGTTCACAATTGTCAAATAAGAGTCACTAGGAGTGGGGTGGATGATAATTTCACTACTGATTTAAGCTCTAAGGGAGCTATGAACACCAACTGGTCAATGGGTTAATCAAATGAATAGTCATATAGTATAGAAGTATGGTATGATTTGGGATTTAGAAAAAGACTGGGGACCGTGTGTCCTGACAGGGAACACCAAGGATTTTGTTGTTGAGAGAGACAAGGACAAAAAGAGAATAAAGTCATACACATAAGTGTCTAACAACATGGGGGAGAAAAAATGACCTGCCGTAGTCCTGACTTTTGACCTCGTGGTTTCTTTTCTTGACCCAAATCTCTTTGATGATGTCCAAAGACACAGGTCAGATTAATCCCCACAGGGAGAGAGGGAGGGTAGACGTACAAGGCATCTGACATAATTGTCCTGGGAAGGCAGGCTTCATTTATAACTCTGATCCACTTTCAAAATTTATTTTTATAGGATAAGAGCAGAAGAAGTATGTTGGCCAAATCATCACAGAGGAAGTGAAATGATGTGGAAAACAATCTAAATCAAAGCCTGGTTTGAGCATCTCCATCCCTTTGAGGATGTCCAGTTACATATTCAAGAGGCCAGTTACTAGAATCACATCCTATCCTGGCAATGAGGTCAGATGCCAGCAAAGGGAGGAAACCTTGGAGCAGCTCCAACAACTCTGCTGGCAGAAGAGTCTGCAAGGTCTCCAGGCCTGCAGAGTGCAGGAGAACTGTTAAGTGCTTCGGACCTGGCCAAAGCCCTGCTGAATCTTGCACCTAATTGCACAGGTGTATCCCTGCCAGGTGAGCTCGCAGGTGTTCTGAACTCCAGTCCCATCCCCACCCCTGCCTGGTCTTCAGATTCGGCAAAGATGATCCTAGGACCTGGTCTGTACATCCCACAGCTCCTTTGCAAACGTCTTCTGGTGACTGAGGATGATAACAGGAAACAGGAAGGGAAAGTGAAGACGGCAAGAGACAGACTGGTGGTAGCACTGATGCAGACACACTCGCTAGAGAGGCAGGGAGAGTGAGGGGCCAAAAAAGACATCCCGACAAACACGATGAAGAAAACAGAAGACGGCGCAGATGACATGGAGCTCACACTACATTAATGCCTATGCAGAGGTCCTGATGATTTCTTGCTTTGAGCTCTTGAAACTTTAACATATAATAATAATTTTCTTTTCTTTGACTCTTTTGCATGACAGAGAAGATACAGACAGTGATCCTTCTGAGGTGAGAGATTGGGTTTCATGTGAAGAGAGAAAGGAGATCTTTCTTTCTCATTTAGTTCTCTCATTTTCCTTTACTGAGTGTTATCTATTTGTATTTTATGACCAAGAGTTATCACAGTCAGGGGATTCTTTAGAGTTTTGCCCTCACAGTCACAGAGAAAACATACCTAGTCAAAATGGATTGTCCTTTTTGTGTAATACTCCAATAGATTCCAACATAATATTTCACTAAAGAGCTGTTATATCTGTCTTCTCAAAAAAGACACCTAATTCTGGGTCTCTATTTTTCTGGTATTTGTTGCATGTTGAATCACAGTTGCATATAATGAAATACTGGATTGTCCCTTTTTTTAGATTTATATCTGTTGGAAATTTGATTCATGAAAATTGATATGCCATTGTGGTATCATGTTGTCAGGAGAACGACTGTTTTCAGCATCACAAGTCTCACAATAAGCCAGTGTATTGGGATTTGTCTATTTGCCTGATCGAGTATGTTGCACTCTTCAAATCCTCTTTATCATTACTTACTTTTGTCCCACAGATTTATCAGTTACTGAGAGCAATGTGTTAAACAATAATAGAGTATCTTAGTATGTATATCTTCCCTAAAAAATGAGTTATTTTTTAGCTAAATCTTCTCTCTTCTATTCTTCCATGTGGTAATCATCTGGAATTGTGGTTCGAATGTGTTTTCATTGTCTTGTTTTAAAACTAATACTAAATTAGACAGACGTTTTTTCCTTTCCTCGTGACTCCTGTTATGTTTTCCTGGGTTCACATTTCTTCTTCCTGATGTACATTCTTTACCACTTCTTTCACTGCGGGCCTGTGGGAAGTCAACATTGAGTATGTTTGTAGGTCAGATAACGTCTTTCTTTCTTTGACACATAGTTTGAGTAGGTGTTTAATTTAGCTTTGTAGTAATTTTTTTCCTTCTTTGTCAAGTTATTTAATATTTCCGAGCCTCCACATCTTTAGCTTAAAATGGGAATAAATCTCTAAAATTGTGACTGTAACTGAGATAATACACACAGAGCTTTCCAGTCATGTTACTTAGAAGAAATTAGTCAATAATGATAACTATTATCAATCATTATAATGATATTATAATTATTAGATAATAATATTTTAATGTATAATAATGATTATACATTTATTTATAATTATAATGTACAGTATATAATGTCTAATATATGCAATGTATAATAATATTATATTAATATTATTAATCATTAGAATCTTCATAGTGTCCATTCTCGGAGAATCACTGCCTCAGATTGAGAATGTGAAGCTCATACACAAAAAGTCTGAGACAGTGCCATGACTGTGACTTTAATTCTCAGCCCTTGAGTATATTCAGTTGTGGTCATCTGTACAGTGTGTACAGATAATGTAATATGTTCTAACAGACCCACTGCAGAACAGTGCAGCCTGCCTCATGCCTGGGATACTCTGGGCTTCTTGTTGGGGAGCCTCTGTTGTGAGGCTAGTTGGATTCTGTACAGAGAAAGATGAAAAAAGACTCTTTCTTTTCCCTCAGATTTCTCCCCCCGAGTATTATTCACTTTTACATCCAGAGCAGACACTCTCTTCCCAGAGCCTTGGTGTTTCTCTGGGATTCAGGCTTCCCAGACACCTAGTCATTTCAGTTCCCAAGGCCCAAGGGGACTGTAGAATCATGTCTCACCCACTCCTCCCATCTTGACCTGTTTCCCGTCACGGAGGACACATGAGTGGGGAGAGGAGCCATCAAGAGATATTGATCTGGAAGTCCTGGTGAATCTGAGCTTCAGAGAATGAAGCAGAAAAGGGGAACTTGAGACTGCCAGGGCTTCAGTGGGGGAGGAATATGGAGGAACCGAGTGGGGTGTGATGGCTGCACAGAGACCAGTGGAGGGATGTTCCAAATTTTCCTAAGAAGGGAAATCTTGCACTGAAGTGGAGATTCGATTTTACACGATGGCAACGTCTGTGCTGGTTTTACCAATTCTGGTGTCCCTGAGGGATGAACTGGTGTGACACCACAGGACAGAAGTTGCTGTGACGTAAGGAAGGTGAAACCTTTCAGCTTAGTCCCCTGTGAGCCAGTCAGGAGCCAAGTCTAGAAAGGCTCAGAACCTGCATCCATCCAATGTGGTTTCGTTCTGTTCCAGTCAAGCTCTTCTGGACCCCAGCTGGGCAAGAGGGACCTCAGATCTAGTCAGATCTAGTCATCACAGCTTCCGTAGGTCGCCATGGGGCAGGTAATAGCCCAGGCGTTGTCACTGGACCTCATAGTTGCCCTCCTTCTTCCACCGGCAGACAGTGACTTGTGAGGTGAGGAGAGCGCATCAGAATGGTCCAGTCAGCTGCCCAGTATGGGAGACTCCAGGGGAAGGAGATGCCAAAGCCACAGAGACCCGATGCCTCCTGTGTCTCCCTCTTCCTTTTTTCCACTTAATTTTCACCCTCATTCCTTCTTTTCCTTCCCTTTTCCCTCGTTCGGCTCTCTCTCTCTTTCCCCTACATGTTCTAGCTTAATTGAGGTATTCACGACATACAGAAAACTGCATATATTTAAAGTGAACAATTTGATACATTTTGATTATAACTTATTGAACCATCACCACAATCAAGAAAAGGAACGCTAGCTTCCCCAAATTTCCTAATGCTCATTTTAATTCCTCCTTCCCTGCCGTTTGCAAACACATTCTCATTCCCATGCAACGAGTGATCTAGTATATGTCCCCATAGATTTTCCTGTATTTTAAAAAATATTTATAAATGGGATCATATACTATGTACTCATTTCTTACTGGCTTCTTTCACTCAGCATAATTATTTTGACATTTATGCTTGTCATTGCATGTACTATGAATTCATTCCTATCCCCAACCCTTCCCTGACAGCACTGTGCACACGCCCGAGCACTTCCCATGTTGGTGTGAGAGCAAATAGTAATGCTGCATCCCCAAAAGTAGGAATGCGCCTTGGTGCAACTCTGGGAGGGGTTGGCGGAAGCCCTGGACTGGCACATGAGTGCTTTCCTGGATGGTTGGAAAGCACACCATGCCACTGCAATCCCAATGATTGGCCAATGCTCAGAACCCATGAAGAAGCCCCACCCATCAAACACAGAGGCTGGCATGAGCATAAGAAAAGGCAGCAGCAGACATATGCGCACATGCAAATGCTTTCCCAGATGGCACAAATGCCCATAGTTGTGCTGCGGTCTCACAACTGTGTACGTGCCTCAATGTGGCGGCAGCTCTGAGCCAAGTGGGAATGCTTTCCCAGTGAGTGGAACACCCACTGTACCCACGCAACTTCCAGCATATCTGGCGGGATCAGAAACACAGCTCATGCTTTCCCCATAGTGGTAGCAGGTGGAAACTGCGAGCTGATACTACCACAAATACACAGGCAAAAGTTTAGTTCATCAAACAGTATAAGAAACTACAGTAACAATTCAGAGCAGAAGGAAATGACAAATCTCCAGAAATGAACCTTGAAGTCACAGAAATTTACAATCTAAATGACAGAGTTCAAAATAACTGTCATAAAAAAACTCACCAAATTCTAAGAGTGTTCAGACAGTTCAATGAACTCAGGAATAAAATTAATGAGGAAAAGGAATACGTCATCAAAGATAATGAAAGTATTAAAAAAAAGCAGAAATTCTGGATATGAAGAACATAATTAAAAAGATAAGAAAGAATCTAGAATCCTTAAAAAATAGAGCTGAAATTATGGATGAAAGAATTAGTGATTTAGAGTATCGAAATATAGAAATGCTTCCAGTGGACGAGGAGAGAGAACTCTGATTTTTAAAAAAGAAAGGAATTCTTGTAGAAATATATGACTCAATTATAAAAGCAACATAAGAATTATATGTATTCCAGAGGGAGAAAAGAGGGAGAAAGGAGCAGAGAGCTTGTTCAAAGAAATAATAGCTGAGAACTTCCCAAACCTGGGCAAGAACTAGATTTACAAGTACATGAAGCCAAGAGAATGCCTAATGACATCAATGTTAAAAGACCTTCTCCAAGGCATATAATAGTAAAATTGGTAAAAGCCAATGAAAAAGAAAAAATATTAAGGGAAGCAAGACAGAAGAAAATAACCTACAAAGGAACACCTATCAGGCTTTCAGCATATATCTTGGCAGAAACTTTACAGGCAAGGAAAGAATGGAATGCTATATTACAAATACTGAAAGGCAAAAACTTTCAGCAAAGAATACGCTATCCAAAGAAATGATCCTTATGATACAATGTAGAAATAAAAGTTTTCCCAGATAAACAAAGGCTGAGGGAGTTCAACGCCACTAGATCTCCCATACAAGCAATGATCAAGAACGTCCTCATACCAGAAATAAAAATATGGCAAATGTCTACAAAGCTTTGAGCAAAGAGATAAATAGACAGACAAAATCAGAAAGCTACAGCTTTGTTTCACAACAGGGTAGCAAATACTTAATTATAACTTAAAAGAAGGGAAGGAAAGCATCAAAAGTAACTACAAAAAATTCAACTTAATCACAAACGCACAACACAAAAATGAATAACTTGTGACAACAATAACTCAGAAGGAGAAGAGGAAAGGGATGGAACCTGCTTAGACTAATGGACATAAGAGGCTATCAGAAAATGGACTATCTCATCTATGAGATCTTCATACAAACCTCACAGTAACCAGCAAAGAAAAAGTCAGCACACAGCCATAGATCATAAAAAAAGAGAAAACCTCCACAGAAAACACCCAAAATGAAATGGTAGTCAGAAACACAAAGGAAGAGAAAGAATGGAAATATAGATTAGGTGGGATTAAGCCCTCATGTATCAGTAATCACTCTAAATGTTAATCGATTGAATTCTCCAATCAACAGACACAGAGTGGTGGGGTGGATTAGAAAACAAGACCCAACAATATGCTGTCTCCAGGAAACATATCTCAGCTCTAAAAACAAACACGGTCAGAATGAAGGGATGGGAGACAATACTTCAAGGAAACGGCAAAATAAAAGAAAATAGGTGTTGCCATACTTATATCGGACAAAGCAGACTTCAAGATAAAAAGGACTATGAGAGACAAAGAGGGGCGGTATATAATGATATGGGGGATTTTCCACCAAGAGGACATAACACTTATGAAGATGTATGCACCTAACACAGCAGCACAAAAGAATATAAAGCAACTATTAATAGACCCACAGGGATAAATTAACAGCAACACAATAATAGCAGGGGACCTGAACACCCCACTTACATCCATGGATAGATCATGCAGAGAAAGGCAACAAGTCAATAGTGGAATTAAATGAAACATATGATCAGATGAACTTAATCGATATACATAGAGCATACCCTCCCAAAACAGCAGAATACACATTCTTCTTAAGAGCACATAGAACATTCTCAAAGATAGACCATATGTTGTGAAACAAGGTAAGACTGAATAAATTTAAGATTGAAATCATATCAACCTTTTTTTCTGACCACAATGCTATGACACTTGAAATCAACTACAAGTAAAAAGATGGGGAAGTCACAAATATGTGGAGACTAAAGTACACACGACTGAAGAACCATTGCATCAATGAACAAATCAAAGGAGAAATCAAAAAATACCTGAAGCCAAACGAAAATGAAAAGACAACAAAACAACTCTTATGGGATGCAGCAAAAGCAATTCTAAAAAGGAAATTCATAGCAATACAAGCACAGCTAAACAAACAAGAAAAATACCAAATAAGTAACCTTAAACTACACATAATAGGACCAGAAAATGAAGAACAAATGAAGCCCAAAGTCAGCAGAATGAGGGAAATAATAAAAATTAGAGCAGAAATAAATGAAGTAGAGACTAAAAAAACTGTAGAAAGGATCAATGAAATAAAGAGCAGGTTCTTTGAGAAGACTGAAACAAAATTGACAGACCCTTAGCCAGACTCATTAAGAAAAAAAGAGAGAAGGCTCAAAGACATAAAATTAGAAATGAAAGAGGAGAAATTACAACAGATACCACAGAAATCCAAAGGACAATAAGAGAATACACTGAACAACTTACATACCACCAAAGTGGATAACCTAAAAGAAATAGATAAATTATTAGATTCACACAACCTCCCAAAACTGAATCAAGAAGAAATAGAGAAAATGAACAGACCAATAACATGTAAAGAGAACGAAATGGTCATCAAAAACCTCCCTAATAACAAAAGTCCAGGACCAGATGTCTTCTATGGAGAATTCTACCAAATATTCAAACAAGATTTAATATCTATGCTTCTGAAACTATTCCAAACAGTTGAAGAAGATGGAACACTTCCTAATTCATTCTATGAGGCCAACATCACCCTGACAGCAAAAGCAGGCTAGGACAGCACAAAAAAGTAATATTACAGGCCAATATCGCTGATGAACACAGATGCAAAAATCCTCAACTAAATATCAGCAAATCGAACACAGCAATATATTGACAGGATCGTATACCATGATCCAGTGGAATTTATACCAGGGATGCAGGGATGGTTCAACATCCGCAAATCAATCAATGTGATACACCACATTAACAAAATGAGGAATAAAAATCACATGATCCTCTCTACAGATACAGAGAAAGGATTTGACAAGATCCAACATCCATTTATGATAAAAACTCTCAATAAAATTGGTATAGAAGGAACGTACCTCAACACAATAAAGGCCATATATCACAAACCCACACCCAACATCATATTTAATGGTGAAAAACTTAAAGCCATTCCTCTGAGAACAGGAAGAAGACAAAGGTGCCCACTCACACCACTCCCATTCAACATAGTACTGGAGGTTTTGGCCAGAGCAATTAGGCTGGAAAAAGAAATAAAAGGAATCCAAATTGGAAAGGAAGAAATGAAACTCTTGCTCTTTGCTGATGACATGATTGTAAATATAGAAAACCCTAAAGAATCCATCAGAAACCTATTAGAAATAATCAACCACTACAGCTAAGTTGCAGTGTACAAAATCAACTTACAAAAATCAGTTACATTTCTATACTCTAATAATGAACTAACAGAAAGAGAACTCAAGAATACAATCCCATTTACAATTGCAACAAAAACAAAAAAGTGTCTAGGGATAAATTTAACCAAAGAGGTTAAAGATCTATACAATGAAAACTATAAGACATTATTGAAAGAAATCAGTGATGACCTGAAGTAATGGGAAGATATTCCATGCACATGGATTGGAAGAATAAACACAGTTAAAATGTCCATATTACCTAAAGTAATCTACAGATTCAATGCAATCCCAATCAGAATCCCAATGACATTCTTCATAGAAATAGAACACAGAATCCTAAAATGTATATGGAATAACAAAAGACCTTGAACAGGCAAAGCAATCCTGAGAAGAAAGAACAAAGCAGGAGGCATCACAATCCTAACTTGAAAATATATTACATAGCTATAGTAATCAAAATGGCATGGTGTTGGCACAAAAGCAGACTCATAGATCAATGGAACAGAACTGAAAGCCCAGAAAGAAAACCACACATCTGTGGTCAGTAAATCTCTGACAAAGGAGCCAAGATCATACAATGGAGAAAGGAATGTCTCTTCAATAAATGCTGTTGGGAAAACCGGACAGCTACATGTAAAAGAATGAAAGTAGATCACTATCTTCCACTGTACACAAAAATTAACTTGAAATGGATAAAAGACTTGACTCTAACACTTGAAAACATAAAACTCCTAGAAGAAAATATACACAGTACAGTTTTAACATTGGTCTTAGTAGCATCATTTACAATACCATGTCTACTCAGGCAAGGGAAAGAAAAGAAAAAATATACAAATGGGAATACATGAGACGAAAAAGCCTTCTGCAAGGAAAAGGAAATGATGAACAAAACAAAAAGCCAGTGCCGGCCACTTGGCTTCGTGGTTTAGTGCACACGAACAACTACGGCGGCCCAGATTTGGATCCCAGACGTGCACAGACGCACCGCTTGTTTGGCCATGCTGAGGCCGCATCCCACATACAGCAACTAGAAGGATGTGCAACTATGACATACAACTATCAACTGGGACATTGGGGGAAAAAAAAAGAGGAGGATTGGCAATAGATGTTAGCTCAGAGCCGGTCTTCCTCAGAAGAAAAGAGGAGCATTAGCACAGATGTTAGCTCAGGGCTGATCTTCCTCACAAAAAAAAAAAAAAATCGAAAAGACAGCCCACTAACTGGGAGAAAATATTTGCAAATCATATATCTGACAAGGGGTTAATCTCCAAAATATATAAACAACTCATACAACCCAACAACAAAAAAACAGATAATCCAATCTAAAAATGGGCAGAGGATATGAACAGACATTTTTTCAAAGAAGATATATAGAAGGCCAACAGACACATGAAAAGATGTATATCATCACTAATTATTAGGGATATTCAAATCAAAACTACAATGAGAGATCACCTTACACCTGTCAGAATGGCTATAAATCCCAAGACAAAAAATAACAAATGTTGGAGAGGATAAGGAGAAAAGGTCACCCTCACACACTGCTGGTGGGAATGCAAACTGGTGCAGCCACCAGGGAAAACAGTATGGAGATTTCTCAAAAAATTAAAAATAGAAATACCGTACCTTCCAGCTATCCCACTACTGGGTATTTATCCAAAGAAATTGAAATAAACAATTCAAAGAGATTTATGCACCCCTGTGTTCACTGCGGCATTATTCACAATAGCCAAGACATCTAAGCAATCCAAGTGCCCTGCTACAGAAGAACAGATAAAGAAAATGTGGTATGTATTATATACAATGGAATACTACTCAGCCAGAAAAAAAGACAAGATCTTCCTGTTTGCAACAACCTGGATGGACCCTGAGGGTATGATGATAAACGAAATAAGGCAGACAAAGACATTTAGCATTATTTCACTCATATGTAGAAGATAAACATACACAGGGATAAAGAGAACAGATTAGTGGTTTCCAGAGGGGAAAGGGGCTGGGTGTTGAGTGAAAGAGTTAAAGGTGCACATATACATGGTGATGGATAAAAGTTAGACTACTGCTGGTAAGCATGATGCAGTCTATACAGAAATTCACAAATAATAATGAACACCCGAAATTACACCATGTTAAAACCCTTTATAATTTCAATAGAATAATTAAAAAAGAAACAAAATAATTCATTCCTCTTTATGGTTGAATAGTATCCCACTGTGGGGATAAACCACACTTTGTGTATCTGTTCACCAGTAGATGGACATTTGGGTTGTTTTCCATTTTTATGTACTGTAAATAGGTTGTTATCAACATGTGTGTACAAGTCTGTGTATAGACATATGTGTTTATTTCCCTTGGATGGATTACTAGGAGAGGAATGGCTGGGTAGATGTATGTAATTTTTAAAGACGCATCCAAGCTATTTTTCACCAGCACTAGATGAGAGTTTCAGTGACTTGACATCTTCAACAACACTTGCTATATTCAGTTTTTTTAATTTTAGACATTCTCAAGTGTGGTGGAATCTCATGATGACTGTCACTTACATTTCCCCAATGACTCATGTGGTGAAGGAGAAGGCAAGCCACGCACAGATTGGGAGAAAACATCTGTAAAACTTATCCCTAGAAAAGGACATGTATTTATAATATATAAAGAGGTCTTACAACCCAATAGTAAGAAGACAAGCAACACGTCATGACTTATCAGGACACAGCAGATCAGGTCTGTGATGAGCACCAGGAGTCCCGCCAAGCAGATGAGGATGAGGGCCCAGAAGGGGAGGTCTGGGGAGACATGTGGTGGGATGAGCCACGTCCTGTTATCGCCCCAGGGCTCCTGGTGACCTCACTGTGCCTCAACCGTCCTTGACAAGGGTTGGCCAACTTTACTCATCATCCAAGACCCTGTGCGCATGGCTCTCTTCGATGAGGCACAGCATCAAGATACTCACCTCCTACCCTGGGCTGGGGCTTCCTGCAGGCTTACCAGGCTTCACAATCAAGGTGTCATCTCTGTTGGGAGAATATTCTGGAAGTGAATAAAATGGAGAATGCATGTGAGTGTGTTTCTCTCTTTTTAATATAACTTTTTAGACACACAGAAAAATAAAGGGAACAGTCTCATAAACATCCATCATCTAGATTTACCAATATATAGTCCATCCAATTAAAACAATATTTCATCAATGTATAAATTATTAACACTTGCCACACTTGATTCATCCCACTTATTCAATGAAATATTAAAGTCAAGTAGACATCATGATGTTTCACCCCATTTTAGTTCCATCTCTAAAAAGTGAGAACACTTTGCTGCAAAATCCAAGGCCATTATCACAGAACAAAAGTTTAATAATTTAAACCAAATTCATACCTCTGGGCACAGATGAGTGAATTTGAATGGACTTTCTTACGACGGCCGGGGGGAGAATGGGTCATCACAGTTGGCAAGCCTATGGGATCTCTCTAAATTTGTAAATTCACAATGAAAAGTGTTCTTCCATGCCTAGAAACACATCATCCCCTTCTCCTTTATCTATTTGCTTAATATTCATTTTCTAGGATTAACCTACAATGTAATTTCCTGCAGGAAGTCTTTTCTGATTTCCGCCTCCAATAGGAGTTTGTTCACATCAAATAATTGATAAGTTTCAATTCTCTATTCTTGTTATTGCCAGCTACAACATAAACTCCAGGAGGGGAGGACACACAGCACCCAGTGGGCATGGGGGCAGGGGTGCAGGTCCGCCTAAGTGTACCTCTATCCAGACAACCACTTAGAGGTGTTTTGTCTGATATGCAGCAGCAACAAGTCTCTTTTTGAATTAAAATTAACTTTAGTTAAATAAAATAAAAATTCTAGTACCTCAGTAACATTAAAAGTCAGTAACAATAAAGACGAGTCACAATATCATCCTTCGAGCACTCAACAGCCACATGCGGCTATGCACTGGACAGCACAGATATAGAACATTCCACCGCTGCAGAAAGTTCTAGAGCATTGGTGCTCATATGGAGTGGGACTTGGGAAACTACAGCCTGTGGATCAGGAACCACATAAACCCCCAAACGTGTAAGTCTGCTTCACACACAGCTGGAGGCCCTCACTGACCATCTGGCCCAGTGGCTTTCAGTGCAGAGATAAGGAAACAAATGTCCAGAGTGGGGCGGTGACTAGTTTGAGGTCACAGAGCTGTCTAGGAGAAGGTGAGGGCCACCTACATTACACTGGTGTCCTTTTCTCTCTCTCAATGGTGGGGAAAGACTGGGGGACTGTGCCACCACCTGCCAGCCTGAGAAAGTTCAATGCTCTCTCAGCCCCAGGCATCCAGAGTCCCCAGAAAGGCCTCATTTCCTTTCCCAATGACCAGGGAGACTTACCATCCCCAAGGACACTCTCCCTGTCCAGGGTCAAGTTCTGCAGCTGGGTACGATTCTGGGTCAGCCACAGGAATTCTTCATAGATGGCAACTCTGTCCAGTCTCTGTGCCAAGGTGGCAAGGTACACAGGGAGTCCACTCCAGTGTGGTTACTGAGGGGGACAGACCTGGAAGGGCACAAAGGATGAACAAGAGTATCTGGAATTCTACCCTGATTCTAGATTCCCTCCTTCAGGGTACTGTCCAAGAGAACTTTCAGCAATAATGTAAACATTTGTCTGCACTACCAAATACACTCATTATTAGCCCCATGTTTTTATCAAGCACTTAAAATGTGGCTAGTGTGTGTAAGTCAGGAACTTAATTTCTCATATAATTTCATTTAAAGTAATTAATTTATAAATAAATAACCACAGGGAGAACATTTCTGAAACTTTGGAGTAAGGACTTCTGCAAATGAATAAAAACAATGAGAACACTGGTAAAAATGGTCAAAATCAACTTTTCAGAAGTCTAGAAATTAATCAACGGCTTGTAAGATTCTGAGGAGGGTTTAGTGAAGAAACATGGTGGAATCTTGATAAAGGGAGCCAAGTTTGTGGCATTATAACTTGAACTATTCCCATCCTGCTCTCACAATATCCTCTATAACTTTGAAAACCATCATTCTCAGAACTATAGTGGCTGAGACATCCAGCAGCCCAGCAGCCATAATGGGTTTGGAGTTCTCAAAAGAGCCATCCCCACCGAACTGTCACTAGCTGACCTGCCTGACAGCTTCCTGAAAAAACCCCATGTTCAGGGCTTGTCGTTACTTAACTCAGAGCTTCCCCAGGGAGGAAAGTCTGTCCCCAGGGCACTTGCTAAAAATATTCAGGGCTAATTGTTTTCTATTGTAGTTGCCTGAGGGAGTGATACCAGCTGAGGCAGGCAAGAGGTGAGCCAAAAACTTAGAAGAAATATTGAGGGAATGTGATGTCCACAGGGGCCTTTGAAAAGCTGCAGTGTATTAGCGGGCATCTAGAAGGCCACAAGGGCTCAGGGCTATGGCACGCCCAGGAAAGACTTGAGAACATCTTAATATCTCACCTCTAGTTGAACGGTTGGCTTAATATCTGAAAACTTGATTATGTAATACACCATATTAATAGAATAAGGGCCAATACCACGCAATCTCAACCACATATACAAAAAAGAATTTGACAAAATACAATGCCCTTCATATCTAAAAAAGAAAACACTCAACAAATTAGGAATAGAAAAAAACTTTCTCAACCTATAAACAGCATCAATGAAAAACCCACAGCTAACACCATATTCAATGGTGAAAGACTGAAAATTTCCCCCTAAGACCAGGGACAAGACAATGCTGTCTTCCCTTATCACGTTAATCACAGGTACTAGAAGTTCTAATGAGGGCAATTAGGCAAGAAAAAGGAATAAAAGAAACCCAGATTGGAAGGGAAGTGGTCAAACTATTTGTTTTGCAGAGGAGAACATATTGTATATAGAAAAACCTAAAAAATACACTCCTCCCCACACACAATATATGAACCGTATCTCAATAGGTGTATAAAAAATTTAAATTGCCCCATGTGCTTAATGGCTCCACTACTGGAGAGCACAGTTAGACTGCTGATATTTGTTGAAAGTCTCCAGAAGAGGAGGAGGAGGAGGATGCTGGAGGTTGGTGGCCGCAAATGTTAATGCTTTTCTCATCTCCTGAAAACCTATGGAAGGAGATGGTAGGATTAGCTAACAGGGATGTGGGGCAGAATGGGCACCATGTCAGTGACATTCAGATCAAGGATGTGTCACTTGAGCTCAGAGTCATCAGCCACTAGCTCAGCCAATGCTTCCAATCTCCTCAACCTACATCAAGTCGGTGACCAGGCAGGAGTGGAATATGTCTCACAGTTGGCTGCCTCTGTAGAGCTTGGTGACCTAGAACAAACGCGAGGGAGAGTGGATGAAATGGAGTTCTCCTGGGCATGCAGGGGGCCACTGAAGCCAGTGAAACATCACAGACCTTTGGGCAACGGAGGCCTGAATTCAAATCCTGGCTCTGCCCCTAACACACTGTGTGACCTTAGGCACAATACTCCCATTTATGAGCTTCAGTTTACCCATGTGAGAAATGGGCAAGGCAGCTAGGACATCACCTCTGGACACTGAGAGGACTCAGACACGCAGGGAAAATGAAGGGTTGAAACAATCACATAACAGATGTAAGTCAGGCGGAGGAATGACGCTGCCCTCAGAGCAAGGAGAGACGGGAGAGGGGAGACCCCACCTGGTCCTGGGTGTCTCTTGGCAGGGCGGTGTACTCCGAGGATATGGGCTCCAGGTTGCTGAGGTTCCCGATGATGATGCAGAAAGGTAGCTGGTGCTGTCTCTGGCTGGATAAACTCTGGGCTGCAGAGCCTGAAGCCACTGAGAGGAAGAGCAGACAGGTGGAGACTCTCCGCTCCCAGAACAGAGGCATGGTGGCCCACGGGATCAGTGTGGTGCGTGCAGATGGCGTCACACAGGTGGCTGCCCATCCTTCTCAGGCCTGGGGAGAGAGGGATGTGGAGACTCTAGAGAGAGGTCCTGAAACCTCTTGGGGTGTGGTCCCATACTGGAAGGAGGAAATGGGAGGACAGTGGGGAGACAAGGAGGGGTGGTCACAAAAGTGGCTATAAGGGGCAAATGCTCATGGGAGGGTCTCACCAGAGGGAGACCAGTCTGCAACTCGAGTAGAATGGTCCCAGGGTGCTCTTCTTCAAAAAGGATCCAGCTAGGGAGGAAGGAGGAGGAGGAGGAGCAGGAGGGACAGGGGTTGGGGGAGGGGCTGGTTTGGATTTAACCTACCAGGAGCTGCTGGGACCAGGGTCTCACCAGGTTCTGCAGGACCCTCTCAGTGAAGTTGAACGTGGCTGAGCTGTTGCTCCTGTCTGATGAATACCGGAGGGCGGAGATGGTGACATTGACTGTGAGGGTCTTCACGTTGTGCCCCAAAGCTGCAAGATGAGAGGGAGAGCGATGGTCATCTCTGAAAGCTGGCCTGAGACCACACCAGAGTCCTGCACTCATTATAATCTGTCGTCTTCTGTCCCACTGACACCACCATCCACTAATGTGGTCACCCAATTCAGAACCAGCATATCTGCTCAGCTCCTCCTTCCTTCCAGTAACAACAATTCCAGTTGCACACTGGTCCTCACATACACTCCATCCCTGTCACAGCTCAGGTCTTAACTTCCTTCAGCCGGACCAACACCCCAGCAGGCTCACTGGATGCTCTATGTAAAGGATGTTCTACATGGACCACTAGAAGAATCTTTCTGAAATGAATACCTCACTAAGGACACCACTGCTCTAGTACCACCCATGGCTCCCTATGGCTTTCAGTGTTTAGATCAACCTTCTTGACCTGGCACTCAAGGCTCTACTCAATCTGGCTCCTGCTGACCTTTCAGTCTCATTTTATCCATCTACTGCGGATTAAAGTTCATGCTTCACGCAACCCAAATTTGTTTCAATTCTCCCCTTACGGCATGCTCTTTCTGGATGGAGCCTTTGCTCATGGAAGCCACTCTGCCAGGAAAACCGTTCACACTCTATTTGCCAGGGTCACTCCTACACATTCTTAAAGACTCCATTCTGGTGAAACTTTCTCTAGCAAGCTCTTCCCCTCCAAATTATGCCAGGTGCCTCTCCCTGAAACATCCCACATTGTATTATAATGGTGTGTTAATTTCAGAAGACTAGGGGTTCTCTGAGGGCTGGCCTTAGACTGAATCGTTGGTATAATCTTTGTGATCAGAATGATTGCCCTAAAACCAGAATTTCATACCCTGGCTTCCCAGCTCCTGGATCACAACTGGCTGGTGGAGGAGTGGGGCCAGAGAGCTTCTCTTGGGAAGGAAAATGGGCCCCAAGATACCTATGGTGGCTTGTCGTGGCACAGGTGATGATCAAGTATGCAGGGACGTGGTGGCTGGTTCAGGAGTTGTGGCGAGGGCTGTCTTCAGGGAGGGCTAGAGTGGGGGGAGCCCCCAGGCTCACCTGGGCTCTAGCAGTGGCTGTCCCATTACCACCATTCACAGATGAAGCATAAATGAGAGTGAGGGGACGGGTGACTGTGTGAGTAGAGAGATGAGAAAGCCTGTGGATGAGATGAGCCCAAGAGAGAGAGATAGGTGAACAAGAGAGACTGAACTCAGAGGAGAGACAGATGGATGGGCAGAAAACTGGACAGACGGATGGGATACGTGGAAAAGGAGGAATAAGGGTGGCACTTTAGCAGAATTAAAGTGAAAATCACATGGGGTCAGAATGTGGTGGAGAACATGTCTCTGTCTAAGGCTTTCTCACCCTGGGCTGGGACTCTCCACCAGAACCCGGGAGGGAGAGAAGGGAGGAATTAGGGCCCTTCCAGGTCCTTCCCTCACCAAGGACAGCAGGTGTAGGAGAACATGTGCTCCTCAACCCCAAATGCGGACGGGTCCCAGGAGATCAGGGCCAGGAATACTCACTGGTTGTAGTCGGGCCCACGGCTCCATAGGTGTAACCTGTGGCGAGAAGGCGAGAGGAGCTGAGCAAGAGTTGGGGTGATCATAAAGGATTAAGGAGAGGGAGGATGTAGGGACCTTTGTGGGAAAAGCAGATGGGAAAGCAGAGGGGAAGAGGGGAGGGGTGTTCAGGGGGGAGGCAACGAGATGGAAGGTGGCTGGGCCCAGTGATCACACAGTGATGAGAAGACTGAACCCGGACAGAGAGGAGAGAGAGATGGATCATAGCTCACTTTAGAGCAAAGGATGCAACACAGAACTCCAACTGGGAGAGACAGCATGGCTGTATCACAGCCCCTCACCACTGACGTAGAGGCTGTCCCCGGCCAGGGTGAAGGAACCCAGGTGGGAGACGCCCTGGGTCTCATGGCTCAACTCCCAGTAGAGTCACTCTCTGTCCAGCATCGGACCTGCGCGTATCAGAGTGGAAGGTGCAGATGATGTCCACCCCAGTGGCTGCCCCACCCTTCTCAAGCCTTGGGGAGTAAGACCATGGGGATGTGGAATACTGAGCAGGGGTCCTTCTGGGTGTGGAAGGCGAGAGAGGGGAAGGGAGGAGGCTGAGGGAGATGCTGAAGGGGCTGCTCTGATGTCTGCAGGGGCTCTCCAAGGTGTCTCCTTTGTGAGACAACCCCCTCACAAGTAAGGCCTGACTTCTTTTAGGATGTGGAGGGGGGCATGTGAGTGGCAAAGAGGGGTGAACACACAGAACTGGGCGAGGGGACACCTGCAGGTCTGCACGGACAGCAGCAAGGAGCACAGTCAGTGCCCTGTGCCATCTGACACATGCAGGCAAGAAAGTACCGTTACATTCTCTCGGTTCTACACTCCAAGGTCTTTTCTTTCTATTTCTTTCCTACTCCACAGCCATCAGCCAGGCATAGGGAACAATCATCTTATTCCTAATCTTATTCCCAGCACCTCCCATCTTGCCTCTTAAGTCTTCATTCTTAAACATGAAGTCCATTTTATCCCCCGTGCTTAGACCAAACCCTAATTACATCATCCTTCTACTCGCATCTCTCCAGAGTCTTCCCACTGGTCTTGGAACAGAGTCCCAAGTCACCCCTGATCTGGTCCAGCCTGTTTGCCCCTCGCCGGTGTGGCTCACACCACTCCCCCTCTGTTGACTCAGCTCAGCCATCCCTCTTCTCAGTTCATGGAAACACCAAGCTCTCTGCCTCAGGGGTTTCCTCATGCGGGTCCCTCTGCTTGAAACGCTCTCTTGAACACACTTCCACACCCTCATCCAGTCTAACTCTCCAACTAGCTAAATCCAGTCCCAACTCTAGCTCTCAAGCTAAATATCAGTCCTTCTCAAGAGGACTTCCCTGGCCCCTCAGGTTGATTCCCCTTGTGCCAAACTCCCACATCACTCTCATCACTAACTGTCTAAAATCCAAATTCCCAAATACAATATAAATTCCATGGAGGTGGGACAAGGTCTCTCTGGTTCTCCAGGTCCCCATGCATGTAGCCCAGGGCCTGGCTCATGAGATGAGGAACCATCCGGTTTGTCTAGGACTGCCCTGGTTTGAACACTAAACGTCCTGTGTCCTGGAAAACCCCTTTGTCCTGAATAAACGAGGATGTTTGGTCACCATAAATTATACACTCAGAGACTATCTATTGCATCCAAGCACACATTCCCCTCAAGAATGTCACAAGAAAATTAGAATGAAAAAAACACACACACACACAATTAGTAGAGGCCAACAACTAAATACAAAATTACTTAACAAGATTCTCAGCAACGTGAATCACCAGACCGTTATTTTAGAAAAGTTTCAAGAAACAAAGTTAATTCCCTTTAGAAGGCAAGGTGGTGGGGCCAGTCTTTTTGGAGACTATTGCCCTTCCCTTCAATCTACAGTGTTGCTTAGTATTCCTCTAAATGATTTGAAATGTCATAAAGAAAAAAATGCTCAATATATATCTGGCAACTGGCAAATTCACTTTTAAATTTATTATTAATATAAAGAAGTTCAAATCATCTTTTTCCCTGAATGCTCCTCTATTTCAAATTTTTGTGGAGGATTTATAGGACTTTAGAAGTCAAATTGAATGGTTCTAAGGAATGTTGCTGAGTATCCTTGGTAATATTTAATGGAATGTCTTCTAATACTACATACACATGCAAAACCTTTCTATATTTATAATATATATAAATCCTGACTTTTGAGTATTATGTAATGCAAGTAATTCTATATTTTCTACTATAATCCACATTTGCAGTTATTTACGTTTCTTTCATATGTTCTTATTTGCATATAACTGTACTTACTGAAATATTTACCACACAGAACCACACACAGCTTACCATCTTTCCCTTGACTATAATCCATCAAACAATAATAATTTTTATCAAGATACCCTCACTCTCAGTGAGTCCATGTGGTGACAACCCGAGCCCAGGATACTCCAGTGACAGGTCTTCCACAGAGCGGAGGCTGCCGGAACCTCTTGGTACCAAGTCCACAGGGTACTCACCTGGTCACACAGAAATCCATGGATCAGCGAGGACAGGTGGTCCTTGAGACTGGTTTCACCTCAAACTTGAGCTCCACGGATGCTTTTCGTGTCTGAGGGGGGAAAAAAAGCGCAAACAAGCTTTTGAGGCCTTTTATAGGGTGTTGGATGGAAAGGCCACCCCATTCACTCTTCTTTTTTTTTTGTATTTACTGATTTAAATGTAACTGTTGGCTGTGACTGGACTTTCCCGATTCCTATCCAGCCACCTGCTCCCCGAGATGGGAGAAAGCAGCTTCGTGCTGTGTGCTCTTGAATCGCTCAACTCACTTGGCTGGACAGAGACTTTTTGGTGACTCTGGACCCTTTAAACAAGCTTGTCATTTAGGGACCCTGTTAGTGACTCGCTGACTTGTCAACAATTTCCACACTTCATTCAGCGCTCAGGAGATTTTCAACCTCAGCACCACTGACATTTGGGGCTGGATAAATCTCTGTGGGGCTGTCCTGGGCCCTGGAGTATGCTGGGCAGCATTCCTGCCTCCCCCTCTAGACGCCAGGAGCGCCCCCATTTGTAACAACCCAAACACCGCCTGCAGACGCGGATAAGCCCCCTGGGGACAAAATCACAAGGAGGATGGTGACGGGGACTCTGAGGAGAGGACGGCAGCGCCCGGAGCCTGGAGGAACAGCAGCCTCGGGGGCCCTCAGAGAACAGCCCGGGGGAAACGTGGCTGTGAGGGGACGGAGGGACGTCGGGCCCTGACGGGGCTGCCTGCAGCCCAGGCCCCTCCCTGGACCCATACCCGAGCCGGGACTGCCCGCTGCTCACCGAGGCCCGCCCCTGAGACCGAATGTCCACGAGATCCCGATCGGCGACTAGAAGATGGAACACAGCGTGAAGCCCCCCGCTCGATCGACGGCGCCGCGTTTCCGCTTCAGGACTCGGGCGGGCATTCGGGGAGGACGGAAGTTCGGGGATGACGGACGTTTGGGGGCTCCGGGTTGAGGCGGCGTGCGGGGCGGGGCGGGGCCACGCACCCCAGACTCGGGGGAGGTGTCTAGTTTCTAGAGTGAGTGAGAGGTCAGGTCGCGGGCTGGGTCAGGGCCAGGGACAGGGACCAGGTCTAGGGGCAGGGATGTGGGTGGAAACCAGCTCTAGTGGCGGGGCTGTGGATGGGGACAAGGGTGTGGGCGGAGACCAGGTTGTGGGCGGAGCCAGGCCCGAACGTGGTGGGCGGAGACCAGTTACAGGGGCGGGAAGAGGCGGGGGTGGGGCTGGAATAAGTCAGGCCGATATCACAGGGGGAGGAAATGAGCTCCAGGGGCAGGGCTTGAGGCGCGGCTTTTCCTGAACCCCTAGACTGTACAGGTAGGTGGATGTTGAACAGCTTTTCTTCCTTCCTTTCCCCACCTTTACACAGACTCATAGAACGATGTGCCCATATTTAAAATTATAAATTTTTTGTGCGGGTTTGCTTTTCTTAATTTCATTTAAAAACTGGATCATATATTCACATTTCTCTACAACTTGCTGTTCCAAGCCAGTAGATCAGGATATAACGCTATTTTAATTTTAAAAATCTGGGGGGAGGGAGGCCACTACATCGTAGATACACGTATAGGAAAACATCAAAGAGTGGTGCAAAGTCAGTAAAATATTCTCACCCTACCCCTGTCTCCCAGTCCTTTTACACAGAGATAAACATCCTTTTCTCCTCTATCCTTCCAGACATACTGTGCATATGTGGGCCTGTGTATATGTTGAAGCCCAAGAGGGATGTCCCCAAGCAAAACCTGAAGCCCATGAATTGTCTCATGCGTCAAAAGTTACTGGAAAGAGATTTAAATTTCCGGTGGAAGGAGATGAACCAGTGATGAATCCACAGGAAGACAACAAAGAAACAAGAGAATTTTCCCATTTAAAAGGTCAAAGGAAAAAGTGAGAAAGAAAACGTATTCATAATATCTGACGTAGCACATCTCTGGATAAGATTCATATGCTATAAAATGGTAAACACTTATAAAACAGTAGCCATTGAATTTTGATTTATCCTAATTCATTAAATAGTTATATTGGGCAAGGGGAATTATGTTTTTCACATATGTAAGAACCCTTCATGCTGATTGTCTCAGAGAAGAAAGAAAGTATAAATAGTCAAAAGCTGACAAATGAAAATGCTGTATGAGTAGCTAATTTAGAAATATAGCTTTTCAACCAGAAAATTAAAGAAGTTGTTTTTGGAACCAGAGTCAAGAGTGGGGAAGGTAGCTTTTCATTATAAGGCTTGAAGTATTATTTGAGAGATGTGCGTATAGACACACATACACACACACACACGGGAGCCTGAATTTGTATTCCAAAGGGATCATCTAACTCTACAAAGAGTTTGTAAAAAGGATTCACTTTACAACAGTAGAACATATTTTGAAAACTACAGACTTCAAGCGTAAAAAAAGCTGTCATCATCCCGGTGGAAAAATGAATGGGGCATCACTTTCCCACCGACATGGTGATAAGCATTTTACATACATTATTCTTGAGTATTTTCACAGCAACGCATAAGGAAGATGGTATTATCTATCTCCATTTTGCAGATGAGGAAATTGGTGACAGCATATTGCTAAAATTTTCATAGAAGTTCTCAATAGATATTGTTTTATGTTAAAATTGTTTATTGAATTTTCTTTTCATTAATAAAATGATATGTGCCATTCTTACAAACAAGCAAAGGGTGTGTACAAACAATTTAGCAAAGTGACAGTTTTATATCCTTTTGATATTATTAAATATAACTATCATTTTTATTATTTTTCTGCTCTCTGCCTCACATCTAGGAAGATACTTCCTATCCTAAAGGCTTACTAGAAAACTTTACTAAAAATCAAGAATCAAGGAATACTCATATTATGCCAGCTTCCTGAATACATGAAAAAAAAAAACATTATAACAAATTTTGTACAAAAATCTTAGATCATTCATGAACTGATAACAACACAAATCATGATTAGGCAAGGTATTTCTGTAGAATGACAAATATTTAAACTTTAGACATTTAGAAAGGTAATTCATTACAGTAACTAATGTGTATAAGAAGAAAGTTTTCAAACTCCCTAAGTGCCAGGAAATCATTTGACAAAATGCACTGCAATATTATTCACAATAGCCAAGAGATGGAAACTACCTAATTGTGACTCCGTGGGTGAAAGTATGAAGAAACTCTTGAGCATCTATACAATGGAATATTATTCAGCCTTAAAAAGGAAGGAAATCCTGTATTCAGAATTGCTTGCCTGGATCATTTCAGTAGCCATGTGCTTTCTTGCTTAGTCCCCTCTGGTCTATTGGCGAAAGATATACCAGGGTGAACCTTTTATGATGTAGGCACCACGACCTCTAGTGGATCTCTAAATGAGATTTTGGAGGTGGACTACCTGGGTACCAGCTGTGTGACCTTGGACAATTATATAACCTCTAATATTCCTCATCCATAAAATGAAAGTTAATAGTATTGTCGTCATAGATTTGATGTGAGGATTAAATGAGTGAATACATGTCAGATGCCTAGAATGTGCCTGGCACATGGTAAGGCAACATGAAAAATTTAACTGTAATTATAACCAAATTAAATATTGTGATGCCCGATTAATTAAGTTGAACCATATGTAATTTCTAATATTCAACCATTTTGACATATTATTATTGTTGAATAAATGATAAAACTCAGTCTAGGCAGGTTGTGTAGAGTCAAAAAGGATTGGATAAATGAAAATATTGGTAGAAAAAATAAGCTTAAATAGATTGCTTTGCAATTTACAATGCAGTTTCTCATAATTTGTTTCATTTAATATCTATAGAATGCGTTTCAGGGTATTATTACCACTGTCTCTGAAGGAGTTACTGACTTGCCCCAAATCACACCACATTATATAAAACAATTAGAGTGGACACATAATTTGTTGTATAAATTCAATATGATATTTTGTTTTCCCTTCACAATATCATCCGTCCTCTCAAGAAAGTGATGAAATAATGCTGATTCCTAGGAACTTAGTCTTAAAGAGACATACTCTCAGATGATAAACACTACGTCTTTGAAACAAGGGTGTTGCAAGAAGAAACTTGGGACCAATGCTTTCTGGGTTTTCAAGTCCATGCTTAGAGTTATGGGAAACAGTCAAAGAAGGGAAAGGGTGAAAAATAGTCCAGAATGAAAAAAGTTTGACGTATATGTAACTTTATTGATCACCTCAAGATTCTCTTTTTATTTACGGTCTGTGTCAACCTACTAGAATATAAATGGTATTAGGGTAGATCACTGCTATCTTGCAGCAAGTGGTAGGCGCTGAGTAAATATTTGTTAAAGGAATGAAAGTGGCCTTGAATACAACTGCACTTTACTCACCAGAGAACAGCCCCATAGCAGGCAAATTGCATCATTAACAAAATTTTAAAAATCATATCCTTATTAGCTCGTAACCATGGATTCAAGGCTCTCATTTATTTCATACTTTCTAAGTACAGAAGAATTCTGGTGTATTAGGGAATGTTTCCACAGCCTCACTGTAAAATATAGCAAGCTTTTTTTTGGCCCATTGATTGCTGGTTCCAGCAGGGCCCATCTCTATACTTACCTCTAAACAATTAACTTTAGATTTGTTATCCCAATGAACAGCTATTTGGTATGGAACCTGTTTTATCAGTGTCATGCAAAAGTAGACATTTGATATGTCTTTAAGTGGTGATATGGATAATAATGTTGATGCGGAAGAAAACTAAAAACTCTCTCTGGTCATTGTCAAGTGCATGTGGGTGAAGGGTATCTTGTTGTCACTGGATTTCAGAACTCAAAAAGACTCATCCAACTCTTCATGTTACATGTGAAGAAAATGAGGTCTAAAGTGGTTGAGAGATTTGACCAAGACTAATTACTGAGACTAGAGAGAGATCCTCTGATTCTCAGCTGGCCACATTGTCATAAGATCTCCAGCTCCAAACAGCCAAGAGAAGCAAGTCTGTTGATATCCAGCTAGAAATGATTCAACTTCACTTCTATACTTTCTCTCTGTTAGATGCCTGATCTGCCCTGACAAGGAAATTATCTGAGGTTTACACTACACTTAAGATGATAAAATGCTCCTGGCAAACACTAGTGTGATTCATTGTGGCACTGGAGAGCACAGTCATGAAAAAATGAGAATCAAAAGAATAAGAGGTAAATAATATTAGAGAAGAAGAGAAAATCTATTATTTTAGTGGGACATAACTTATAAAGTTTAGAACTAGTAAATAAGTGGAGTAATGTGAAAGGAAGCTAGATTCCTATATGAAACATCAAAAATACTGTTATATGAGCAAGAATTAGTTTGAACATGTAAATAATTATTCCACTCAAAAGAGCAATGAATTCTTTAAGATAAGTAGTTAAAATAATTGGAACTACACATTAGTTATATGAAGAAAATTATAAAGAGATACAAAGCATGTAAAAGCTCTGATTAAATGGAGAGATATACTATACTTGTGACTGAAAACAGTGTTTCAAAGATATCAGTTTTCCAATCATTATTCAGATTTCATATACTTCAAATCAACTTTTAAAATGATGCAGTGTTTTTTTTAATAAACTAAATGATATTCATTTGTAAAATAAAACACTGGAACATCAACTAACATTATTCACAAGTAAATCATTCCAAATGGATTATAGGGCTAAAATTAAAAGTAAACCCCCACGTATAACAGTGGTGGATGAGAATATAGAAGAATATCCATAGTCTTAAAATTAGTGAAGATAATCTTAATATATATGCTTAAAGATGTCTGGTTGAAAAGAGGAAGGAGAAAAAGTAAAATGGAACATGATATGGTCTCTGATTTACTTTCAGAGACTTAATCTAGAGAAGAATATTCCAGTCTACGATATTGGATAAAGAAATAGAAATCTTGATAATTACACAAATAATGAGAGGACATATTTAAATGGTATCATAATGTATCAGTTAGCTTCTGATGTGTAACAAACCATCCTAAAATTTGGTGACTTCAAATAAGAACAGTTAATTTTTCTCAAGATTCAGTGGGTTAACTGGGCAGTTATTTTGATGTGGACCTATTGGTGGCTCAGCTGGGATTGGATGGTCTAGGTTGGCTTTACTCACATACCTGATTGTTGACTTGAAGCCACCTGGAGTGATGCAGATGTGCAGTCTATTTAGACTCATTCACATATTGACGGCCTCAGGCTTCCCACGGGCAGCCAAAGAAGGACAAGTACCAATAATGAGCAAGTGTTTTTCAAGCCTTTTCTCATGTCATTGGCTAATGTCCCATTGGCCAAAGCAAGTTACAAGGCCAAGTCTACCCAGAGTCAACGCGGGATGCTATGACCAAACAGACAGAGGGAGAGGACTAATGTGTGGCCACTTTCGCAATCTCTCCCACATCATTTTAGAGGAAAATTAGCATGAATGTTGGTGTATTTGTTCATTTGAATGCCCGAGGAAAATTGTACAAAGCCAAAAGAAACGTAAAGCAAATAGTTAACTGGAGATGTAAGGTAAGTTAATTGGTACTTAAATTGGGTCTGGAAAAATGTGATAGTTTATTTTTCAAGTGTATGCAAGTTCTTGTGACCTATGGAAATAACTTACATTTCGATTATTTTCTCCCTGAATGCATTTTATTCCTTAACATTTTTGATGTGTTTCTCTCTGGCTTTAGGAAAATAACGTAGCACTTGGGAGCAAAGATGCAGCCTAATAGACCCACATTGGAGGCCAAGATGGAGCAGACTTCCACGGTCACCATGACCTTGCCCTTGGTACTGTGGTAGATGGGCAGGAAGGTGACCCAGAAACTGCAGAACACCAGCATGCTGAACGTCAGGAACTTGGCTTCATTAAAGGTGCCAGACAGGTTCTGGGCCAGGAAAGCCACAGTGAAGCTGCCTAGGGCCAAGGAACCCAGGTGTCCCAGGACACAGTAGAAGGTAGTGACCTAGCCCTTGTTGCACAGGATGATGATGTGGCCGTGTTCAGAGTGTGCATCTGTGTCAATGAAGGGAGGAGAGGTTCCCAGCCAGATCCCACAGAGACTCAGCTGGATAAAGGAGCAGCTGTGAATGATGAAGTTAGGTGCACCTGACACCAACCACTGCCACATCCTTCTCCCTGGTGTGCTGACCTGGAAGGCCACAACCAGAGTAATAGTTTTGGCCAAGACTGTGGAAACAGCCACAGTAAAAACAACTCCAAACTTGATCTGCTGAAGAATGCAGGTGGCTGTGTTGGCACCACCGATGAAGAGAAGGAGCATATGGTGAGGGAGATGAGCAGGATGTAGCTGAGAGTCCGATTATTGGCCTTGATTATGGGACTTTCTTGGTGCTTCACAAAGACACCCAGGACCACAGCTGTTATGACAGAAAAGCACAGAGCAGTGCAGGCCAGGGCCATCCCCAAGGGGTCCTCATAAGCCAGAAAGGTCACAGCTTTTTGGAGGCAGCGATCTCGGTCTCTGTTGGCGTTCTGATGATCTGGACACTTCACACACTGATCCATGTCTGGGGAGAGAGGCAAAGTGTCCTCAGCCCAGGTTCAGTCACTCTCTCTTATTCACATGTCCCAAAAGAAGGCATTGGGTAAGTTTAGCCAATTGTCTTCCTTTGTTGCTCCAGGTACCAAATAACAGAATGCTCTGCAGAGAACCGTTACCAGTTAATACTGCCCATCTTCTTTATAGTTAAGTAAACAAAGCTATTATCCTTCTCAGTATTTATCTTGCATATTCATGAAAGCACTTTTTTCTCAGAAAAAAAAACAAAAGTCATCCCTGTCTCTCTGAGCTATACCTCTGTAAGCTATGGCCTAGATTTCTTCATTAAATGAGCAAGCAGTAATTGGAAAACTTCCATGAGGCAGATAATATGCTACATTCTAGGGAAACAGAGATGACAAAGTCATAGACCTCACTCCCAGGAAGGTTCAAAAAGAGACTCTTTCTACCATCTAAAATGATCTCCAGTACATTTCATCTTGATTTCACTTCCACCACTTCTGTTAAGATTTTAGTCACTTCTTTCCTATGTTATCACAAGAACTTTCTACTCTGGTTCCCTGCCCTTGTCCTACATCACAAGTGATAGTTCTACATGTAAGTGGGATCATGTTTATCCTCCATTAAAAAATCCCACAAACTCTTGGGAAGACCAAAAAGACTGTATAACCTTGGTCTTGCCCACCTCTACTACCTCTGCTCTGATTTTTAAGATTCCCAAATCTTCATGTGGTTCTGAAACAGTTCCTTGCCCACTCATCCCTGCAGGTATCAATACATGCTTTTTCCTTCTACAGGGACATTGCTCCTTCCTCTTAAAGTCCCTTTAAAATCTCTAACTTTTCACGTTTAGAACTACAATCTGCCTGATAATGATTTCTGTGGATGGTGTCAGTTAGGGGTGGCGAGTCATTGTCTTCTCCATGAAGACAGCCAATTTACCCAAGATGGTTTATTGAAAAGGCTTTCATTTTCCCACTCCACCTCAGTGTTTCCTTGTAAATCAGTCGTCTATACATGAGTCCCTATATAAAGGGTCTGTATCTGAACTTACCCTTTGGTTCCGTTGATTTTCTTGTTTATCCTCTTGACGAACCTCCTCTATTGTGATGCTACCATACTTGATGTCAGGTAGAGTAAGTCCTCCCACTCTATTCTTTGTCTTCAAGATTTTCTTAGCTAAGTTTTTCCTTTATTATTTCCATAAGAATTTTATCAATTGTAATTTCCACAGAACAGGTCAGCATTTTAACTGCAATTTTGTGGAAGCTGTAGATTAATTTGGACAGTTTTCATATCTGTAGAATTTTAAGTCTGTTCAGTCATGAAGTTGGTTTATCCTTCCACTTCTTTCAGTCTTCCTCTATTTTTTTAAATGCCATTCTATAACTTTATGGACAGAAATCTTTTTAAACTCTCATTAAAGTTATTTCTAGGTCCTTCATACTTTTAAGATGTTGTAAATGTCATTTTTTAAAATTTAACGTTTCAATGCCTTATGAGTGGTAGATGGAAGCAAAACTTTATATATTAACCTTGTATACAGCCACCTCTAAACTCAGTTAATACATTAATTTATATAGACTTTACCTTTATACCATAATATCATATGAAGATAACATCAACTTTTTACTTCTTCCGTTGAAGTGTGCTGAATTACATTGCATGAACCTAATTTGGTCATGATATGTCCTTCTTATAAAATATAGCTAGATTTTGAAGGTTGATTTGATTTGATTTCTTTTTTAGGATAAATGAATTTAATCAAAGAAAGAGAGTGGCCTGTAATTTCCTTTCCTGCAATGAATTTGTTAGATTTTGGTACCAATGTTAAGCTAGTCTCTCAAAGAGAGTTAAAAAGTTTTCTGTTTTTCCTATTCTCTGGAAGAGTTTGAGTAGATGTGTATTATTTCTTCCTTGAATATTTGGTAGGTTTTGTACCAAATAAATAGCCTACAATAATATTTTGTAGGAATGTTTTAAAATATGGTCTCAATTTCTCTAATAGATATGACATTATTCAGATTTTTCAATTTTTCTTGAGACAGTTTGGTAACTTTTATTTGCCTGGAAATTTGTGAATTTCCGCTAAATTTTCATTGTATCAACATGATGTTATTTATGTTTTTTTCATGTTAAAATTTTTCCATATGATCTGCACAGATTACTCCCTTTTAAGCCTTCGTATTTTTTTGTTGCAATTTTTCTCTTTTTTTGAACACTAGTACTAGGATTTTATTGAGTATATTTGTCATTTATTAGGATCTAATTTAGTTTTATTTATCCTTTTGATGTTTGTCTTTTATTTTGTGAAATCTTCCTCTAATATTTATCATTTTGTGTGTTCTATTTTCTTTGTGTTTAATTTTCTGCTTTTTTCTAGCTTGTGATGAATGCTTAGAACTGAGAACTTCAACCTTTCTATATTATACACAATAATATATAAATATATATAATCTAGGATTATACATTTCTCTCTAAGAATAGTTTTAATTCCACCCCATAAGATTTGATGAATTGTATTTTTAATTGGAAATACTTTCTAATTTCCATTGTAGTTTACTCATTAATCATGGGTTGTTTACAAATGTATTTGTTAACCTCCAAGAATGTAGAAATTGAAGTTAGGTGACTTAGTGTTCTTTAGATGGGCATATGGAACATATTCCCAAAATTACCATGTGCCAAATGTGCACATGGAAGCTTCATCCAAATTGACTATATGCCAGACTATATCATCAATCTCAGTACATTTCAAAAAAAAATTTTAATGATACAAATGATGTTGTGAAATTAAGCTTCATATCAGTCACAAAAATAAAATGAGAAAATGCCACCATTGAGGGGATACCAGCATTGCACCATTTAATATCATAAAATATGAGTAATACCAAGATGTTAATTATGATATGAAAAATCCTCAGCGTTGGTTTTCTGTCCCTGTTCTACTTCATGACCCAACTCCCAAACCCACATTGTCTAGGTTCTAGTCATGTTGAACCTTTTCTCAGCTCCCGAGAATATTAAATGCAGGACTAATTTGCCATTTTTTGCATTGTCTAAGAATTCTACCAAGAATTTATTCCGCCTTCATTAGTCTGATATAATACTAATGCTACTGACTCTATGAAGAAGTCCATGACACTTCCCTACCCACAAACATATATACTATCACTTATTTCATCCCATGGGGCTCTGCGTACCTATATTGCAGCCCAATGTTACGACATTGAATTCTCCTCACTGCCTGTTGTCTCCCCTACTCACCTGTGAACTCTAGGACATCAGAGACCAAGATGTATGTACTCATTGAAGGAAGCTGTACTGTAAGCACATTGTATACCATGAAAATACTTACTTCTTAAATCAAACACAACCTTTCTGAGCTCCTGCTCTGTGCCAAGAATAGCACCAGACACTGGAAAAATAAGGATTTGTTCAATGTGATCTAAACGTAGCTTTAAAGAAGCTGAAAAGTAAGGACTTACAATACCATGTGTTAGAATCCATGCGAGAGATTTAAGTTAGGTTACTGTAGAGTGGTCAGAAAGGGTTTCCTTGAGATGATAATGCCTGCAATGATGCTAAAATGAGTCAAGCAAGCTAGTTCAAGGTAGAGAGAGAGTGTATCATTTTGGGTGGAAATGATAAAAAAAGTTGGCTTTTTGGCTATAAAAGTTAAATTACTAAATGGAGGAAGGAAACATTTGGACCCTGCAGTCCTCATCCAGAACTTTTCCGTTTCTTTGGGAGAACGGTGCATACAAAACAGAGGTGGAGAGCCAGCCCTGATTGCCTAGTGGTGAAAGTTCAGTGCTCACCGCTTCGGTGGCCCAGGTTGGTTTCCTGGTCATGGAACCACACCATCTCTTCTTGAATAGCCATGCTGTGGTGGTAGCTCACATAGAAGAACTAGAATGATTTACAACTAAGATATACAACTATGCACTAGAGTTTTGGGGACAATAATAAAAGAGGAAGATTGGCAACAGATATGAGTTATCTCAGGACAAATGATTCACTTCAAAAAAAAATAGAAGTGGAGAAAATCACTGCAAGGCATATACTCCCCTATCTCATTGGAAATCTCATTCTCTGGGCAGGGAATGCAGTCAAAACAACAGGAAACCTTGGTCTCCTGAGGGTTCTACCTGAATCCCAGACTGCAATTCTCACTGCATACAGAGTGTGGAGTCTGGAGAAAATCAGATAACACTTGGTAACAGCTGTGAGTTTTACCTAATTTTCCAGTAACTAGAGTGTTTTAGAGTATTGGGCCTTAACAAACTGAAGATTGAAATATCTAAATCCAATTCATTGGTTGGATGCCATGCTTACTGTATGATATAAAACACTGGTAAACCTCAGACGAATTGTGGGTTTGTTTCCAGAGCATGGCAAAAAATAAAATATTGCAATAAAGCAAGTCACAACATTTTTTTGATTTCCTAGTGCATAAAGAAGTTATGTTTACACTGTACTGTAGTGTACTAAATGTGCAAAACATTATCTCTAAAAAACATGTACATAATTTTTTTTAAAAAAATTATTCCTAAAAATTACTAACCACCTTCTGAACCTTCAGCAACTTGCAATATTTTTGCTTGTGAAGGTCTTGCTTCGATCTTGGATTATTTGTAAAAGAAAAAATTACTTCAGTTGGAAGTGGATTGTTAAATTCCCATATGTGGCCCTCTATGAAGCTCTGAGGGTGCACAAAACCCCAACAAGATTTTGGTTATTCATGTGTGGTGTGAGTAATTGTGATTGGGTTCAACACATCTCAGTAATTCCTGTGGTCCACTCAATCACCTCCTCAGATAAAGACAATTCCTGACCACGTGGAGCATGTGGGGAATATTCTCCTCCTTTCAACTTCAGTCCAAGACCTTCTGGAAAATTCCAAAAGTTGAGAAAGGTGTACTCTGAATGTGATTTTCCTTCTTCGGCCAAATTCACTGAGTCACCAGAAAGGATGCTAAATTCTATGTTCCTTAGAAAGGGGTGCCGCTAAAAGAGACATATCATCTTGTGGTGAAGTGGGCCCGGGTGTTAAAGAGAAAAACCCTGAATTGGTGAAAGCCTTTCATTGTCTGTAATCCTTGCTACATAATGTAACTTTATTACAAGTATCCAATGAAGTAAAGCAAATGAAAGCATATGGAGAACTACAATATCATAATGTTTCCAATATATCAGTTAGTTTCAAGAGAAAATGCCCAAAGACAAGAATATCAAGATGATCAGTGGTGATAGGATTCAGACAAATCTCAAGTACAAAGTCCAATCTAGCCAAGCTCATGCACTCTCTGAATTTTCCCAGAACATCAATCTGCAAAATGATGTTAACAATACCTAAAGTGGTTGCAGAATTAAATGAGATCATTTACATAAAGTATTCACCATGATGTTCATCACCAGATAGGCACGGAAAGGGCAAGTTGTCTTCTTGTCATTAAGGAGCTGCATGGGAGAAGGCTGGATAATCCATGTTGAAACATTAGGCATGCAGGATGTTAAGATCCTTTGTAACACAAAGCATTGATATTGACTCATAGCCCACTTCCTCCTTGCCACTAGAACCTTCTTGTAGATGACTTACAACCCAAGACTAGATTTACCTCCTAGGGAGTGAAACAAGTACAGAAACTCGTGCTTTTCTTGGAGAAAGAATCCTAACTGCTTGGTTTGAACACCTGTGGAATCTCATAAGAACGTCACTTTTACGAGTGTACATGATGTTATGCAGAAGAGACTTTACCTGCCAGGGAGAAATCACCAGATCTTACCCGCTTCCCATTGCCTGAATTTCTGCACGTTGAAGAAGCATCTCATGAAGGCTCCAGGCCACAGCATACACAGCATTGTACACATTGTATCTCCATTCAGTCATGATCGTGTCAAAAATCTGCCAAGGCAACCATCCCAAGGAGGCATCGGGTGGTCAATTCTCCAGTGTTTTATAGTCAGGCTCAGAAATGGTGCAAGGAATAAAGGGGTACTACAACCTAGTGAGGTAAATATCTTCTGGATATTTGGAAGGCTTAACTGTCTGGATAAAAATTTCAAAGCCAGGAACCTCACTACGGTGGTGTCAAAAAATGAGAATCGCATGGAATGAGTCAAGGATGAAATCTCTCTCACTGTGGATAAAATCTCACTCTCATGTCGTGACCCAGACTTTCCATATCACTAAATACTCCCAAGTAGACAAGCTTAAGCTTACAAGAGAGTCGGTATCACCGTAAATGATAACCACATTCCCTTCTGTTTCCTCTACTTGCAAATCGTATGGCCAGGTCCTTGAGGAATATGATCTTTCAGTGACAGGGATAATTTCCACAAAGACTGCACAGATTCCATTCCGGTCCAACTCTCCTCTCAAGTCTGAGAGAAACTCAACAGCTTTCTTGTCTTCCGAGATGACCAGCCCCACCCAGGTCCAACTGAAATGAAGCAGCAAACAGACCATGCCAATGGCTAGAGATGTGTCCCTGGGGGCCAACTGATAGAGAGATGGAAACTGCTCGTGATCATTCAGGATAAGATCAAAAGGACCATATGTAAGCTAAAATGAAAGACAATTGGAAGCAATATGAGGACGAGGATTTGCAAAAACCACACTCTCAGTCCTGAAGGCTGTTCAGCAACACCTGGAAGTGGTAGAAGGGGACAATTGCTCATTTCATTTTCTAATCATTTTCCACTCCCTGAAAGCTTTCTATAAAATAAAATCAGTAGATTTCCAGGAAACTGCTTTGTCTCCATCCCCCTCAACCTTCTCTCTACTCCAAAGAAAGGAAATGTCATACCCCACCAAGGTCCTGTACACGTACCCTTTGAGATCATATCCTTTGAGACAAGCACAAACCCAGTCTCCTCCTCTCCTCCTATTTAGACATCTGAGAATGGCACCAAAGGAGACATGGTTTCATCTTTCCCCGTCCCAACCAGCCTTACCTGTGGAAATTTGTACAGTTCCAACAGTGTTCCAATCTGGGCAGAAATGGCCAATGTGGTTCCTGTACGGACCTCTAGAGACATGCTCTCTCTCCTGCAGTCTTAATTAGGGATGTCCTTGCCCAACCCTGAGAGCCAAATCAGGGAACTCTCCAATGTCCTCTGTTCACTGGGCAGGGCACTATAGAGATCAAATCCCAGAGACATGTTGGGCAAAATATGAGGGTCCCCGTTGATTTCCTCAATGGCAAAAACCAAGGACAGAACATACTGGTAGTTCTTGTACTGAAACATGCATAGAGGGGTAGGGATCCTTAGGGAAAATACTCAAAATGATTTCCTTAAAATGCAATACAATGACTTCATTAAAAGGAATTTGCTATTGACTCGAACGTCTGTGGCAATTGATGGCTTTCCTGAAGCCTTATAATTTATAACTAAAGAAAATAACCTGACTCTAGCTGTGGAAGGTCCTTAGTGAATTCCACACTCGTGAAGGAAACTGGTTAAGTACACAAAAGAAAGTACAATGAATGGAAAAACAGATCACATTCAGACTAGATTTGTAAATGGCTCTTTGGTTCAGGAGGCAAAATGCTGGTTTTAATGAGCACACCATTAACTCCTTCTTAGAAGAGCAACAATATTAGCATGAGATTGGAGATAGCCCTGGGGAGGAGGAATAATTGCAACTGAAATACACGTGACAAGCATAGACACATGACATGTGCAGGTTGAGAATGGTGCAACAGAAAGCTGTCAATCAAATTGCCTAAGCCTCTGACCCCTCAAACCTGTGCATCTGCCACCATCAAAAACCAGGAAACTAAGGTGAACTTCAGAGATCCAATGAAGGAGGAATCATCAACCGGCAGGAACAATTGAAAGAATCTAGATGGAATCAAAGGACTAGAAACACTTAGGAATCTAAGCGACACAGCATTGTAAAGTTTAGAAAGCTTCTCATTCATTTCTTATTTAAAAAATATTAAATTAAAATTAATCATTAACATCTTTAACGGTACCTATCCCTGATAGCCCATATTGTCTTCATCTTTTCTACAGACTTTCTACACACTAATAACTACTAAGAGTAAGAAAATTCTTTGCATTTCTATTGCCTGGGATCTGTAAGACCATCAAGAATAAAATAGAGCAGTCACTTGTACTTATTTCAAGTGTTCTATTATTTGAGGATTGATTAGTACCCTAGTTCATGCTCACTGCTTGTTAATGCTCCCCGTGTGCTTGTGAAGAATAGGTGTTCTTCACTTGTTGGGTATAGGGTTCGATGTGTATCCACTAAATCAAACTTGCTAATTTGTTTTTCAAAAACTCTATTTATAGATATATGTTATTCTTTGTCTCAGAGGAAAGTTGAAATTCTTCACTATGAAGATATATTATTTCTACTTCTCCCCTTCCTCTGCCTCCTTCTCCTATACTTACCCCTCCTCCTCCTTCTTTTTCTTCTTTTCTTCTCCTCCTTCTCCTCCTCTTCCTTCTCCTCCTTCCTTTCCTAGTTGAGGCTATATTATCTTCACATGACATCGTGTGTAGTGTAACAATGACTATATCTTCATGATCAGTTGAAATTATATACCAGTCAGAATTAAACACTTAATTCCTAATGATGCTTTTTTCCTCATCTGTTTTATCTCATATTATTATAGCGACCCTGCCTTGATTTTTGATTGGTATTTTCTTAGCATATCTTTATATCTTCTATTCTATTTTGAATTTCTAGTTTTCCATGTTTTTTAGTTTTCACAAGTCCTGTAAACATAACACAGCTACATTAGTCATTGTCCCAGCAAATTTAACAATCTATATTTAACTATAGAATTTATTCCATTTACATTTGTTGTGGTTATTTATATCCTTGATTTGCCCCCACTATCTATATGTTTTCCTTCTATTTTTTCCACAAGTTTTATTATGTTATTTCCCTTTAAAATTTATTGATTTATACTTCTTTTCCATAGTTTATTGTATCTCCTCTATTTGGGTCAGAGTTATATTCTCTACTTCTATTTTACCACCAGCCCAGATTGCCTGAAGTGGATATAGTTTCTCATCTCCTGAGAAATTTATAGACCCTTTAACTTTCAGTTTTACCCTCATGACTCGTTTTTGTTGTACAGCATTTTATTTCTCCTTTTTCTTTACTCTCTCATCATCTCCATATCTATCTTATCTGTAATGTTTTCTAGTTCCTTGTCTTTCTCTGCTGCATTCTGTTTCCTTCAGAATTCAAATTTAGTTTTGTATTCTCTCTTCTGTTGTAGAACCTATCTATGGAGTTTTAAAACTCAACAGTTATGTCTTTTTCATCTCTAAAAGTTCTATAAAGCCCTTTGCCAAATATGTCAGATCATTACTAGAGTCTCCTGTTTGATTTTGTCATTCCAATTTTTCTGGTTCCATTTTCCATAAACAGTTTATACACAGTTATTTTATATCTTGAAGTTTGTTAATCTAATATTTGAGGTTTCACTGTTTAAATCTATTGTTTTATTTTTAATTTTCTTATGTGTTGATGACACTTATCGACAATGACATGTATTCCTTATTTGTTTGGTGAACTTTGATTATGAGCTCATTTTTGTATGATTTTAATGTGTACAGAATGTAAGGCTTTATTTTATACCTTTTCCTCCAGAGAAGAATGTCACTGTTTTCGGCTCACAGTCGTGTGAGCTGACACGAAGCTAAGTGACATTTTTGTGTGACTCACAACTAATCTGTGACTCCCGGATTCATTCCCTCAAGTCACTTGTGACACAAAGACAAATCGTTTCATTAGAGGAGCGTACTGACCTTTGACCACTGGGTGAATCCAAATTTGTCTAGTGCTTACTGTTTCCTTCTTCTGTCCTTTGAGATTTGGCTTACTTCATGTGAACTCAAGAATGCAATAAAATTGTATTTTATGGAAGATATTGTAATGTGGAGGGAAACCTCTTCAAGGTATCTAGTCCTCCATACTCATAGTATTTCATTCTTTTGTGTACTCCTTTGGATTCCTTTCTTTTAATAGAAATTCGTTCTTTCACTTGAAAAGAAAATAAATTTTAAAATCAAATGTGTGAGCTTGGGGGCATAGAAATAATTTACATGCTATTCAACAAAATAAGTTTATGATATAGAACATTTTACAGACCAGTAATGTATGTATGGATTAGGTACATTAAACTTAAACTAAGAACCTCTATTTAGAACATATTTAATCAAACTTTAGGAGAAGAATCATTGAGAGGCACACTCGAGGACCATTCTGTTTCTGTGAGGTGCACACACACTATACATATACCTGATGGTCATGTGACAAGCCATGATATGGCCAAATGTAGTTCAACTTAGTTCAGATGTGATATGATCAATTAAACTTGAAGAAGGGAGAATGTCCAGAATGTCCAAAAGCCCCATGTGTTTCCAATATTAGAGCGTTAAATGCTGAGAACAAGGAAAAATGGTGCAGGTGTTGTAAAAATACATTGCAATCTCTAAAGAACAGAATCCATATTAAACTTATTGCAGATTGTGTGACTTTTCTGAAAATAAAACACCCCTTTCTGAGAAAAAATGAAGAACTTTTGTGTGTCAGTTGGGGCCTCCAATTGCTGAGGTGGAGTTAGGAGTACAAGAAGTTTATTGTAGCATAACACCTCTGAAGAATCAAAGGATTGGGTAGGGACAGCCCTCACACTGAGACACGGATTTTACTGCCTTTGAAATGAAAAAAAAATAAGGAATATTAGGCAGGGGAGCTTCCAATCACAATATGGAGATGCCAGTCCTTCAGCCCCACCCGAAACCTACTGAATCAGAATATCTGGGGTGTGGTCCAGCACTCCTTCTGTGTTTTAACAAGCCCTGCAGATCATTCAGATCCTTAATCAAGTTTGAGGATGATGGGTTTCAAAAAAAAGCACCACACTAAAGAAGTGAACACTGAAAAAGTAAAATAATTGTCTAAGTACTTTGTGTTAATGTGATTTATAAAAAATGCAAAATACAGACAACTTTAAAGAATGTGCATAAAATTTAAAACCATCTTGAC
This sequence comes from Diceros bicornis minor, assembly GCF_020826845.1. NCBI lineage: Eukaryota > Metazoa > Chordata > Mammalia > Perissodactyla > Rhinocerotidae > Diceros > Diceros bicornis. Next base: position 4,859,372 of record NW_026691418.1, read on the forward strand.
CCAAGTGCTTAATCTATACCTAGAGACACTGGATTTGGAGAAAAAGAAAAGAAGTAAAATACTAATTAATTTTTCATCTAACATTGAGGAGTCAGTGAGGAAAGACATCAGATTCTGGGTTCTTCTTATTTCTCAAATTAAAAATATTGTAAAATAGGGTCCAGCCTTTTGGCGTAGTGGTTAAATTTGCATGCTCTGCTTTGGTGGCCAAGGCTTCATGGGTTCGGATCCCTGGGGCGGACCTATGCTTCTCTCATCAAGCCATGCTGTGGCGGTATCCCATATAAAGTAGAGGAAGATGGGCATGGATGTTAGCCCAGGGCCAATTTTCCTCAGCAAAAAAAAAAAAAATCTAAAATAGAATGGGAAAAGGTCTATATACCCAACATATTGAAGAAAAGTTTAATAAGAAAAATTACTTTAAATGGAGCAAAACTAGGAAAAAAGAAAAAAAGTGAAGTACAAAAAAATGGAACCACAGAGATAATGCTACGTATATCAGTTATACTATACTAAAGTTACTTAAATCACTTTTTCAATATTGAATGTTACTCTACATTCCACGAAGATGTAGGAAACTAACACTGAACATAGATGCTGAAAGAAAGGGGATTGTCAGTAGTAGTCCATACACGTGCTCACAAAAGTAAATCCACAACTAATATGAAACTTTTATATATGAATGTGTATAATGGTGCACATATCTGAAGGCAAAATATTTAGGGTCTAAAAGGCGGTTAGCTGTCAAAAAGTATATGTTCAATCATATATTAAAAAAAGGATTTTAAAAATATGAAGTAAAGTGAACCTAACTACAACAATAGTAAGAGTATTCAACTATCTCAGTCTTTATCTAAAAAAAAGTCAATATAGGAATCGTATATATTGTTAACCTTGATTTATCATTAATTATTTTTGGAGCATACACACACACATATGCCTGCATATAAATCTCAAACTTCCTACTCTGAAGCAAAGAAATAATATTATTATAAAATTAGGTCCTATCCTCTTCCAGCAAGAAATTTCTACATAGTAATCATTTCCTGAAGCCACCAGAAGAGAGATACATGGCCAACCACAGAAATTCTGACTCAATAGCTCATCAGAGGAACAGGCAGATTTGAAATGCAGTTCCTTAACCAACTTGCACGCGAAAATGCTCATTAACTGCCAGCGTATCTTAAACAAATCAGACAATTTATAAGCCAATAATCACTCTCATGAATAACTCTTTGGTGAAACAGGAAATCAAACCAATGATTAGAAAGGAGTAGCAAGGAGCCCTAGAGAGAGAGGAGAGAGAAAGGAAGAAGAGAAGAAAATTGTCTGTTCTGAGAGAAAATATCTGAGCATTAAATATCTTGAATAGTAAATAAAAATGAAAGTGAATTAAACTCTCAACTCAAAACAAGGAGAACGGAGAAAGAAAACATAAAATAATAATTTGGAAAAAGAGACGGAAGCAGAATTAAGAGTATAAAATAAATATAAAATAAGTTCAGAGGAAAAGTCATCAGTCACTCTGATTCTTTGGGAAGCTCAATAAAATAGGCATCATTCAGACAAGTCTGATAAGGAAAAACTATTTGGGGAAGACAAACATCAACAAAATTATGTGAGAAAATGGCACCAGGGGCGAAGTCAGAGAGAATGTTGTGCATCTGCTCATGGAGATGCCTTTTGGGACTTCAGTGATAAAGCTGCTTTTTAAATGAAACTGGAATTACTCAAACTGGCTCAAATAGAATATAGAAAGTTATACAAATGTTCTTTATGGGTTCCAGATAGTTTTTAAGAAAGAAAACCACAAATATATGGTGGGTTGGATGTATTTACAGATGAATTGTTTCTAAAACTTAAGAATATATATTTACTCTACCAGGAAACTCTTCCAGAATATAGAATAAGAAGGTATATCTCTATTAATTATGAAGTTAACATGAGCCTGTTACCAGCATCAAAAAGAAGATGTGAGCAAGGAATCATCTTAAACAAACTTTAGAAATTAGATAAACTTTTAATATCCTCACATTTAATGTCCTCACATTTCTGCCAGGAAAAAAACACAATATGCTCATGAAGTATATAAAGCATTTGATAAAATTCAGGATCCACTTCTCTAAAACACATTCTTTTTGTAGGACACTTCCTTAACATACTTTTGTAAAAATAACTAACACCAAAACAATAGCCCTCTCGAGTCCTTGCTTAAAACAAAGACACTAAATCACAACTACAGACGGGTGAGGGGCAGGCACACAGGATCACATCCACCCAGGGGCTCCTCTGTACAGGTTGGGATTCTCCCCCCAACAGATCTGAAGGCGGAGCACTATACAGCGGCAGATGAGGCAGAAGGAAGGGCAGAGACGGTGGAGTATGCTGGTGGAGAGTGCTGTCTCATAAGCTCCCAACCCTAAAAATTGGACACTAAAAGGAAGAAAACTGAAAAATATAAAAACACTGTTCTTCTCTTTGAAGTAAGCAACAAAGTCAGTGGGACAAGACAGAGGTAATAATGGACAGTTCTGAGAATGTGGGGATGCCGGGGAAAGACAGGACAGGTGATGCAGAGCGCCTTGGTGTATCCATCCACAGATCTTATAGGCATCATTCGTCATAATAATCAAGCAGAATATAAATAAAGAGTCACTTACCACTGCAAAGTGACATCCTTGCTAGGCTTCCTGATCGCTCTGTGTCAGAAATAAGTATAAAGGGGGAAAAACTCACCAATAACCACATCTCCATCCTTGTATGCACTGTGTTACATTCTCAAAAAGCTGTCAGGATAAGCAAAATGATACACAAAGAGAGGAAACTGCAGCAACAGGAAGAAGAAAATCAAAAGGAGCATCTTAGAAGCCTCTGCAAAGCCCTGTGTCTGCATGAGGTGTGAGGCAGCAGAAGCAGACGTGGAACATGCAGCCTAAGGAGATATCTACACATGTCACGTATAGTAACACACACACACACACACATATATGTATATGTGTTTTTTGTGGACTGAAAAAGCAATTCTAATGCCCTCTGACTCCTTTCAGCAGTCTCTTCCTCTCCCCTGGTGAGATCCAGACCCCACTCTGCCACGGGGCTCTGCATCTGAGGTCCCATGTCCAGTTGAAAAACACCAGTTGGAAAATATGTTTGAGGAACATCCTCTCCAGCCTTAGGCACTATGATTTCATCCACGTCCGTGGATAGTAAGGCTCCAGGGACCACCTCCTCTTGGGCAGATGGAGTCCCAAACCTTTGTCAACAAGCTATCCACATGAATACCATTTGTGATGTTGCAAAATAACTACATCAGAGGATGTGATATCAAGTGTAAGGTGAAAAGTTCAGAAAGTATCCATGTCAGTCAGGGCTCAGCCAAGAACGTTCCAGCATCTCTCCTTCCAAAGTCAAAGATAGGCAGGGGCAGCTTCATACACCCAGGGCCCAGGACAGCCACAGGACATTCCATGTGGGACCCATGCAGGGCTGCACACCAATCATGCGTGCAGAAACACCACAAGCACATGAGTCCCTGCCTGGGGAAGCAATAATCAGGCTGAATTCAGAAAATTCCAAATCCATAGCTCAAGATCAATGCAAAAATAAAGCTACATTTTTTCATTCTTAAAAATCTTCCTCCTTTCCTCTTCCTCAGTTCTTTTAGCCTTGTTAATCCCAAAGATCAATATGGCGTGATCGTCCACTTCTACACCTTCGGCATTAGTTTCCTCCACTATTTACGCTGTTATGAGAATATGGGACTATGTGGGAAATTCCTTTATTTTTTCATCCTAAATTGGAGGATACAAGCTGGAACATACTTATGTTCCCATCACCCCAAACATCAATGACAAGGGCCACATCTATACATCTATCTGGCCCTGGAGCACAGGGCACTTTTATGGCAGGAAAATGATTATTCTGTATGATACTGTAATGGTGGGCACAGGATACATTTCCCAAAACCCACAGAATGTACAAGACAAAGAGTGAACCCTAACGTAAACTATAGTTCTTAGTTAAAAATAATGTATTGATGGTGCTCAGGGCAAGCTACCACAGGAGGCACCACTCTGGTATGCAGATTGTTTTGAGCTGAAGACAATAAGGACTCAGAGAACTCAGGAATAATATTTGAGTTTCCCCTCCCAAACTGCATAAAGTATTTAAAACGAAAGATCTGTTTCAGGAAGGAGTTATTATCATGATGGTTGTAAAGATAATGTAGCATAGAGGTTACAATAGGAAAGACATAAAGCCTCTTTTATCAAAAACTCTGTCTCTCCCTGACCACATTATCTATAGATGACCCTGAAAAGAATTGTCTTCCTGGCCTCTGAAGTCCCAGACCACTACCCACCCCCAACACGTTCCTCGCCTTTAGCTGCAATACTTAAGCGGGCAGCTTACACAGAGGGACAAGTTGCTCATTTCTGAGTTTCTCCCATGTATACATGTTATTAAACTTGGTATTATTTTCTCCTGCTAACCTGTCTTGTTAATTATTTGGCCAGCCATAAGAACCTTAAGGAAAAGGGCAGAGGGTGATTCTTCCTCTTCCCCCGACAGTATCAATCTTGGTTCCTGAATTATAGCTGATATATCACGCTAATGCAAGATGTTAATAATAATGGAAACCGTGCGTGTGAGCAGAGAGGAGGAGTATATGGGGACTCTGTACTTTCATCTCAATTTTTCCATAAATCTAAAACAGCTCCAAAAACATAACAACTATTAATTATTTTGTTTACCAATCTGGTAGCCACTGGCCATATGTCATTATTGAGCATTTAAAATATGATTAGTCCAAATTGAGATATGTTATGAGTGTAAAATATGCATGGATTTTTAAAAAAATTTGTATGACAAAGTGAATATAGAACATCTCAAAGATAATGTTTATACTGATTATATATTGAGATCATAATACTTCTTGACATACTGGGTTAAGTAAAATATATTATTAAGATAAAAATATTAAAGTTACATGACTACTGAGTTGGGAATTGCAAAATGCATCAATACACACAGACGTGAGACTCTGGCTGAGACAAGGGCTTCTAGATTTTGCAACCACCACATAAAGTTATGACTTACCACACTGAAACCCACCTCCTCTGACTTGAGACAACGCTACTGTTATGGGTTGAGTTGGCCCCCCCAAAATGCAGAAACATGTACAGAAACATGTATAGTGAACAGAAATGCTACTGATTTTTATGTTGATTTTGTATCTTTTACTGATTTCATTGATTAGATCTTAGTTTTTTGGAAAAAAGTCATGATGTCATCTGCAAATTGAGACAATTTTAATTTTACTTTTCATATTCTGATGTCTTTTATTTTCTTTTTCTTCCCTGATTGCTCTGGCTAGCACTTCCAATACTATGTTGAATAGGAGTGGTGAGTGCGGGCCCCTGACAATCTGTAAGAACCTGTTTTAACTGCAAGTCCGCCTACCAGTCCATCTCAGGACAGAGTTTCACTTAATCAACCAAACAAAAATTCACAAGGGCTAATCTCACCTCTCACCTTACCATACCAGGATCGGGCATTCAGACCCATTCAAACTACAGATTAGTGGTCCCCAGGCCTCAAAGATCCCCTCCGCTCAGTCCTTACATCAAACACACAACTCCAGGTTCCTGCCAACTGCTGGCACACACACATTCTACATCAAGATAGTACCACTTGCCACACAATTCATCCTGGTGGGAGCCATGTTCCACATCCCACTTGCAAGCCTGTGTTCACCTTCTAGTGCTGATCTCGGTCCACTTCCGGTGCACGCCTTGGTTCCCTTCTGGTGCAGTCACAAGTGCTCCATTGACAGGCTGACTCTGAACCAGCAGGAAGTCCAGCATCTAGTCTGCTGAAAAGATGCCAGGACAGCGGGTAACATTTTGAGATCCATGGTCTCCCTACCTATCTCCCTCGTCTGAAGTCTAGCACATTCTTACCCTTAACCTCATGATGACAAGTCAAGGGACTTTGTGGAAACCCTCCAGGTTGGGCAACAGTTGGACCTGGGACTTCTGCATCACTAGAATAACCCAAAGCTGATCCCTTGTTGGGTGGAGGGAGTGAGAATTTGGGCTCAGGGTTTCAATGTCTTTGAACAAGTCTAGCCTAATGCTATGTATGCTGATCGAATATATAGTGGTTTTTTTTCTTCTTTGTATGTGTAGATGTATTAGTTCTAGATGTATCATGTTGTCATGTCCTTCCTTGGCACAGCCACGTTAAGTTTCCATCTAGATATTTATATACAAAGACATATTGCAACTATGTAACCTCTCTTTGCATTCTTGAAGACAAAATTCCCCTATGAAATATCTATTTACAAACCATAGTTAAGTGTTTCCATACATCCATTTCCTCAGATAAAAATAATATTGGGGCCTGCCCACATGGCGTGGTGGTCAAGTCCCTGTGTTCTGATTTCGTGGCCCAGGGTTCACTGGTTCTGATCCTGGGCACAGGCCTATGCACCACCCGACATTTAATGCACCACTCCTCAAGCCATTCTTGAGGAGTGGTGCATCCCACAGAGAAAAATTAGAGGAGACTTGACTCAGATGTTAGCTCAGGGGCATTCTTCTTCCCTAAGTGATAATGTGGATAACAATGTTGATGGAGATGTAGATAACTGAAAATTCACTCTTGTCTTTGTCAAGTGCATCTGGGTAAAGGGTACCTTGGAATCATAGGACATTAAAACTCAAAAACACTTTTCAAGCTCTTCATAATGAAGATGAAGAAAATCTAAAGAGGTTAAACTATTTGACCAAGATTAATTCCTGGAACTAGATTGAGATCCTCTAATTCTCAGTAGGTACATTGTCATAACATCTCTAGCACTAAATAACCAAGAGAGGGAAGTCTGTTGACTTCCAGGTAGAAAAGGTTCCCCCTCACATTTTTGTTTTCTCTCTCTTAGATGATTGCTTTGCCTTGAAAAAAGAATTTATCTGGTGTTTATGCTACACTTCAGAAGAGGAAAATGCTCCTGGCAAACATTATTGTGATTCAGTGTGGCACCAGAGTGCCCAGTCATTTAAAAATGAGAATAGAAAGAATAAGATAAATAATATTAGAGAAGAAGAGAAAAATCTATTATTTTAGTGGGAAATAACTTATAAAATTTAGAATTTTAAATAAGTTGCCTAATGTGAAAAGACACTAGATAACCATATAAAAAATATCTTTATATTAGCAAGAACTTTTTTAAACTTATAAGTAATTATTCTAATCTTAGGAGAAATGAAATATTTAAAGTAATTGGATTTATGCAACATGATGCCATATGTAGTTATATAATTTATAAGTTATGAAAGATAAATGAAGAAGATTATAAAGATATACCAAAGGACATAAAAGTTCTGAAGAAATGAAGAGATATACTACAATTATGAATGAAAATAATATCCATTTTTCAAGCATCATTCAGATTCACTGTATTTAAAATCAACTTTTAAAATCATACAGTAATTGTTTTATAGACAATAAGATATCCTTTTGCGAAATAAAACACTGGACCATCGACTAACATTATTCACAAGTAAATCATTCCAAATGGATTATAAGGGCTAAAATTAGAAGTAGAAATGCTCAGTGCATAACAGTGGTGGATGACAATACAGGAGAATATCTATGATCATAAAATTAGTAAAGTTATTCTTAATATACATGCTTAAAGATGTGTTGTGTCATTTACTAGCGTCCAATTGACCAAAGCAATTTACAAGGCCAAGTCCACACGGAGTCAAAGTGCGAGGGTTCTACCAAAACACACAGATGGAGGGAGAGAACTGAGGTGTGGGCATTTATGTAAGATACCACAGATAACTTTAGAGAAAAATTAATCTGAGATAATATTCACATTTGTGTATTTGTGCATTTGAATGCCCGAGGATCATTGTACAAAGCCAAAAGATATGTAAAGCAATAAATTAATTTGAGATGTAAGGTAAATTTACTTGATATTTTATTTGTGTGTGTGTGTGTGTGAGGAAGATCAACCTTGAGCTAACATCCATGCTAATCCTCCTCTTTTTGCTGAGGAAGACCGGCTCTGAGCTAGCATCTATTACCAATCCTCCTCCATTTTTTCGCCAAAGCTCCAGTAGATAGTTGCATGTCATAGTTGCACATGCTTCTGGTTGCTGTATGTGGGACGCAGCCTCAGCATGGCCAAACAGGCAGTGCGTCAGTGCACACCAGGCATCCGAACCCGGGCATCCAGTAGCGGAGCACATGCACTTAACCGCTAAGCCAAGGGGCTGGCCCTTTACTTGGTACTTAAAGTCTGCTTGCAAAAATTTGGTAGTTTATTTTTCAGGTGTATGCAAATTCTGGCGAAAAAAAATATATATATTGATTATTTTCACCTGAACCAGTTATATTCCTTAACCCTCTTGATTGGTTTCTCTCTCGCTTTAGGAAGTTAATGTAGCACATGAGGGCAAAGATGCAGCCTAATAGCTCCACACTGGAGAACAAGATGGACAGGCTCTCCACAGCCACCATTATCTTGCCCTTGGTGTAGTGGCAGACGGGGAGGAAAGTGACCCAGACGCTGCAGAACACCAGCATGCTGAACGTCAGGAACTTGGCTTCATTAAAGGTGTCAGGCAGGTTCCAGGCCAGGAAAGCCACAGTGAAGCTGCCCAGGGCCAAGGAGCACAGGTATCCCAAGACACAGTAGAAGGCAGTGACTGAGTCCTTGTTGCACACGATGATGATGTGACCGTGTTCAGAGTGTGCAACTGTGTCAATGAAGAAGAAGAGGTTCTCAGCCAGATCCAACAGAGACTCAGCTGGATAAAGGAGCAGATGGGAATGATGAAGTTAGGTGTCCCTGACACCAACCACTGCCACATCCTTCTCCCTAGTGCAGTGACCTTGAAGGCCACCACCACAGTAATAGTTTTTGCCAAGACAGTGGAAAGAGCCACAGTAAAAACAACTCTAAATGTGATTTGTTGAATAATGTAGGTGGTTGTGTTGGGTCAGCCGATGAAGAGTAAAGAGCAGAGGAAGCAGAGAGTGAGGGAGATGAGCAGGAGGTAGCTGAGATTCCAATTATTGACCTTGATTACAGGACTGTCTCGGTGTTTCACAAAGACCCCAGGGACCACTGCTGTGACAACAGAGAAACAAGGAGCTGTGCAAGCCAGAGTCTTCCCTAAAGAATCTTCAAATGCCAGAAATGTCACAACTTTCAGCAGGCTGCGATTTCTCTCGTTTGCATACTGGTTTCCTGGACGCCCTATACATTGATCTCTATTTGAAAATGAAAGGAAAGTCTCGGTGTTTCAGTCAGCCACTCTTTCATATTCCCAAGACAAAAAACAAAATCTCATTGGCATTATAGGGCCCACAGCCCACACCTTATTTGGTTGTGAGACACAAAGTTGCAGAGACTTACGTTAATAATATTCACATTAAACAGTCCCGTCTTATGTCAGAATGCTCTTAGCTTCAAGTAAGTGATAATCCACTTCCAAAAGTTCCAAGTTTGGGTCCTGTATTAGTTGGATGTGTCCATAAACTTGTGGGTTTAGGGGCGAATATTTTAGATGGTGGGGATTTTGCAACACACCAGTGAGGTACTGGGAAAGTGAGGCAGGGAAAGAACGGCGGAGCATCAGGGACATCAAGTGCTTTACCACTGTGCTCACCTAGATCTCAATCGCTCTGGGGAGCACTGTGAGACAAGAAGAACACATGGGAACAAGTCATCTTAGCTGAGGATGTGGCAGCTGCAACACATATGCAGGCATGCCCATCAGCCATCATTCAAGGGCTGCGCCCTGGGCTATGAATTTGAATTTGGCAAACTTTTACTGTAAAGTGACAGAGGACAAATATTTTAGGCTTTGTGGGCCATAGGGTCTCTGCCACAACTACTCAACTCTGACCTCGGAACATGAAGCAGCCATTCTTATTGTTGAAAGTGGGCATTCTTTTCTCGTCCTTATTTCTACAAATAATATTAGAACAATGCAATTACCGTAATTACAGCTTTTCTTTTTGACTCACTTTCTATATAAATCCTGTTTCTCCATATTTCTAACTCGATTTTTGTTTCATAAAAAATGTAGTAAAATTCTTAACTTTCAAAGTAAATTCCTTTGATGAAATGGTTTGAATTGCGTTAAAGCTAAAATTTATTTAGACAAGGATACAGACTTTTGTAATATTCAGACATTCCATTTGGGAAATTTAATGGAACTAAATTTATTCATTTTCCTTTGCATTTCTCAAACACATTTTTAGCCAAAATTAAAACTATGCTTCACATAGCATACAGTAACTACCTACTCAGTACACTTCCTCCATTATGCCTAGCTATTAGAACCCCAACTTTGAGTGAACTAAGCCAATTGTGACAGATCTAAGCTAATTCTTGCCAGAGTGTGCTCAACCTAACTTGTGGGTTATGCGCCATGGACATAAATCAATGACAATCTGATTTTATGGTCTCTTTCTTGCACTAAATTAAACGTGCATCAAATAGGATGCTATAACCGATTCTTCCTCTTTCTTTCCCATGTGGATGATGAGCAGTGGCAGACACTTGTAAAAATAAAATCCAACACACTAAGCATATTGCAGCAAAAGTTCTATGGAGACTGAGTCTTTGTTATCAAAAGGTTGATAGAAAAAAGAAAACTTTGCATCTGTCTATTTCTGAAATTCTTGTAACAAACAACAAATGTTATGATTTAAGGCCACTATGAGGTTCTCTATCACTTTCAGCTGAACACATTCTAATTAATGTACTTTGTGCATTACATTGTACTGTTTATGAGAGTGAGAAATGAGATTTTAATACTGCATTATCAAACACTTTACTATTGATATGTAGGAAAATCATTACTATTGAAACATTATATTCTCTTTTATTTATTTAATTATTTATTTATTTATTTATCTTTTGATTGAGGAAGATTAACCCTGAACTATCATCTGTGCCAGTCTTCCCCTATTTTGTAAGTGTGTTGTCGCCACAGCATGGCTGCTGAGTGGTGTAGGTCTATGCTAGGATTTGAACCCATGAAGCCAGGCCACCAAAGTGAAGCACGCTGAATTTTAACCACTACACCACAGTGCCTGCCTGTTATATTATTTTAGATCCCCCTAATTCATTAGATATTTTTGCAGTCCATTATAAAATATTTATTTGCATTATGTAAGTAAACACAGAAGCAGATTCCACTGGTTGCGTATTCATGACCCACCTGTCCCCTTCCTACCAGCAGCTCAGTTGTGCTTTGACATTCAACTTCTTCTATGAGGCCGTGTGATTGAGGGGAGGTTGACAGCTCTAAATCAATTATAGTTGGCCCCACTGGGAGGATGTCTTTTTGAGTGACTCTTACAAAGTCAGGGGGAATAGACGCCCACACTTTTTCATCTTTCTGTTCACTTGCTATAGTATAATACTTTAAACAGCGCAGCCTCTGAGACCATAAGGAGCCCAGCCTGTAGACAAAGCTGAGAACCAAAGATGACAGAGCAAATTATGAGAATATCATGTGTGCTTGATTATAGTTTTGAGCTGGTGAATTCTCTAATCTTGGAGTCATTCTATCCCTGGCCTTCTTTTGTTAAATTGTTTCACTATTTTTTTGTAAAAAGTGATATTTATGACAACATTCATCAAGTAAATAACAAATGGAATAAAACATATTTCCTTCTCCATCTTTATAATGCAACACTGTGCTTTACTTTTTCTTGCACAAAAAATCATTGTAGTAAAGTAGTCTGGTCTTTTTTATGGGATATAATAAATATTTTTTAAAAGACACATTTAGTTTGTTTTCTTTTTAATTTATAGCCAGATGCGTTCTAACAACAAAAATAATTTTTAAACATGCTCTCCCCTTCAGCCCATTTTTTATTCTGTAATATGTTATTTCATGCATTATTTTACTGGACAGAACATTTAGCAATGTCAAGAGATTACTTTGGTAATAAGTATGTAAGAATTGTTTGTTGTTTTTTTTGGTAAGACTGGAATATTGTACTTAAATATGATGGGTTTTTTTTTCGTTATTTACCTATTCCATCATCATCCATGGTAAGTCTTTTATCATCTCATTCCAGGCTTATTAGTCTAATTCTAAATGTCTAAATATGCCACATAAAATATTTTAAAAACACTTAATTGAGGTATGACTGACATACAAAAAGCTGTACATATTTAATGTATACAACTTAATGTGTTTGGAGATAATATACACCCGTGAAACCATCACTACAATCAAATCATTAAACTTACTCATCATCTCCAAATGTTTCCTCCTGTCCTCTTTATTTTTTTAATTTAACTTCCTTTTTGAAAATACTTTTTTTCTTTTGAGGTGGGAAGACAACATAAATCTACCCTCCTAGTAAATTTTTAAGTCGACAATACAATATTGTTAACTGTAGGCCCATGTTGGGCAGTAGGTCTCCAAAACTTATTCATCTTGCATATACTTTGTTGTTCAAACTTCTATTGCCAAGAATTCCCTCTTCATCTTGAAATGACAAATCCCCACATATTTTTAAAAACTCAACAAAACATTGGCTTTCCCTGAAGAATTATCTGATTTATCCAAGTAAGACTATCTACACTTGTTGACTCTGCTAACCTCTAACTACCTTTACTATGGCACGTTTCAAATTGCCCTGCTATTCTTTTTTCACATGTAACCTATTATGATTTCTTGGAAAGCAGGGCCTTTATCTTATCAAGTTTGCATGCTCAGTTCATTGTTCATATATTCTACTAGAGTAATAATAATATAATATATCCATTCATTTATTGAATCTTTAGTTCCGGTTTTTGCACACCTACTATGTGTAAGGCATAGTGCTCGTCACCTGGGTGTAAAGATATGAATAGGGGTCATGTCCTAAGACACCCACACTTACTTCCATCATAATTCCATGTGTGTTATTCTGTGATCAAGATGAGTGTATGGTGCTACGGAATCTCTAAGTGTTTGCCTAACACAACATGTGGTTTAAGAGCTGTATTCCCTTGAGAAGAGCTGCTTCAGCAGAACCTAACAATGTGAGTATAAAGAAGTCAGATCAAGGTAACTCTCAACATGGAAATTATGTATTGATTACCTAAATGAATGTATTGAATGAGTGAATGAAATAGTTGAAAATAAAGAAGAAATGTGATGCTATAGGTTAATCCCAGACCCTTTACATTTTATTTGGAGACAGAGAAGGTCTGAGAGAAAGTGACTGTTATTATGTAATTTTGCCAGTTCATACCTGTCTGATTACATATTTCTCTCTCTGGGCACAATACACAGTCAAAGCAGCAGGTAGCTCTCTTCCTGAGGGATTTTCCTGAATCCTGGCTGACAGAACATCCTCCACCTATAGGGGGGAGTTTGAAAGAAGAGAATTATTGATAATACTGAACAATACTATATAATTGGATAATATTTTATTATTTTATAATATTGAATAATTGATAATATTGTTTAAATTATCTCAAAAACTCTCTTAAAGATCACCTCTAAGATGTGACATGATTGATGCACTCAGGGAAAGCAAAATAAAATCAAGGTCAATCTGCAGAAAAGAGTTCCTAACGTGAAGATACATAACGATTTAAAAGATTTTCCATCTCAATGACTAGGACACGTGTTTGTTTTAAGGAAATGGGGCATTTGAACATGAATCATATTTGTTATTGCCAAATGTGATTCTGAATATGGTATTCCTGGATTACTTTTTTGAACTATAATCAGATTTTACATTAATAATAAATAATATTTAAATTCATACAATACATTTACATGAGAATTGTTTGATTAGTACAAATTGCAATTATTGAATTTATTTAGTAATATATTTAATGTCAGGTAGATTCTACACCAGAGACACATGGACAGGCTTGAATGATATAATATCGCATCTTGAGGGATGGCTTACAAGACTGAGTTTTAAAGGGAAATCCGATGAAGAGGAAGAATGTAGTTCCTGGAAGAGCAAAAAGGATCTTTTCTTCTGATGGTGAATATTTCTACAAGAATGTATAAAGGTGGGATGAAGAGATGGAAATATGAGGAATATTAATAAAATATTGAAATATTAAAAAAGAAACCTCAATGTCAATACTTTTGATTCTAGTTAAAGAGAATAAAATCTGTTTTCTGGAAGAAAACCAAATGGCCAAAGACAATTTGAATTGTATCTACAAGTCATCAAAAGTCTAGATCGTCAGCATATGTTATGTCTTCGAGGCACAATGCATGCAGAGCAATAAATTTGCAAGCAATGAGATTGACACTTTTTCAGCTTAAATGGGAATTTAAATCATCAATTTTTTATCAGCTCATCCTATTAAATTGGTAGCCTCACTGTCCTGCCTGTAGTATATAAAGCATTTCAAAATTCAGGAATATCTCCTTAATTAAAAGTTTCCTATCAATATCTCTAGGACAGTAAGAAAAATTATATCAATTAATTGGGATTTTGTTATGAGTTAAATAATTTCACCATTGTTTTCATATGTGGTCTCCATCTTGTGATGCAGATGAAGAATTAATCCAAGATTGAGTTTTCTGCAACCTTTTTGAATCCCACAGCTCAGTCTATCAGCTCCTCATGTGTAATGAAACCTTGACCACGTGGATCCTGGGGAACAAACTCTCTTACTTTCACCTGAAGTCCAAGACCTTTAGGAAAATCATATAGTTCAGAATTTCATGCTGTGACACAGAGTTTCTTTTCTCATCCAGTGACACATGAGCTCCAGTGCTGTTTTTTTTATTTGTATTTATTTATTTATATTTTATTGATGTTTTAATAGTTTTTAACATTGTGAAATTTTGGGTTGTACATTTTTGTTTGTCCATCACCATATATATACCTCCCTTCACCCCTTGTGCCCACCACCATTGCCCCTGGTAAACAAAATACAATTTTCTCTGTCCATGTGTTGGTTTATATTCCACATATGAGTGAGATCATACAGTGTTTGTCTGTCTATTTCTGGCTTACTTCACTTAACATAATACTCTGCAGGCCCATCCAAGTTATTGCAAATGGGACGATTTTGTCTTTTTTTATGGTTGAGCAGTATTCCATTGCGTATATATACCACATTTTTGATCCAGTCGTCAGTCGAGGGACACTTAGGTTGCTTCCACTTCTTGGCTATGGTGAATAATGCTGCAATGAACATAGGGGTGCATAAGCCTCTTTGGATTGTTGATTTCAGGTGCGTTGGATAGATTCCCAGTAGTGGGATGGCTGGATCATAGGGCATCTCTATTTTTAATTCTTTGAGGAATCTCCATACTGTTTTCCATAGAGGCTGCACCAATTTGCATTCCCACCAGCTGTGTATGAGGGTTCCTGTTTCTCCACATCCTCTCCAACATTTGTTGTTTTTTGTCTTGGTGATTATAGCCATTCTAACGGGCGTGAGGTGATATCTTAGTGTTGTTTTGATTTGCATTTCCCTGATGATTAGTGATGTTGAACATCTTTTCATGCGCCTATTGGCCATCTGTATATCTTCTTTGGAGAAGTGTCTATTCATTTCCTCTGCCCATTTTTTGATCAGGTTGTTTGTTTTTTTGTTGTTCAGTTGTGTGAGTGCTTTACATTTTATGGAGATCAACTGGTTGTAGGTATATCTTTTGCAAATATTCTCTCCCAGCTGGTGGGTTGTCTGTTCATCTTGATTCTGGTTTTATTTGTCTTGTAGAAGCTCTTTAATATGATAAAGTCCCACTTGATTATTTTTTCTTTAGTTTCCCTAGTCTGGGTAGGCATGTCATCCAAAAAGATTCCTTTATGACCAATGTCAAATAGTGTGTTGCCTATATTTTCATCTATGAGTTTTATAGTTTCAGGTCTCACCTTCAGGTCTTTGATCCATTTTGAGTTAATTTTTGTGAATGGCGATAGCAGGTGGTCCACTTTCTTTCGTTTGCATGTGGCTCTCCAGTTTTCCCAACACCATTTATTGAAGAGACTTTCCTTTTTCCACTGTATGTTCTTAGTTCCTTTGTCGAAAATTAGCTGTCCGTATATGTGTGGTTTTTTTTCTGGGATTTCAATTCTGTTCCATTGATCTATGTGTCTGTTTTTGTACCTGTACCATGCTGTTTTGATTACTATTGCTTTGTAGTATGTTTTGAAGTCAGGGATTGTGATGCCTCCTGTTTTGTTTTTTTTCTTAGATTGCTTTAGCTATTCGGGGTTTTTTGCTGCCCCATATGAATTTTAGTATTCTTTTTTCTATTTCCATGAAGAATGTCATTGTTATTCCTATTGGGATTGCATTGAATCTGTAGATTGCTTTAGGTAATATAGACATTTTAATTAGTTTTATTCTTCCAATCCACATGCATGGGACATCTTTCCATTTCTTTATGTCATCATGGATTTCTTTCAATAATGTGTTGTAGTTCTCATTGCATAGGTCTTTCACCTCCTTGGTAAGATTTATACCTAGGTATTTTATTCTTTGTGATGCAAATGTAAATCGTATTATCTTTTTGAGCTATCTTTCTTTTTGTTCGTTATTAGCATACAGAAAGGCAACTGATTTTTGTAGGTTGATTTTGTACCCTGCAAATTTGCTGTAGTTGTTGATTATTTCTAATAATTTTCCAACGGATTCTTTAGGGTTTTCTACATATAAAATCATGTCATCTGCAAATAGTGAGAGTTTCACTTCGTTGTTACCTATTTGGATTCCTTTTATTCCTTTTTCTTGCCTAATTGCTCTGGTCAAACCCGCCAGTACTATGTTGAACAGGAGTGGTGAGAGTGGGCAGCCATGCCTCATTCTTGTTCTCAGAGGAATGGCTTTCAGTCTTTCCCCATTGAGTATGATGTTGGCTGTGGGTTTGTCATAAATAGCTTTTATTATGTTGAGGTACTTTCTTTCTATTCCCATTTTGTTGAGAGTTTTTATCATAAATGGATGTTGTATCTTGTCAAATGTCTTCTATGCATCTATTGAGATGACCATGTGGTTTTTATTCTTTGTTTTGTTGATGTGATGTATCTCGTTGGTTGATTTGCGGATGTTGGACCATCCCTGCATCCCTGGTATAAATCCCACTCGATCATGGTGTATGATCTTTTTAATGTATTCCTGTGTTCAGTGTGCCAATATTTTGTTGAGGATTTTTGCATCTATGTTCATCAGCAATATTGGCCTGTAATTTTCTTTCTTTGTATAGTCTTTGTCTGGCTTTGATATCAGGGTGATGTTGGCCTCGTAGAATGATTTAAGAAGTGTTCCATCTTCCTCTATTTTTTTGGAATAGTTTGAGAAGATTGGGCATTAAATCTTCTTTGACTGTTTGGTAAAATTCACCAGAGAAGCCATCTGGTCCTAGACTTTTATTTTTGGGGATGTTTTTGAATACTATTTCAATCTCTTTACTTGTGATTGGTCTATTCAGATTCTCCATTTCTTCTTGGTTTACTTTTGGGAGCTTGTATGAGTCTAAGAATTGATCCATTTCTTCTAGATGGTCCAATTTGTTGGCATATAATTTCTCATAGTATTCTGTTATAATCCTCTGTATTTCCATGGTATCCATTGTAATTTCTCCTCTTTCGTTTCTAATTTTATTTACTTGAGCCTTTTTCCTTTTTTTCTTAGTAAACCTGGCTAAGGGTTTGTCAAATTTTTTTGTCTTCTCAAAGAATCAACTCTTTGATTCATTAATCCTTTCTACTGTTTTTTTGGTCTCAATTTCATTTATTTCTGCTCTGACTTTTATTATTTCTCTCCTGCTGACTTTGGGCTTTGTTTGTTCTTCTTTTTCTAGTTCTGTTAGGTGTAAGTTAAGGTTGCTTATTTGGGCTTTCTCTTGTTTGTTAATGTTGGCTTGGATCACTATGAGTTTCCCTCTCAGGACGGCTTTTGCTGCATCCTATATGGTTTGGTATGGCATATTTTCATTTTCGTTTGTTTCCAGGTAGTTTTTGATTTCTCCTTTAATTTCATCAATGATCCATTGGTTGTTCAGTAGCATGTTGTTTAATCTCCACATTTTTGTCAATTTCCCAGTTTTTATTTTCATGGTTCATTTCCAGTTTCATAGCATTATGGTCTGAAAAGATGCTTGTTATGATTTTAAACTTCTTAAATTTATTGAGGCTTGCTTTGTTTCCCAAAATATGATCTATCCTTGAGAATGTTCCATGCACACTTGAGAAGAGTGTGCAGTCAGCTGTTTCTGGATGGAGTGCTCTGTATATGTCTAGGTCCAGCTCATCCAGTTTTTCATTTAAGTCTACTATTTCTTTCTTGACTTTTTGTCTGGATGATCTATCCATTGATGTAAGTGGGGTATTAAGATCCCCTATTATTATCGTGTTGTTGTTAATGTCTCCTTTTAAGTTTGTTAGTAGTTGCTTTATGTAGCTTGGTGCTCCTAGGTTGGGTGCATATACTTTTATAAGTGATATTCTTCTTGGTGGAGTGTCCCTTTTA
The DNA here is from genome assembly GCF_020826845.1 of Diceros bicornis minor. Classification (NCBI taxonomy): domain Eukaryota; kingdom Metazoa; phylum Chordata; class Mammalia; order Perissodactyla; family Rhinocerotidae; genus Diceros; species Diceros bicornis. The sequence continues at coordinate 4,877,859 of NW_026691418.1, forward strand.
TCATTATATATTGCCCTTCTTTGCCTCTCTTAACCTGTTTTATCTTGAAGTCTACTTTGTCTGATAGGAGTATGGCAGCACCTGCTTTCTTTTGTTTGCCATTAGCTTGAAGTAACGTCTTTCATCCTTTCACTCTGAGGATGTGCTTGTCTTTATAGCTGAGATGTGTTTCCTGGAGGCAACATATTATTGTGTCTTGCGTTTTAATCCATCCTGCCACTGTATCTTTTGATTGGAGAGTTCAATCCATTTACATTTAGGGTAATTATTGATATATAAGGGCTTAATGTTGCTGTTTTGTCACTTATTTTCCGGTTCCTTTGCATTTCCTTTGTTTCTTCTCCCATTTGTTTCGGACTGCCAATTCAGTTTGGTTGTTCTGTCTTATGACTCTTCTAGTTTTCTCTTTGTTTATCATATGTGATTTTGTTTTGATTATTTGTTTAGTGGTTACTTTGAGGTTTGTGTAAAAAATCTTGTGTATGAGATAGTCCATTATCTGATGGCCTCCTATTTCCTTATATTAAGTCAATTCAATCACTTTCCTCTTCCTCTTCTAAGTCATTCTTGTTATACCTTATTTTATCTTGTGTTGTGGGTGTGTGTTTACAGTGATGATGTTAAATTTATTTTTGGTGAATTCCTTCCTTTGATCTTTGATTTTGGTTTTTAAGTGGTTGCTAACCTATTCCTGTAAAGACCTACTATTTTTCTGAGTTTGTCTACGTATATTTCTCCTTGCTCCAAGCTTTGTATTCCCTTTCTCTTCTTTTTTTCAGGCCTGAGGGCTTTCTTGAGTATTTCTTGTAGTGGGGGTCTCGTGGCCATGAACTCCCTTAGATTTTGTTTATCTGAGAGAGTTACTATTTCACCATCATAATTGAAGAATATTTTTGCTGGATAGAGTATTCTTGGCTGAAAGTTTTTGTCTTTCAGTATTTTGAATATATCATTCCAGTCTCTCTTAGCCTGTAAAGTTTCTGTTGAGAAATCCGCTGAGAGCCTGATGGGAGTTCCTTTGTACGTTATTTCTTGTTCTTATCTAGCTGCCCTTAATATTGTTTCTTTGTCATTGATTTTGGCCAGGCATATCACTAGGTGTCATGGAGTGGGCCTTTGCCTGTTGATGTATTTAGGTGATGTGTTGGCTTTGCTTGCTTGTATTTCCTGCTCCTTCCCCAGATTCGGGAAATTCTCAGCTATTATTTCCTTGAATAGGCTCTCTGTTCCTCTTTTCCTCTCTTTTCCTTCAGGAATACCTATAATTCTTATGATACATTTATGATAGGGTCAGATATTTCTTGGAGACTTTCTTCATTTCCTTTCAGTCTTAGTTCTTTCTCTTCTTGCATCTGGAGCATATTTGTATTCCTATCCGCTATAATGCTAATTCTTTCCTCCATATTGTCAGCTCTGTTCTTTAAAGACTCCAGATTCTCCTTTATCTCCTCCATTGCGTTCTTCATCTCCATCAGCACTGATTGGTTTTTCTTTATGATTTCAATCTCTTTTGTGAAGAAACTCCTAATCTCATTGAATTGTTTGTCTGTGTTGTCTTGTATTTCATTGAGTGTTTTTATGATAGCTATTTTGAAACCTCTGTCGTTTAGGATATGAATTTCTGTGTCATCATGGTTGGTTTCTGGGTGCTTGTCATTTTCCTTATGGTATGGTGATTTTACTTATCTTTGAATTGTGGATCTTGTATTGGCTTTGTTTTTCCTCATCCTGGAAATATCTGGTTGCAATTTCCACCATGCCACTGTGTGGGGGTAAAGGGCTGTGTAATCTGAGCCCCCCTGCATTCTGCTGTGGCTCTTCCCTGTGTTCCACAGGTCGCTTGGTGTGGTCTGGTCTGCTGGGCTGCAGGGTCCGGTTTGTGGGGAGGGGGGGCTCTCTCTTTTGCCCACTGGGTCCCTGGCATAGGGGACTTCTCATTCACTCCTCGTTATCCACTCTCTGGGGTACTCAGATGTTGATGGTACCTCATAGCAGTTCTGATTCCTCTTTGTGGGAGTTTCCCATTGGCTGAGAAAGCCCGAAGAGCTATGGTTTCCTAGCAGAGGGCCACCCCTCCCTCCTCTCTGGGAGCCCTGAGGACCGGGATTGCTGATCTGATGGGGAGGGAGAGGAGATTTCCTTACCTCTCCCCACTTCCTCCTGGGGCCCAGCACGGTCCACTCTCAGAAGTGCGGCAGTGTGGATCTTTCTGATGTTGTTTTTCACTGTCTAGGATTCTGTTGTTGGTCTGTGACTGTTCCTTTAGTTGTATCTTATCGGGGGAGGAGTTTAGAGGAAAGCTCACTCCGCAGTGACGCTGACGTCACTCTCCAGTGCTGTTTTTAAATTGGGTATTTTTTAGGCATAGGTGGAGCTGAAAGGGAGACTAATTTGGGAAATGAAATGAGCATGGAAATTGGAGGCAGAAAACCCAGATACGAACTGGTGGGGATACTCAGTTGCCCGACAATTAGATTTTTTCCCCTCTATATTAATCATCCTAGGAATAAGTTCAATTTAGGGTGTGTTTACTCTTCTGCATGCTTAAGGAAGAAGGCATCCTTGTCTGCCCTCAGAGAGCACATGGTGATTTGTTTAAACCATTCCTGAAGATTCGATGTCCAGGGAGTGCTGTAGGGCTAAACCTGAGCTGCACCCAGAGCAATGAGATTTGCTTTAGGAGTTTCCTTGAACTCAAGAAGAGATAAGAAAGAAAGACATCTTGCTTCTTACTACCTTTGAACAAAATATTTTATTAAATGAGAGAGAAGATATGAAAGCTCCTAGTAAAGAATATTCATTCATTAATTGATGTAATTTATATGTAAATATATAACAAATATTTATATAATACATAACTATATATATGGTTATATATACACATAAATAAATATATATTCACAATAAATGCGTGTATTTAGATCTGACATGACATTCACTTCCTTGTACCTGAAAGCAAGAGTTTCAAGACACATTATTCATAGATTTTGGATTTATGAAAGTCTAAGTTCCTCTAAGTAGAATTGATAAGGACTTGGGGAAATTAAAACATATTTCAAAGTATTGGGGTTCTCATCTGTAAAAAGGGGATAAAACTCCTTGCTTCCAAAAGTCATTTTAAATTTAAATGAGGAAATATTCATTTAGTTATCATTAGCCTTTCTAGAAAAATGCAGGAAGTTCAAATAAATTGTCTTTCCCCAGAGACATTTAAGATATCATGGGATAGGGCCAGAACTACAGTTTGTAAGTCACTGAATTTTTAAATTCCCTAGGATGAATTTTAATTAAATCTTATCTTAAAAACTTACCTCTCACAGTGAAAGTTTTTAATTGATTATTTCTAGTTAAAAGAGTTGACCCTGTAGCAAATTAGACCCTACAATCATTAGAGATTTACTTGCAACCTGTAAGAAAGAACAACAATTACTTATGCTCAAGTGACTACTGATCTGTGACAATGTCACTATCACAATTCTATATCCAAATAAAATAACACTCTGATCCTAAAAAAACAATAATGGTAATCATATTTAAGGGAGAAGTTTTACCTGCTAAGGGAGAAACATGAGCTGGCCTGCATCAATTATGGACACCACTTCTGCTTTCATAAAAAGCATTTCATGGAGGGCTCAGGCCACCACATCCACAACATAATAGATGTAGTAGCTGGATCCAGACATGGTCTTGTCTAACTTGTCCTTCGGCAGAGAATCCAGGGAGGCATTGAGCAGACAATCCAAAATTTTCCACATTCAGTACCTGCAAATGAGCAGTTGAAAATTTCAAGCCATAAGTTGGTAAAGAAAAAGTCTTCTGGGTATTTAGAGGGGCTAACTGTCCGTAGAGAGTGTTTAAATCCAGATCTCAAAGTTCTGGTGTGCAACGGAAAGACATCCATGGTAAGTATCTAAAAAGTGGTGAAGTGGAAAAAAAGAAACATTCCATTGGGGTGTAGTGATGTACACATTGTAAGTGGTTAAGTACTAGTTTCCTGCAATGCTCACACTTATTAATATACTTGTGTCACTATACATGGGAAACATATTGGCTGATGAGCCTATGATTCTGGCCATGTAGCTCCAATCTTTTGAAGTGTACGTCCTCTTGGTCACAGGTATCTTAGTCACAGGCAGGCACCGTTCATAGTCACCTCTCATCTAAGTTCCCAGAGGAACTGCTCACTATTTATGTCAACTGACACTAAGATTCCCACCCAAGTCCAGCCAAAATGTATCAACAATGAAGCCCTTTTGAAGACTAAAGATATGTCCTTGGAAGCCATCTGATAGGAAAACTAGTCCTTACCTTTCAGTACAAGATCATAATCTCCATAGGTTATCTGAATCAAAAAAGAAAAAATGTTCCATATTGAGTCTCTGGAAGCAAAATAAACAGAATTTCAGCAAAATTCATATGATCAGGTAGCTAAAATTATATTCTTGGTGCTAACAATGTGAATATGAAGCAATAATATCTGATGGTAGAAGTGATTGAGGGGGAGCATGGCTTTGAAGCCAGACTGCCTGGGTTCCAATTCTGACTCTAATATGACTAACTTAACCATCTTGAGAAGGTTATATAACCTCTATCCATCTTAGTTTCTATGTCTCTAAAGATTCCCATAATAATGGTACCTTTTCATTTATTTTATTAGGATTAATTTTGTGACTAATTTGTAAAGCAGTTGACGAATGTAAAATGCTTTTAAATACATATTTACATACAAAATTTTACTAACTATAAGATAAATAACTAAGGTGTGGTTATTTGTGAATATCTAGCTCCCATTCCTTTGAGAGAATTTGGGCAACCACATTTCCAGAAGCTACTGTGGTCTGCTTTAGCCAATGATGCTAGCCTCTGGCTCCTTCATCTCTTCTCAGCTTCACACACCAAAATAATGTGTCCACCATATCAAGAACTGTCTGTGGTAGGTATTTTCCTATTAGGGAGACATGAACACCCACTTTCTTCTTTTCCACTTGACTGAGCAAAGAATTTCACCAAGGAGGAAAACTTCTGTCCCTCGAGATCCATCCCCCCACCATGCTCATACCTGTGGTATTTGTAGAGCTCCAACAGCGTCCCTATCTGAGCAGAGAATGCTGGTGTGCTTACTGCAGTGACAGCCACAATCTTGATCTGTGCCTGGCAGGTGTAATTAGGGATCTTCCAGCCCCCTCCTAATGATCACCTCATGGTGCTTTACAACGTGCTGACTTCATTGTGGAAGGAATTGTAGACAAGGAAACCCAGAGACAGGTTGGGGAGCAGCTGGGGACTCCTGTTGATCTCCTTGAAGCCAAAAACAAAGACCAGGACATAACGATAGTTTTTGTAGTTCAACCTGTATCAAGGCAATAGTATTAGAAATAAAGATCAAGTCATGCACTTCAGGAGTAACTCTTGCGGGAAAACAAGGAGGAAAAGCATGGCATTTTGACTCAAGCAACTTTTGCATTCCAGAGCAATTACTGTCTATTCATGACTTTGGAATCCAAAGCACATGCACATGTGTTCACAAAGCCTTGGAAGATCCAGCACTACTGCTCTGCACTCAAAAGACATAGACCAATGTCCTAAAATGAGTTACTTGGAATGGTGCTTAAGGAGAAAAGACCAATTTACATATTTGTTTACAAGTCAAGCACTACTTCATGCAGTGACAACAACATGAGGTTCGTCATGGCCAAGTGCTGGTATAATAGGATGAAGCAAAAGTTCACGATCCATACAAAGAAACTAGGTAGGACAGGGATGTGCAGAAGAAAAGCTTGGAGGAAGGGCAAGTCGAAAATAGAATGGTGTCATCAAAACTTTTGCCATATACCTTTCTAAAACTGCCTGCCTCACAGACTTAGGAAACACATACTACCAGAAGCAGGGAAACTGCATCATAATAAATAAGGAGATAGTCTTAGGGAGAAAACAATGAGAAAGGCAATTTATGACTCTTTGTTTTTCTAAAAGAGTAAATACAATTCAGAGTCCAAGCAGTGTAAACTTGCAGCTTTTCATCTATTTCTTTACAGATTAGAAAACCATCATAGGCAGTGAGCTTTAGAGCTTATTTTTGGGATGATTCCGCTCTTGCACATCTAAGTTCAATCCAATGTTAATTTTCAAACAATTTAATTGAGAAGGTACAACACACAATTCCAGAAGATTGCACAATTGAACATAGGCTTTTGTTGCTCTAATATTAAAATATTTTCACTGGTGAATATAGCTTTAAAAAACAAAATGTTGGGATACTGTAATTCTGAGTCACCCAGAGATACTCAGATTGGATTAAAAGAGGACTTGTATTCATTTCCTATTGCTACTCTGAGAATCTACCACAGGTTTAGAGGCTTAAAACAACACAAATCTATTATCTTGTACTTTGGTAGGTCAGAAATCTAAAATGAGTCTCACTGGTGAAAATCAATGTGTCAGCAGGACTGCATTACTCCTGGAGGCTCTAGGGAAGAGTCCTATTTCCTCGCACATTCTGGCTTCTAGAGTCTGCCCACTTTCCCAGGTAATAGCCTCATATCACTTCAATCTCTGTTTTCATTGTCATAACTCCTTCTCTGACTCTGACTTTCTTGACTTACACTTTTATATGTAAGGACCCTTGTGATTATATTGGACCCATCCAGATAATTCAGAATTATCTCCTCATTTCAAGAACCTTGACTTTATCACATTTGCAAAGTCTCCTTTCTATGTTAGGTAGCATATTCACAGATTTGAAGGATTAGGACTTGGTCACATTTGGGGGCACATTCCACCTACCACAGGACCCAACTACATGTTTTCCAATACTTGAAGCAAAACATAGAAGAGATTAAAGTAGATAGAAATGATATTCCATTTAAATATGAACCAACACAAAACATGGGTATCCTTGTTAATATTTGATAAAATTCGAGTTCAAAGCAAAAACATGTGAAATGTCAAAGGTGGTGACCATATGTCATATGTGACATATGTGATGACCATATGTAGCGAAAGGAAGAAAAGATCGAGTGCTAACAGTCAGTATATATATATCCCCCCAAAGTAAAATAAAGCTATTAGTTATAGACCCATGTACATAAGTACATATATGTACAACCAGATTTGGAGATTTAACACATCCTCTGGTCAGATTAAAGACAATAAAAAATATGCAAAGTTATGGAAGAGTTAAGCTTAACAGATATTTACATAAAAATGTAAATAACACTAGTATATTATGAACACCAAAGAATATAAATGCATTTGACAATGCACTGGGCCATCAAGTAAGCCTTTGAACATTGAAATTATACACAGTGCATTCTCTGACCACAGTATCATTAGGCAAGCAACTAATAAAAGGACATCTATAAAATAATTATATATATATAATATATTATATACATATTATATATATATGATAAATACTTGATCTTTGATAAGTACTCGGGATCTAATGTACACCATGACTATAGTTAACAACACTGTATGATATGAAACATGTTAAGAGATAAAACCTGAGTTCTCATCACAAGGAAAAAAATATTCTTTTCATTTTTTGCTTTTTCTTTTTATTATATTTATATGAGATGATAGATGCTAACTAAACTTATTGTGGTCATCATTTTACCAAATATATAAGTCAAACCCCTATGCTGTACACCTTAAATTTATACAGTGATGAACGTCAATTACATCTCATAAACTGGAAAAAAACACATCTTTTTCAGAGAATACTCCAAGTTATTTTAGACCATAAAGGATACTGAGTAAATGCATTTTGAAGAAAAATGAATATCATCTCAATAAAAAGTTCGTTTTTGAATAATCTATATATTTTGATGAAACGTGCTCTTAGCACTACCTTCTAGCCAATATATGGTTTGCCCAAGAATTCTCTCCCCTCCCACATTATGGGTCAGGAGCAGGATTGCATGTGGGTCACTGCAGTGGGATCTTGGTGTTTTTTGCCTGCAACTTGCATCCTTTAGGCTTTCAGAAATTAATCACTAATGGAGATTATTTCAAGGTAGGTGAAAATAAAAGATGCTTATTTATGTCTTCTGTTTGGAAGGAAATATTCCAGAAGGGAAAAAGAAAGGGAGCCACAAATAATCATTAAAGGAAAAGAAAGGAGCTGATGATTCACAGTTTATGGGAGATTCTCAACACAGCTTTTATATTCAACTTTCATATCTGTCAGAGGGATTCACACACACACATGAACTTACAGGTAAAATGTGACATCTTTGCTTGGACGAATCACAAAGAAATTTCTGTTGCATTTCTGAATCCTGGGTCAATGTATAGAAGGGGGAAAACCCACTGACCACCAAGTCCCCTTCCTTGTAGACACTGGGCCTTATTAATCAAAGACGTCCAAATAACTCATATGCACATGGAATGTGGAAATTTCCCAAGGAGGGGCAGAAGAAGCAGAAAGAACATCTCAGCTGACTCACCAGCTTGAGGCAAGGCCGCTAGTCAGTTGTGACTGGGGGAGCAGAGCTGGAAGGAGACCTGCAGTGTAGCCCTCTGCAGGGAAATTTTACTCCTGTGCAGGGTACACGTGTCTAAAAGTGCTCTGCCATTCAAGACCATGGAAAGAAGATCTGTTATTGATCAGAACTAGGAAATTTTCAGAAGCGATATATACTGACTCAGATCTTCCCTCAATATCACTGTGGATTAGAATTGCTTCTGGTCTCTTCTCTCTGTCACTCCCCCAGTCCAGGCTTAACTGGTCACTGGTCTCAGAAAGGAGCTCTGGGGTCCCCCTGGCCCTGGGGCTCTGCACCTGGCACTCTCTGCCTTGGTAAGGACAAAGGTGAAAAATCTGTTTGGGTAACATCTTCCACTGCATGTGCCAGAGATGTCATCAGGGCTGGGGGTCATCAAGGCTCTGGGAACTACCCCATCCTGAGATGATTAGATTTTTCCTTTCCCAGGCAAACATTTTGTTTCTTGCAATTGACTGAGAGGTGTTGCATCCAGCAAAACACAATATCAGAAAGAGCTGGTATTGCAATCAGCAAAAACAGCCCAGCATGATTCCTGTGATACCCAAGGAGGAGGTCATTGACCATGCCTTGGGTAACCCTCAAGGGTACTTTACAGACTATATCGCCAACCTCACCCTTAGGTCTATTTGACCATTGTCTGAAGAACTGGTCTCATGCTCAGTTCAGGGAATAGATATCCATTTTCCAGTTCATATCAGTTTGGCATGAGATAAAGTCTAAAATCACATATATTTACACCTAACCTATTCCTTAGACCTACGTCCTATGCCAGGACTCCAGCACTTAGTTACTACATGTTCCAGTATCTTCCATTTAAAGTCAGTCTCTCCTAAACCCAAAGTCTCTCTCAACAGCTCTTTTGCCATTTCTCTGCTAATCTTCAAGGCAAACATTTGCAAGGATTGTTAGTATTCAAATATTCCTCTTCCTCAATTCCCATTCTTTTCAACCCACTTCAATCAGGTCTGTCTGCTGATGTCTCAAGGACATCAGAAGCTTCTATGAGGCCCAAATCAGTGGTCATTTTTTACCCTTATATTACTTCACCACACAGCATCATTTGACCCGGCTGACTGCTCTATCCTTAGGACACTACTTCCTAAGTGTTTTCATTTTTCTAAGTTCTCCATATTGTTCCTACCTCATGTATAACTCTCTCCTGATCTCCTGTACTGTAGTCTCTTTATTTTATTCACCTTTAAGTGCTTGATATTTTTTTACATGGATCCTGTGTTCGCTCCATTAAGAGTATTTTTATTCCACCTCAAAGAATGAATATATTTGCTATATTCTAAAGTTTTGTTGTTTTACCTTTTACTTTTAGATCTAAAATCCACTGTGAATTGATTTTTATGTACGTTGCAAAGTAGGAGTTAAGATTCATTTTTGAATAAAAACATCCAACTAGTGGAGCACTACTGATTAAAAAGACTGTCCTCTGTCTACTTCTCTGCAGTGGTGTCTTTGACATAAATCAGAGTTCCATATGTCAGCATGTCTGTTTATGGACTCTATGCTCAGTTCCATATTTTGTATCACAATGCCAGGCAGTGTTAATTACTGTAGCTTTATGGTAAGTCTTGATATCTGGCAGTGTATATCCTCCAAAATACTTCCTCCTTAAAGAACACATTGGAAATTCTTGATCCTCTTCATTTCCTAATAAATTATATTATCAGATTATCAGTTTCTACCTATCATCCTGCCAAGATTTTGATTGAGATTATGTGGAATCTATAAATCAATGAGAGAAAATGTCCTTAAATAAGTGATCCTAGCAATGCATGATGTTGGTATTTCTCTCCATTTATTTATATTTTCTTTAATTTCTCAGAAGCATTTGGTATTTTTATTTGGAGAGACCTTGCACATCTCTCATTAGATTTAATTCTATTTCACAGTAGTAAATGTTGTTGATCCAGCCCTTGTCATTGTATGACACATGTCTCCAATGTTCTTTATTCTGTAATTTCTATTTGCTTTTCTTTCTGCTTCAGTTTTGGGTATGTTTTATTTTCTGAAATTTGTAGCCTCTCATCTGCTATTAAATTAATAAATCAATATATATTGGCTCAGCGCTCCCCTCCAAGTCACTATGAATCAGAGTAGTATTTTATAAATGCTCCAAGTTTCTTTGAAAGCAACGTGTATTCTCTTACGTTTGGTTATAGAATACAGGGCCAGTAACTCAAGCTAATTTTGTTTTTGGATATATTATTACATTCAGATTTTTCCCTCAAACTTATTTAGTGATAGAGGTGTACTGAAGTCTTTTACTACAGTTATAGATCAACAAATTATTTTTTGTTATTCTGTCATTTTTTCTTTATATATTTGGATGTAATGTAAATAAGTACATACAGGATTAGGTCTTTTCTTGTGAATTGTTCCTTTATATAATGCGGCCTTATTTTTTCATAGCAAAGTATTTCAGTACATTAATAAATGATCAAATATTTCTTCTGATAGACCAGGCACTCTTCCAAATGCCTTATGAATATTAACTTAGGGAGTACTAAATATAAACTTAAGAAGTGTGTACTAGTATCATCCCCACTTTAGATATGAGAAAACTGGCATGTCACTTGCCTGAGCTCTCTGGCTAGCAAGTAGTAGAGCACGGATTTGAGCCCAGTGTCTCTGAGTGGCATAAGTGGTGGACCATCATGGAGACAGTGGTATATTTTCTAGATTCTTCTTTCAGGACTGTCATTCGCTTTTGTAGCTGCAGAAACTCTTCTAAGGGCTCATCCTGCCAACTTCACCGGGAATTTCCTTGGGCCAAAGGAAAGTGCCACACCTAAGATTATGACCACCCCCAATGGCAGCCCACTTCCAATGACTGATTCACGGGGGAATACAAAGGCCCAATTCTTTTGTCTCAATTTGAGAAAGCCCTGAAGGACCACCTCAGCTCCAGAGCTCCCACTGGGATAAACTCTTTTCTCCGTTTGTAACTTATCATAGTTCAATCTCTTCTGCCAATCTCAGTTGTCTTCTTTACAGATGGTTACGTCAAGCAAGTAACAAACTTTTTATGCCAAAGTTTCTTAATCTGTATAATGCGAACCATGAGAGTGCCTACTTCACCGACTTGTATTAAATATTCAATCAGCTACGATATGTAAAGCATTTATGAGACTCCCAGTATATAGGAAACATTATATATTACATCATTTATTGTGAATTTATTTAAATCCATTGTAGCATTATACTGAGAAAAATGAGCAACGCACAAAAACGAGTAAATATTGTATGATTCTATTTGTATGAGTTCCAAGAACAGTCAAAAAATAATCTGTGATAGGAAAAATAATCAGAACAGTGGTTGCATCTAACCTCAGATTGTGGAGAAGGGGTGAGGCAGGAGCAAGGATTGACCGAGAAGGGATATGGAGGAATTTTATGGGGTGAGGAGAACGTTCTATATCTTGAAAGGAGTGTAGGTTACAGAGGTGTATGCATTTGTCAAAATGCATTAAGTTCTACACCTAAGATCTATGTGTTGTGCTATATTTAATATATACCTCAATTTAAATCAGATTCATTTTCCTAAGTGAAAGAAGCCAGAGACAAAAAGCCATTTATTGTATATTCCATAGTACGCCATTTGGGGAAAAGCAAAATTGTAGTGAAGGACAACAAATCAATGTTTCCTGGGGCAAAGAGTAAGAAAGGGGGATGACTACAAAAGGGCAGCAGAAAGGAATTTGGGAGTGATGGAATTGTCCTATCAAGACTGTTCATGTGTGTATCATGTTCGATCATGACTATGTTGATGGATACACAACTCTATGCATTTGCCAAGACCCATAGAACTGTACACCCCAGAGTGGATATTACTGTAGGTTAAAAAAATTAATCCACCAGGTAGTGAAGGGAACATAAAATGGAAAACAAGCTATAACAAATGAATCTAAATGTTGTGGAAAAGGAATAACACAGCCAGAATGAAGGCTATGAAAAGGAAACCAAATTTACTTTGGAAAACTATGTTTTACCAGATCCTGTAAGCCTGGATCAAAAGAAGTGACCAGAAATCATGTACTCTAGTTCATACATAATGTTTCTCAGAATGGTATGGGTTAGCAATTCTGAAATTAGTTTATGCATATACTAGATCTGAAAAACTAAGTAAATATATTGTAGACGATGAGAGCCAGTGCATCACAGTCAAAGAAAGATGTTATAAACAAGGAAAGAGAGAAGGCTAGCTCTTATTCCACTCCAACTGAGACGTTTGTTGGAATAAGAGCTACTGTTATCAATTCCTGCTTTTCACAGATGGATGGGTAGATAAAAAGAGAGAGATAATGTGTGTATGTAGAGGATAGTATAGATTCATATCCTTCCAAGGTCTGTCAGCTCAGAAGACCTAGAAGAACGACACTCCAGTAATAATGACAATACATATCAACCACCCAGAAATTAGTTTCTAAGATACTATTCTTAAAAAAAAAGGAAGAAACCAGGGTTCTCTGGAGGAATAGTGGATTCCAGGGGTACGGTAGAGGAAATACAACCTGATCCTGAAATATCACTGAAGGATATTCTAGTGGAAAATAAAGATTCACAAAAAGAAGCCCCTAAAATCTGCTTAAAAATCTCCCCTCAGCTCTTTGAATAGCACCGAACTTGTGCATGTGCAGGGAATGAATCTAGGCGACTTAGAAGAGAAAAGCCACTGAAAACTGAATATTGTGCAGAAATTTCTGAGATCACACATGCCAGGAGTTGAAGGTTGGCTTTTGGAGTCATCTGGAGTGGAATGACTTTGATAAAAAAAAAAAAGTCCTGGCTTTCAATTATGACCCTAGAAATGTCACAGCCTGAGAGTCAGTGCCACACACTAAGAGTAAGATCTACATCTCAGGAGTCAGTGCAAAACTGAAATAAATAAGTCATTTTAGGTTCTCCTTCAGAGGCTCAGCGTGATCCATTCGTACTGGAAACCTAATCTTTAGAGGTAGGAAACATGAGTAAGAGCTTCTACAAGGTATTGTTCACAAGATCCAGCACACAATAAAAGATTAATATACATGCAGAGCAGCATGAAAATACTCTCAATTATGATCATATAAATCAGTAGAAGCAGACCCAGAGACAATCCAGATACCGGAGTTAGCAGACAAGGATTTCAAAATAACTATGAATGAAAGAAAGATGGACAATTGTAGAAAGTGGAAGACAAACTAGAAATCTTTAAAACAACCAAAGGAAAAGGACACGTTTCCTTCAAAAGAGCAATAAGAAGTCTGGTAACTTTTCAAAAGAAACTGTGGAAGCAAGAAGACAAGAATGACATCTGACAGTTGAATGGGAGGGAAAAAAAACTGCCAATTTAACATTCTTTGACATAAGAAAAATATTCTTAAAAATGCAGACAATTTAAAGATATTTTCCAAAGGGGGTTTAAAAAACAAGCTAAAACAATTAAACAACAGCAGAACTGAAATTCAAGAAACTCTAAAGAGAGTTTTCAGGCTGAAGGAAAACAATTACACCCAAAGACACATAACGTTAGGAATGATCATCGGCAGGAAACAAATGTAGCTAAAACAATTAAACAACAGCAGAACTGAAATTCAAGAAACTCTAAAGAGAATTTTCAGGCTGAAGGAAAACAATTACACCCAAAGACACATAATGTTAAGAATGACCATTGGCAGGAAACAAAATGTAAGTTTTTGTAATGAATATTGATTTACTAAAACAATCCTGTATACTTTTACAACTTTTACGTAAGTCTAAACATTTTCAAAATAAAATGCGTTTAAAAACACGTTGAACTGATACCCCGAAAACTAGCGATGATGGAATCCTCTCCAAGGGAATCTCCACTCCACCCCCCAAGACTAGAGATTATGGAGCCCCAGCAAATGGTGTTCACAATCTGCATCCAACAGCAGATGTGACAGAAGCCCTAGCGAGACACCACCAGTTCCTTCCAAAACTAGAGGCAAGCGGAACTCCGATAACATCTGTCATCCACAAACACAAATGCTGGGGTCTGAGCAAGCAAGACCTCCATCCCTTCAAAACTAGAAATTATGAGACTCCAGCAAGAACCCCCTAGTAACTTCTAATTCTAGAAATGACAGCAGCCCCATAAGTCACACACTTACCTGTTCCTCAACACTAGAAAATGGGAAGCCACAGCCCAATGACCCACCCAGTCTATGCCAACAATACCGACAAGGGCAGACCCAGAAAGAGAGACTTCTGATCTCCCCCAACACTAGAAGAAAGGAGTTCTATAAAGACCACTCCAGAGCCCCCTGACTAAAGATAAGTCGAATCTCATGCAATTATCCCAATCCTCTCCGTGAATTAGAGACAATGGCCGTCCATCCAGTGACCGCTCCATGTCACCCCAACACTTGAGAAGTGTGAGCCCCATACAAGCAGTGGTCCTCCAGCGTCCAAGCACCAGAGACAACAGGAACCGCACTCTCATACCTCCCAGTTATCCCCAACATCATGAGGACTGCATCAAATGATGGAAGCTTCAGCAAGTGATCTCCTATATTCCTGCAAGGTTAGAGATGTGGGAAACCCCAAAAAGCAACTTACAACCCCCTATACACAAAGAAGGGAGCCCCAACAAATACCACACCATTTTAACCAACACAAACCCCAGCTTGCCTCTTTACTCCTCAGACTAGATATGAGTATACCCAGCGAAGAGTAACCCAGTGTCCCTGCCCAGAAAAGAAATGACCAGAGTCTCCCTAGGCAACACACCAGGCTCTCCAATGTAAGTGTCAAACAGATCCTCAGAAAACTCCCTCTCTTCCCATTATCACAAAATAAGAGTCTATAGAAGCATCAGCAAGCAGCACTCAACACAAATGAGAGGAAGCCACAATGCAAGACCCTCAAGTCCCTATCAACAGGAGATGACGGCCCCTGTGGTGATTCCTCCCTAATCTCAAAAACAAGGATCATTCTCGGCCCCAGCTGCCAGCTCGTCAGCGTCCTCTTGCTATGTATATGTCTCTGTCCCCAACTGTAGTGGAGAGATGGAGCCCCATCTAATATCTCCTGCCCTGGGGAATGTTGAGGACCCAGTCTCAGAATAAGGAACACAGCAGTTGTCCTTACAAGCCACCAAACACCCCCAAGCTCCCCTTCTACAGAAGGTGACAGGAGCCCAGGAAGCAGACTTTCCCCCACCATTTCCTAATCCAGCAAACCCCTCTTATCTGTTGCACATCCTGCTGACCTTCAGAATATCCTTTACTGCTAAAAGAGTCACTAGGAGCCAAGGAAGGCTGGAGCTTGGGGAGAGGCTGAGAAGGATAGAGAGGGGAGAGTAGCAAGAGTAAAGGGAAAGATGAGACTTTCCATGTTGTCCCAAACAAAGCCATGAATTCCAGAGGGCCCAAATAGCTCCAATCAAACCAGGTTCTCAGGGGTGAGCTGGAGCAGAATAAAAGGAATTCTGGGCTGATGAGGATAGGTCGCCTGGAGGAAAGGTGGGTGTGTAGGCTAGCAGCCAAGATAGCCACCTATGCTACTTTACACCTGTATTTAGGCCCTGTGCAGTCTCCTCTCACATCCGATTAGCCGTGAATTGTCATGAACCCAAATGATCAATACAGTGTTGCAGAAATGACAGTGTCTCACATCTGAGGCTACATCATAAAACACACTGAAGCTTCCTCCTTGGTCTCTTAGATTGCTCCCTCTCTAGGGGAAGCCATCCACCATGCCATGAGGATGCTCAAGTAGCCCTGTGGAGAGGTCCACGTGGACAGGAACCAACTTGTCAGCACCAATTGCTCACCATTCAGTGAGCCACCTGGGAAGCTCTTCCAGCCTCAGTCAAATTTTGAACTTTAATGACTATGTATGCTAGCATGTTTAGGAGTTAAGTATACTGCTGTCTGCAACCTACTTGGAAATGCATTAAACAGAGATGGATTCTTGGGTGATAAATGGATGGAGGTGGCAAAGTAAATATAGTAAATTATAACTGATGGAATGTAGGTGTGGGCTGTCTTCATTAGGGCTGCCATAGGAAAGTACCACAGACCAGGTGGCTTAAACAGCAGAAACTTTCTTTCTCATAATTCTGGAGGCTGGAAGTCCAAGATCAAGGTGCCTGCAGGACTGGTTTCTCCTGAGTCCTCTATCGGTGTCTTCCAGATGACCATCCTCTTGCTGCCTCTTCACGTGGTCATCCCTCTGTGCATGCGTGCCCCTGGCGTCTCTTGGTCTATATGTCCTAATCTCCTCTTATAAGGAGAGTGATCAGATTGGATTAGTGTCCACCCTAATGGCCCTATTTTATCTCAGTTACTTTCTATTAAGTCACAGCATCCAAATAAATTCACAATAAGAGGTACTAGAGATTAGCGGTTCAACACATGACTGTTGAGGGGACAGAATTCTGTCCATAACTTGACTGTTCAACTCTTTCAAATTATCTCCGTGCCTGAACATTTTTCCTAATAAAGTGGGTGCAGGTGATGTTCTAAGGCAGGAAAGAAAAAATGAATTGTTAACAAAAAAATTATGTTGGAACCCCCAGTTGTTCTGTGGAATAGGGATTATCATGGATTTAGTATAAATATTAAAGCTGTGAAAGTCCTAGAAAAAACCAAGGGATAAGTATTTTATATAGAATCTCAGAGAAAAGATGGTCTTTTAAAACTATAACATAAAACAAGAAACGAAGTTAACATGTTAGATTTCCTTTAAAAAATCTGCATGGCAGTCGTTGCATGGCAGCACTGACTAGAGGCAAAGACAAAAAAAAGAAAAGAGGAGAATGTTGGCAACTCATCAGAAAAATCTAATTTATTAACATTAAGGAACACTTACCAACCAAAAACGAACAAGAATCCGTTGGGGAAATGGACCAATTACGAAGAACAGTTCACAGGAAACACAGAATGTTCTCAGTATAATAGATGATTCTCAACTTCACCCACCAAAGGAAAAATACGAAGTAAAACACCAAGATTCTTGTTTTTATTTATCAGATTAGGAACATTCACTGTTTGTTTAATATGTTGATCTATTAGGATGTAGAGAAAGTGGCACTCTCATACCACAGTGAAGAGGGGGTGAATTTGAACAACCTCCGCCCCCGGACATGAGGACCTTGACAGGCAGAGAGAACCCAGCTGAGCCCAGGACTTGGCGGGAAAGAGCTGAACTGTGGCAGTGAACTCAGAGAAAGCCGAAACCAGACAGAGAGAGATGAATCGGAACCGCTGAGCCGAGGAGCGGCGGGGAGAGGTGGAGGGAGCAGAGGCGGGCGGAAAGAACAGAAGAGAAACGGAAAGAGCCTAAGATGTGAAAACACAGCAGAGGCCAGGCGGAAGGGCCCTAAGCCTGGTTGGAGGAGCCAAGCCCACCCGAAAAGCAGCGAGAGGTGGCGGAGTGAGCCGAGCCCAGGGGCCGCTGGGAATAGATGAGAGGTCGTAGGCAGCGGAGAGAGGACAGGCTGCCGGCGCCCCAGAAGGAAGCGGAGGCGAGGACAGCGGAGAATGAAGGCGACAGCGCTGGATGGGAGCCCGGAGCCTCCCACGCGCCCGAACTGCTCCGAGCGCACCGCTGGAGGGTCGTCGACCCGGTCCCCGCTGCCCTCCTCCCCGCTCCTCCGGCCCCGCCGCTGCCCACTGCGCAGGGCAGTCTGGCCGGACAGCGGCGTGTCCTCCGCCCACGACGAGGAAGCGCATGTCCCCACGTCTGGATCCTCCGGACATGATGGCTGCGTGGAGTCTGGAGCTGATGTCCACTGCGGGGACTGACTCTGGGGGTGCAGAGTCTGACCCACACTGAGCCTGTGGACCCAGCCTGTGGGGAAGGCCGCTGGGGGGGCAGTGACCACGCCGGCTGACCAGAGGTCTGGGAAGAGGCCCCCATCCTAGACCAAGGCTGGAATGCGAACTGTGTGCCCCTCCTGACCGTCTCCCCACTTCCAACACCAATGCCAGGCTCTCATTCAGGGCTCTTGATTGTGTCCAGCAGAGGATTGTTAGAGTAATCGCTCATGGAGCCTCTGGGAGGACAGGGATGGGCTGGAGCCCCGCTGAGGCTGCTTCTATTAGCTGTTGTCCAAATCCATTGTCATCAGAGCGTTGCTCCCACCTCCTGGTTCAGAGTCTGTGTGGATGCTTCTGATCAACAGAACTGTTACCCTGGCTGCAGTGTGGAGGCTGCAAATGGACGTATCTGGCATTTTCTGCTTTTAAATCAGGAAGCTGGTGTTGTCTCCCCCCAGGATCACAAAGTTAGGGAAGCCAACAAACCTAGGATAGAGGTTCAGTGGCTGAGAAATCAAGAAGGATGACAGATTCAGTGACTGAGAAATCAAGAAGGATGACAGATGTCTACTAGGAGGCCCTGTACCTGAAGGTTTTTAAGAGGAATCACTGGAGACCACATGTGTCAGCAACCTTGGGAATTTCCACTCTAATTGTTTATGTTAATGTTGCTGCAGCTGGAAAGCATGTATTGGACTTGGCAGTCTTCACCGAGGTGGCCACTACTGGTCCAAACCTCTGCCTTTTAGGGCCCTTGCTAAAGGCTCCACCAGTGTTTACATTGAGGAGACCTGGTGCCTAAGCAGACCTGAGCTGACTGGATGGCAGTGAATACGAAGGGTGATGGGAGACATTGATGTTGGGCCACTGAAGGTGAGAGTGGGACCAGCAAAAGGTGGACCAGAGCAACCCAAATATCATTATCTGATGAATGTATAAACACAACGTGATCTGTATCTCTGTACATTGTGTGTTCTTCAGCCATAAAGATATGAAGGACACGTGCTACACCATGGATGCACCTTGAAGACCATCTGCTAATTGAAAGCATCTAGTCAAAGAAGACCACTTATTATATGATTCCATTTACATGGAATGTCAAATATGGGCAAATCTGTACAGACAGGAAGTAAATTTGTGGTTGTTTAAGTTTGGGAGTGGGAGAAGGAAGTGCATGGGTAATACTCAATTATTTCTATTTGGATCTTTTTACAATTTCTATTTATTGATATTCTCTGTGAATTGGGACATCATTCTCTTTATTTTTGTTGGTCCTTTGTCCCTACTTTCCATTAGCCCTTTGAGCGTATATAAGAGAGTTGTTTTAAAGTCTTTGTCTCATGAGTCCAATGCCTGGGCGTCCTCAGGAAAAACTTATGTCAGTTTCCATTTTATTCATATGAACTGGCTATACTTTCCTCCAGCTTCATATCATTTGTAATTTTGTAGTGGTACCTGGACATTTTGTGTATTAGAATGTGGTCGTTGTGAGAATCAGATTCTTCTCTCTCTCCAGGTTTTGCTGTTGTGGCTTTTTATGAGCTGCAATCATCCTTTTGTTTAGTGACTTTTCAAACTATTTTTGCAAAGACTATGTTCTTTGATGTGTGTGGTCACTGAAATCTCTTTTCAGTTGTCTTAACAATCAGCAAGTGACTTGACAGAGATTTCTTTAAATGCAAGGATCCAAAAGAACACATTTTAACAAAAGAAAAACTTAAAATATCTCGTCTTTTTTTTTTTTGTGAGGAAGATCAGCCTTGAGCTAATATCCATTGCCAATCCTCCTCTTTTTTTTTTTTTTTGCTGAGGAAGACTGACCCTGGGCTAACATCCATGCCCATCTTCCTCTACTTTATATGGGACGCCATCACAGCATGGCTTGACAAGCGATTCATTGGTGTGCACCCGGGATCCGAACCTGCGAACCTTGAGCAGCCAAAGCAGAGCGCGTGCACTTAACTGCTTGCGCCACTGGGCCGGCCCCAAAATATCTCCAGTCTTTGCAGCTGGGCCCCCTGTAACTCTTCCTTAGACTTTACCCCCTACCTGCATGGAACCAACAGATCTGCCAGAGGTGCAAGCTCAGGTCTTCTCAGTTCTTCTCTGAGCACCCGTCCATCCTGGGCATGCACATTGCACTCCAGCTTCCCTGGTAGATGCAGTGGCCGTTCTAAGCCTTGATTTCCCAATAAACTTCCTACTCAGATGCCTCCTTTCCAGATTTTTATGTATCTCTCCTGACCCAGCCATCATCCCTCACCCAGACATCTACCAGTAACATAAACTTTTAAATCTTTCATCAGACAATGACACCACCTGGAAAGTCCCTCCTGCCTGAGGGGGAGAAATACCTGTCACCTTCTGCACTGGTCCCTCAGGGACCCAAAAGACAGATCACTACCACCCAGTCACACAATCACCTTATTTGAAGAAGTATGTTAGTATTTGTCATCTGTCATGAGGGAGCCATGTGAGGAATCTTGGCTCCCATCCTCTCACATCCTCTGCTGTACCAGGGTATGGCAGCAGGTAGGCATTAACCAAAAACACCACAGTGCTTTCTTACCCAAATTCAGCCACGTTTTCCTTCATTAATCACTCCTCTGGATGCTGTAAGTTTTTTATTATAATTCAGAGTTGTGAAACACTTGATTCTGTCAGTTTTGTCCAACAGAACGGTTGCTTCAGTGGAGAGAATGATTCTGTGAGCACGTTAATTTGCCTTTGTTGTTAACGGAACTGGGAAAATGTTTTGATATGTCACTTTGTCCTTATTCTCCTTCATGTTTATTTTGTTTGGTGGTTGGTTCTCAAAAATTCTTCTTTCATTTCGAAGACTTTCTCTTCCATATGAATTTAAGAATCACCAACACGAGTTCAAAAAAAGTTATTTTTAAGTTTATTATGTTGAATCAAGTACTTTTGAGGAAAACAACTCCTCCAATATTGTTATTGAGAACAACTCCTCTGATATTGTTACCATTCATATCTGCCTGAGCCAGCTCCCAAACTCAACTTGAGGGTAGAGGATGTAGTCGGTTGAATAACATCTCCCAAAGATTCAAGTTCACCCAGAACCTCAGAATATGACTTTATTTGCAAACAGGGTCTTTGCAGATGTGATTAAAGATCTGCAGATGAACTCATCCTGGATTTAGGGTGGGCCCTCAATTCAATGACTGGTGTCCTTATAAGAAGAAGAGAGGACACAGAGACATGGAGGGAAGAAGATCACGTGAAAAACGTAGGCATAGTTTGGAGATCTGCTGCCACAAGACAGGGAAGCAGGTACCAGCAGGAGCTGGAAGAAGTGAGGGAGGATTCTCTGCTGTTGATAAACTGTATCAATTGTAGGGTTCCCCTTTTTTTTCACTCAAACCACCAAATCCTAATCGTAACTTGTCTTAAAAATTCTGATTATCACGTGGCTTATCATATGGATGTCCTGAAGATCATGGACCACGCCCGATGTCATCATTTAAATTTCTCATGTCCGCAATTATCACATATGAATACCTTCGTTTTTCAATGAAACTCATTGAAATCATGGTCTACATCTAAGAATTCATCAGGAATAAATTAAAGGTATGGGAAAGAAAACCCAACTAATGTTAACTTAAAATAATTTAACAGAATATAAGAGGGAAGAAAACATGCAATGAGGGAAGACATCAGCTCATGGTAATGAGACTTGAGGAGTGGATTGTGTCCAGGCACTGAGATGCAGCATACAAATGAGGGGACAGGTCTTGTCCTGACCGTCTGCCAAACCCACCCCTACTCTGCTGTCCTCCCAGGTGGCCTCAGACCCTGTCAGTGGCTCCTACACTGTGACCTCTCTCAGCTCCACTCCCCAGAACTCCAGGTCTGGCAGGTAAGAACCCCATGTATACCCAGCTCTACCTCCTGTTAGATAAAGGGTCCTGTGCCTGGATCCTATGGGACCAGAGAGGGCCATTTGACACCCCCTGTCCCAGGACGTCAAAGGGTTTGGAATATGCAGATTAGCTCACATTGAGGAATTAGAACAGCCTAATCCTAGGGAGGAGTCATCCCCACAACAAAGCTGTGGGCTCCAGGAGGGAGCCATCGTTGTGTCAAATCCAGAGGCCATTGTCAGGAGGCACAAGGCACAGCTGTCCACCTCCACTCACTCTCTGCCCTTCTGTTTCTCAATCACTATGAACTTCTGAAATAGGCTTCCTTCCCCATGTCTGCTAAGACTGCGCTATCAAAGCTCATCAAGAAAGTACAGAAAATTCCAGATCCTTCCAAAACCATATCAGTCCTTTTCCATCCTGACCCAGTAAAAGAGTCCTACTATCTGACTTCTGTAACTTGACCCTTTTTACCACCAAATATTGTTCATCACATGTTTATTGAATAATTATGGTGTGACCTACTCTGTGAGCAGGTGGACAAGTATCGTTGACTCAGGACCTAGTGTCAAGGTGAAGGCAGGGAGCCTGCTGCCAAGATTCACTCAGTGCAAAATGCTTCCAAACAAAATTTTCCTTGTTAAGAATCTAAGCTGAACTCTAGTTAAAAAAAAACACCACGGTTATTTTAGGTAACAGATAAGGCTGTAACAGGTAGACTAAGGGCTAGTTAAATTATATGAAAATGGCTTGTATTTGAGTTAGCATTTGGCAAAGATAAGGGTACAACTTATGTTAGAATGAGATATAAAAGCAAGCTTAGTAAAGTAAGACTTTTATGGAATCAAATTAATTTAACGTTAAACAACGTTAAAGCTCTTTACAATAGGTATCATCTTTTCCTGATTGCAAGTATTCTAAAAAATATAACTAAAAATACTAAATGATCCCTTAGGCCAAATTACCTTTAATATACAAGTGAATAAGAATCATGGTAAGCAGAAATTGCAGTATACAAGGACAAATAAAGATCTTCTTTCCTGTCACATGAAACCCGATCTTTCACCCACACAACTGTCGACTCTTCACATTTATGTCTCTCAAAAGAGTTTAATAAAGTGCAATTATAAAATGACAAAGCATCACGGTCCATAGCAAGAAGAGGGGTTGACATTAAATGAGGCAAGTTAAACTGGGGACTGTTCATGGGGAACCACTTTCCCAGGGACACAATTCTTAGCTTCTTCAGCATGACCTTCTCCTATTTTCCATCAGGTCCCAGAACATCGTTCCTGGCTCCTTGCTCTCTCTGCCTCCCTGCCAAACCTGTCTGCCCTCAGGGCCTCAGTCAGTCTTTCCTTTGATTTTTTCACTTTCTGACTCTGTCTCCAGATGTCTACATAAGTGATGTCTGTAGAGTGGTTGGGGGAGACTGAGACCCACTCCTGGGATCACCTCTGCCCAGTCTGAAGACTGTGTGGCACTGGGTTTGAGGCTGGTGTTTAGAGACCCAGCATCAACACAGCCCAGGGATTCACCTGGACCACTGGTGCAATTATATTTAAGGTATTTGTGATATAGAAAGTACTTAAAAGTTCTCCTTCACTGCAGCAGGCCCGGAGTCCCTGCAGTCTCCTGTGTGCACAGACTTACTGAAGGTTCTGCAAGGTCTCCTCCCGTTGACTGTACCTGACCTCATTGCCAGGGTGGAAATTTATCCTTGTAACTGGTCTCTTGAAAATGCAGCTGGTGAGTCTTATAGGAAGTACAGACTTTTCACGATGTCTCCACTTGCACTTGGCTAAATGGACCTGTCTTTTCTTCTCTGAAGTCTGCGGCATCATATTTCTTTTGAGCTTCCCCTTTCAAAACAAAATGATATGTGAAATCTGAATAAAATGGGGGATGCAGACTGCCAGCCATGGAGAAGGTTCTCACTTCATTTGGATCTTCCATCCTCCTGTATCCTGGAGAAATATTTCTCAAACTTCCCTGTGCATCACAATCATCTGGAGGGTTGTTAAAACACAGATTGCTGGACCTCCACCCAAGGAGCCCTGGGGAGGTCTAAGAATTTGCACTTCTCGTTGTTCCCTGATGATGCTGATGCTGCTGGAACAGGCACCACACACTGAGAAGCAGATCCTGGGACATCAACCTGATATGAGTCAAGGGCAGAGAGGACTATGAAAACCAGATGGTCGTGTGCCCAGAGCATAGTAATTTAGTGCCTCATCTCTAATGATATCACGTTCCTCTCAGCAATTTAATGCTCACTTCACTTGCACACCTAAGTCCCATCTTCACTCAAATATTCTCCTGTTCATAAGTAAATAACTCACACATGCCATATTCTCATCACACAGTCCTATCCACTGTAAATAATCATTTTTCCTCCCCTGACTCTTCCTCTCTCCTCCTACTCCTCCCTGTTAATCTGGGCGCCACCATCTGACTTAACACAATTCATGCTTCTTAGAAGTCAATCCTGCTCTCACATTTGTTCCACTTCCTCACCCTATTCTAGGCCATCCCATCCATTTCCCTGGCTTCAAATAACAGTAATGAACTAGAAATGCCCGTAGAGTCAGCACAGATCTTGCTTCAACCCTGAGATCCAAATACCCATCTGCCCACTCACAACTTTAGTGATAACTCGATGACTCAGCTTGCAGTTAGCAGGTCCCAAGTTGAACAAACCAGTTCTCCAAAGAATCACCCATATCTCAGGGTCCCCTAATCTCACTTGTTGGTACTGATATCCTGTCTACACCTGAGTGTCATTCTGGATACCCTGCCACTCCACACTTGTACATCAATCAACCATCCGTCCTCCCTCCTGAATCCACCTAAAAATTCTCCAATTTTGAATAATTCTTGAGCACCATTCAGATTTCCTACAATATGCCATTTCCACAGAGTGGCATTTCCTGATTCAGCCATCAAAATTAATGTCACATTGTCTCTGTTAATTTTTAAAATTTTTAATTGTACTTGTATTTTCATCTATTTCTCTCATAGCGTTTTTCTCACTAAATTGGATACTCCATGAAGTGAAGACTCATGTGGACTGTAATGTTTTACACTGCCGTATTCACTCATTGCTGTGCCCTTAGAAGGTACTCAATATATTTATTGAAAGAAATTATTCAAACTCCAATAAATACTTTCTAAAATTTTCAAACAAGTTCACTCGACTGAAGTTATACAAGGATATAACCTGTTTTGTGGTATACTGCAATAAATTATCACTAATATTACAAATCCTTTCTGTCTGTAATTCATTTTAAGACTCTAGCCACAATAATCTATTTGAAATGTAAATCAAATCAGTGCACCTTTCCTTTACAATCTCTCATTTCTGTCTTCAGATACTCTTTTTTTCTGTATGTGTGAGGAAGATCGGCCCTGAGCTAACATCTTTCAATCCTCTCTTTTTTTTTTTTGCTGAGGAAGACTGGTCCTGGGCTAACATCCATGCTCACCTTCCTCTACTTCATATGAGATGCCGCCACAGCATGACTTGACAAGAGGTATGTTGGTGCACCCCGGGATCCGAACCGGTGAACCCTGGGCTACTTAAGCAGAGCGCATGCACTTTATTGCTTGCGCCATTAGGCCAGCCCCTCAGATACTTTTTAACAGTGAAGTCATAAATCTCGTTTCATCCCTGTTGTCCTGCCATAATGATTAATACCACCCGTTTCATTCTCCAACATGTCCCAGTTTGGAGGGAAAGTTATTTGATCCTCCCATTTATAGAGCACCTATTATAAGCCAAGTTATGTACTAAAACCCATGATCCAGAATTTAACTTAAAAAGTCACTGCCCCTGTTTATTTTAATCTTGGTGAAAGGGATGAGTTAATAAAGAGACTAATGAATGTGTAATATAGTGTTAGGTATAATTAGATCCTGTAATAAACAGTAAGGGCTATGCAGAGATACAGAGACAGAGGGAGGGATGGAGGAAGAACAGTAAGGAGGGATAAAGGGAAAGAAATTACCTACAATTATTTTATTTATTTATTTATTTTGTGAGGAAGATCAGCCCTGAGCTAACATCCATGCCAATCCTCCTCTTTCTTTTGCTGAGGAAGACTTGCCCTGTGCTATCATCTGTGCCCATCTTCCTCAACTTTATATGGGATCCCGCCACAGCTTTGCCTGACAAGTGGTGCCTTAGTGCGTGCCCAGGATCTGAACCCAGGCCGCCAGCAGAGGTGCGTGAGCACTTAACCGCTACGGCATGGGGTCACCCACCTACAATTATTGATGATGAAGAGATTAGGGAAGGACTAACTGATGAGGTGATATTTGAGCACAGAACAGAATATTTTTTTAAAAAGACCAATCTCATTGTGAGTAAAAAATTTTCCAGAGATGGGAACAATGTGAAAGGTGCAGGGCTGAATACTAATTCCACTTCCCAGTGATTTTGTTGGTTAAAAACAAAACAAAACAAAACAAAACCAATGTCTGGCCTATTAACCCAAGAAAGCTCCCTCTACAGAAAATTACAATACCTTGAACATTACCTAACAAACATTAACACCTAAGAAACAACATTCAGTAAGGTTTGGTCTTGTTTTAAGTGCTACGGTCTGCTCACTTAAAGAGGTTTCACAGAAGGACAAAGTGTAGAAATGGACATTCTTGCCGTCCATATGGATTCCGCGCTCACCAGTATAGGCTGGCTTGGAAAACAGAACAATGCAGCTTCCTCCATGGCTGAAGAGTTGTCCTGCTGACCCCACTCCTGATGTGTAGACAGCCGGTGGATTGCTGGAAAATGCAGGGACTTCTGCCTCTGATTCCCCTTTTATGGAGGAAGGTAGTGGATAATCCAATCTGTGGATGATCCAGAGGAGACATCCTGTCTCTTATCAATGGGATTTGAGAGATTCCTAAAGCTTTATACCTAAACACATAAATGTTGGATTATTGACACTATCAGATACTGTTGGTAGATGAAAAAATTTAATACAATTGTGTGGGGAGGTGGTATTTGCAGTTTCTATCAATATTTTAATGTTTCCTTTTTCTTCCACTATGGATACCTTCTGTAAAATTAGAAATGGAAGTGTATATGTACAAAATGTCCACACAACTTATGTTTTAATAGGAAAAAATAGAGACTGTGTAAACGTTTATCAATAAAAGAATGTCCAAAATTTTTATTAACAAGTCTCTAGAACATAGCACACAGCCATTAAAAAGAAATTAGTATTTTGTGCATTAACATCTCAGGTAATTTCCAGTAAACTTGTAATTATTTCAACCGTCTTACTCTTTCCCTTCCATTTGACCCAAATAATTAATGTTCCTTTACTCTCTTTACTTCACTGATGTTGATTTAACTCTTTCATTATTCCATTAATTCCTCTATAAACTTATTAGTTGAAATCATATAGAAATCTTTGTTTAATTGCGCTAATGGTTAAACCCTGAATCCTTAATAAAGCCTAATATGAATAATTACTTTTAACATCTCCCCCAAATGCTAATACCTTCAACACTTTCAATTCTATTTTTAACCTTCCTGACATTTGTATTACTGTTTTCATGCATTTTATTCTACATATATATTAATCTCCATGAGAGATTTCTAGAATTACTTCACAAAATAAAATTCACTTATATTTATTTATAAATTTTCCTTTCCTTTCCTCTTCAGTCCTTACTGCATTCCTGGTTTTCAACCTGGGATCATATTCCTTCGGCTGTGATAACTCACTGCAGTATTTTGTCTAATTCAAGGCTACTAACAATGAAAAGTTTCACTTTAAGTTTTTCTAGAACATTGTAATTTGGGGCACTATTGCTGCTGGGTGTAGAATTCTGGTTTGACATGAGATATCTTTTAGCATTTTAAAAATGCTGCTCTGTTGATATCTATCTTATTTTCTTTATGGGTAGAAATCACCAATTGGCCTTTTTCTTGCTTATTTGGCCTCTCTAGTCCCTAAAATCCTTTACATTAACTTTGGATTTTAGACCATAGTTTATTTCATTAATATTTCCTGTATATGCACTCTGCTTAGGGAATCTTGAATTAATTGAACCTGTGGATTGATGTCTTTCATCAACTGGGAACATGCTTGTGTATTTTCACTTCTGATATCAATTCCTCCCCATGTTCTCTCTACTCCCCTTTTAATCACATCCCATGTGTCTTCTAATTCTACCCTGAATTTTCCAATGTCATTGGCCCTATGGTTTTATTGAGAGATTTGCTCTTGAACTGTCTTCCACTTTAGTAAATCAGCCTTTTGCTGGAATCAATTCCTTCTTAGTTACTTAAATTCTTAATTTAAGTTCTAACATAAACACAATATATAACTTGAAATTTTTTAAAAAAGAGATAGCAGAGCAGTTTGACAATAAGGAGAAAATGATTTACTTTTGATACAATAAAACTTAAATAGACAGGAGAAAATTATATATTGGATCATATTAAGATATATGAGGAGCCAGTATTCATTAAAATTCACCAGTAAGACAGAGTGGTTGGAAAACCTGAATATCTTCTTCTTTGTACTGATGTGGACTACATTTTGAAATGATAATATTTAGATTTCTTTGGTTAAATAAAAATGTTATAAAATACAGTTTCAGCTGTTTGTATTTACTTCTTTAACATGTGATCTGGAAAATTTAAATGACATAGGTCACGTTGTGATGTCACTGTTGGTCTTGGTTGGATAGAGCCATGATGTGATGGTTAACTTTAGCTGTCAACTTGACTACACTCAGGGATGCCCAGATAGACTGTGAAGCATTATTTCTGGGTGTGCCTGTGAGGATGTTTCTGGAAGAGATTAGCATTTGATTCCATAGTGTACATAAACAAACCCACACTCACTAGTGTGGGTGGGCATCATCTAATCTGTTAAGGGCTCAATAGAACAAAAAGCAAAGAAAGGCTGAATCCACTATCTCCTCCTGACCTGGGATGTCCATCATTTCCTGCCCGTGGACATCAGATGTCCTGGTTCTAAGGCGTTCAGACTCTGACAGAATTATATCACTGTTTTTTCTGGTTCTCCAGCTTGCAGATGGTAGATTGTGGAACTTCTCAACCTCCATAGCCTTGTGAGCCAATTGCTACAATAAATCTCCACTTCCATATGTTTATATATATTCTATGGTTCTATTTCTCTAGAGAATCCTGACTAACACACATGGATAACAAACTGCATATTAAGTGCACCTGGAGGAAATTTCCCAAGGCATAGGTGGCTCCCCCAACCCCCAGGAGGAAGCTATTCATCCCATTTAGGCAACAGGCATGAGCACGTGCACACACACACACACACACACACACAAAGACAAGGAATTTGAAAATGTGCTCAAGCTCAAACTCTCAGTCTCTGCCTTATCGTTCATCACAGCAGTGATTTCTACATGGCATGTAATACATCCTTTGCCATTTATGATCTCTTTCCTCTCACTAAGACTAAATCAAACAGGGGCAGTCAGTCTGTTTAGTTATTTTGTAGATCAAGGGTTTTATACCAGAGCTTTGCATGTAGTAAGTGCTTTACAAATAGAATGACCAAATAGTTTTCCCTCCAAACTGGAACATATCAGGTAATGAAAAGGGTAGTATTAATATTTATGATAAGACAACAGGAGAAATATGTGCTGAAGATAGAAATGTAGGATTTAAAAGTTAAGATGAACTGATCACTTTTGCATTTTAAACAGATCATTGTAACTAGAGTCTCGTGATTGGATTACCAGGAGAAAGGATTTGGAATCTTAAGCTACTCTTGCTAATTTATTGCAGTGTACCACTATAAAGGTGGTATATTTGCACAAGAGTAGTTACGTGGAGGGGCCGGCCCCGTGGCTTAGCAGTTAAGTGCATGCTCTGCTGCTGGTGGCTGGGGTTCGGATCCTGGGTGCACACCAATGCACTACTTCTCTGGCCATGCTGAGGCCATGTACCACATACAGCAACTAGAAGGATGTGCAACTATGACATACAACTCTCTGCTGGGGCTTTGGGGAAAAAAAGGAGGAGGACTGGCAATAGATGTCAATTCAGAGCCAGTCTTCCTCAACAAAAGGAGGAGGATTAGCATGGATGTTAGCTCAGGGCTGATCTACCTTGGAAAAAAAAATAAGATTAGTTAAGTGGATGGATTTAAAATATTTCATGAAGCAAAGTTTTAGTGTTTGAATTTTATATGTATATAATATAAAATATATATTGTGCACATAATATATGTGAGCCCTTTTTGTGTGCAAAGCCACATGTGAACACTATTGTGTGAAAATTTGGAAAATCCATATTAGTCTTGTCTTCATTGGATATCTAATTTAGTGAGAAAGAACCAAATCTTGAAAGAAATAGATAATAATGCACATATAACTAAAATAGAAAAAAAATCAACAAAGAGGAAAAATGGGGTTTTGTAATTTAGGTTATTAGAGCAAGAGAGTTCACTGTGTGGAAATGTTAATTTGTAGGAGACCTGAAAGGTGATTAGAAATAAATCAGAAGTGGATAACCCGTAGGTAGATTCAGAAGGGTGGATGGATGGTTCATTGATATGTGAGTGTGGGGTGGCAGGATGTCCAGAGTGACACCCAAGGGTAGACAGGTTATTACCACAAATAAGTGAGTTTGGGGACACTGAGAGAGAAGCAAATTATTTGGGGAAGCGATTTGTTCAACTTGGGACCTAGTCATTGTGAGTTGAGTCATCACTGATGTGGTGAGTGGGCAGGTAGATAAATGGGTCTGGGGATCAGAGTTAAGTCTCTGTTGATTCTTTGGACATGTTTGGCTCATTAGTGGTATTTGAAGCCAGAGAAATGGATGGGGTTGCCCTAGAAGGAGGGTGCAGATGGGGAACAGTTGTCAGAGCAGTGCTGACTTCTGGGAAGCATCAGTCGTTGTGGGGTGGTCATAAAGAGAAGCCAGGAATTTGCTCGGGAAGTTTAGACAGGCAAGAGCAGGACAGTGTAGGGTGGTGAATCCCAAGGACAAATGGTCTTTTAAAAGGACATTGGAGTCCGCAATGTCAAGTGCTACTGCAGAGCGTGTCAGATCAATCATGAAAAGTCCCTAGTGGATTAGTAAGAGACATGGCTTGTGAGGTTAACAAGAGAAGCATCCGCAGAATCTGAGTGGGATTGGGTGGGCACTGTGGAAACAGAGGCATTGGGATATATGTGAACGTTTCACAATGGATCCTTGGCAGGAGGAGGGGAGGAGGGTTGTGGAGGGTGAGGACTATTAAGAATGCTGGATGAAAGACTGGTTTGTAGATGGTAGAGATTTGTGCATATTTGAAACTTGAGGGGTGATTCCAGTAGGGAAGTTATGGAAAGCACAACAAATATTGAGGGCGTAATGTCATTGAAATGGAAGGAAAAGATAAAAATCAGAGTGGTTTCAGCCAAGAAATCAATTTCTTTGCATATAACAACAGAAAAGGTGTGAGAAATGAATTTCTCATGAGGAATATTTGTAGATCTGATGACTAGAGAGTGAAATAGTTCTTGTCTGGGGGTTAACAATTTATCTGTGAAATATGGAGGAGGTCGCAATATAGAGATTTATGGAACTCAAGAAATGGAAAGAATTGAGTAGAGCATTCAGGAAGCATTAGAAAAATGCATATAGGTCCATTGGTTGCTGTTGATTATTTGTTGGGATACACAGACTTCTTGTGCATTCTATGTTCAGTGCAAGTGTCAACATGGCATGGCAGTATTTGAAATCATCTGAATTGTGCAGGGTGGATATGATGGCAATAAGGAATCTGGGAGTATGGTCAGTGGATATTTTAAATGATGGACTGTGGAAACTGAGCTTAATAGACAGGAGTATGAGAAGAAAAGAAAGAGAGGCTTGTGAAGATATTCCTGCTGGAGTAATCTAGTTTATTAAAGAATGGTTATTTAGAGTGGATTTCTTTGTGTAAAAACTGGAAATGTGGAAATTTGTGTTGGGAATATGGTGTTTCTGAATTACTGATTTGCGAGCAGGAGAATTTTGGATGAAGATAGGATCGGGGTGTGGAAGTGAATGACTAGGGATGGAATAGTGAATAATGTCATTAGAGATGAGGCCCTGAAAGGAGCTATGGAGTGCTTGGAACTCTGTGTCCCAATAACAGTGTGCTGTGGGGCACCAGCATGTGTGTATTTGACCATGACAGAGAGAGGAGGAGAGGAACGAACTGAAGCAAGTTGGCGGACGGCAGCTGGTCTGGATTTGACACTGGATAATGACCTTGAGCTTTCTGTCCTTGTCTCACATCAGCTTGATGGTGTCACTGAATCCTGTTCTCCACGTGTGGTCCCTGTACCAGCAGCATCAACATCACCTCTTAGAAATGAAAATTCTCCATTCCTTCCCCAGACCTACTAGGGTTGAGGTCCAGCAATCTGACTTTTAAAAACCCTCCAATGATTGTGATGCACAGTGTGATTTGAGACATGTCTCCAGGGATAGAAGGAAGGTGGAATATCCACGTGAGCTGAGAACGTTCTCCATGGATGGTAGTGTTCATCCTCCATTTTGTTCAAATTTCACATTTTATTTTGTTTTGAAAATGAAAGATCAAAAAATATTCCCCGAATTCATAGTGGAAACAGTAAGACCATGAAACTAAACACAATCAGAAAACTGAAGATCTATGCACCCTGAAGCCTAAGCAGCTGCATGTTCCTGAGGCCAGTTACTGGAATAACTTCCCATCCTGGCGGTGAGGTCAGGTGCAGTCAGTGGGAGCAGACTCTGGAGAAGCCCCAGCAAGTCTGTGGATACAGCAGACTGCAGGGACCCCAGGCCTGCAGCAGTAAAGGAGAACTCTTAAGTTCTTTGGAGTCGCAATACCTTCGAAACAGTCACACAGGCTGGTCCATGTGAATCCCTGGACCAAGTAGGGGCCGAGGGATCTGCACACCAGCCCTGATCCCACCCCGGCCCACTGTCCATATTGGGCAGAGATGAGTCCAGGAATGGGTCTGGATCGCTCACAGACACTCTGCAGGCAACAGGCATCTTCTAGAGACATCAGGAGACAGACACAGAAAGTGAAGAAAAGCATGGGAGAGACTGTGGTCTCGAGGACACACGAGATTGCCGGGGAGGCAGACAGAGCAAGGAGCCAAGAAAGGCATCCTGAAAACACAGTGAGGAAAGCAGCGTCAGTGCTGAAGAAAAGGTGAGTGGTGCCATTGAGAAATTCCCCATGACACAGGCTTGACTCTCACAGCATCTCTTTGTAACGTCCATCATGATCTTGACCTTTCATGGTAAACCTCAATATTTATTTATTTGAGTATACTTGGTGAGTTTTCTCCTTATTATATTCAAATTTATAGGATAATTGAAGCTGAGGAATTAGTGTTTTGAACTTACATTTGTTTTTTCTAGAACTTACACTCAATGAAGTGATGATACCTACTTGAATGAGATTTGTCTTTTAATGTATATTAAATCCAATTCCATACATTTTTATTGTGATTTTGAGGTTTTTTTTCTTTTTTTTTTTTTGCTGAGAAAGATTCACCGAGATAACATTTGTTGTCAGTCTTCCTTTACTTTCTATGCAGGTCACCGTCACGGCGTGGCTGCTAATGAGTATTGTATGTCCGTGCCTGGTAACTGGACCTGGGCCACCAAAGCACAACATGCCAAACTTAACCCCTCGGCCAGGGGCCAGCATTATGATTTTGCATCTAATTATAACATAAAATCCATCAATCTTTTTCTTCATTGTCACATGGTAATTCAGACATAGGTGATTTCTATATCATGAATTAAGTATTTCTTCTCTGTTACCTGGCAAATTTGTGTAGCTTTGATTTTGGAATCTAAACAAGGAGCATACCCCCTGGGGACATTATGTTCCACTCAGAGAACCTTGCAGCAGGCTCATTGCCTTCCTTCCCACATTAGATCCAGAGTCGTGGAAATGTGTTTGCCTTGCACACAGCACAGAATACATAGGAATTACTCAACAAACATGTGATAAGTGAACAATTGGTGGCATCATCAGGTCATTCACAGAAGCCAGACTGAGAGAGAACTTCCTTAGGTCAACAAGGAGAAGTATTCCTTTATATTTGTGATGTTTTAATTTGTAACATTGCAATGTGAACACCAAGTATACTACTTTTATCAAAATTGTGTTCTGAAGGTTTTCAAAAATCTCGAAATCTCAGAGTAGAGATAAATCAATCTCTGTGAACCTGTTACTTGCTTCAAAGATTGTCAACTCGTATACCATCTGACTTTGTTTATCCTCACACCAAGACTCTAAGAATTTACCAGCTGAGATGGCTGAGAGCACATCATTTCAGCTGTAAATATTTCAGTTTCTCTTACAGCTGAGGGATTTTTTGAACAGAAACACAATAACGTTATCACATACAAAAATAAAAATTTCATTCGGATAATCAACTATCTAGTCATTATCCAAAGTCTCTCAGTTTTGTCAAGGTTATTTCTTGGTTTTACATTTTATTTGAGTCAGGATCTTAATGAAACCCTTCTTTTGCAATTGCTTGATCTGTTTCTGAAGTCACTTTTAATCTCTTAGTAGTTCATGCATCTTGGGATTTGGGTGGGATATGAGTGTGTGTGTTTGTGTGTCTATAACGATGTGTGAATTCTTTCTTTCCCGGATGACAGGGCCCTGGAAAGAAAGTCCTGGGCTCTGGGAACCAGGATGTCTACTCTGCTTCTGGCTGAACTAAAAGGCCTCCCTGGGTGACACTTGCAGCCTTCAGAAAGGAGGGGGAAGTAGTATCAACGAAGTCAATACAATGGCCCTTGTCTTACAGGGTGTTTCCAGGACATGATGTTCAAAATGGTGGGTGGTAACACTTTAGCTCC
Organism: Diceros bicornis minor; assembly: GCF_020826845.1. Lineage (NCBI taxonomy): Eukaryota > Metazoa > Chordata > Mammalia > Perissodactyla > Rhinocerotidae > Diceros > Diceros bicornis. The sequence continues at coordinate 4,912,894 of NW_026691418.1, forward strand.
TGGTCGTGGGGTGGGTTCTTGGGGTGAGCTCTGAGCAGTGTCTGTTCACCACCCACACGGGGAGCATTTCAGTATTTTAATTGGTAAGGTTGTGTCTGTTGTGTATGTGGTGTTTAAGATTGGTGATATTCCCCTGCTGGACCCACTTCTATACCTGCTCCTCTCCTGCCTCATCTTTCAAAACTCCCAACAAGAAAGTTTCACATCCCTGTAACACAAATCCACACAATCACAGCACAGACTGGAGAAAAGAACACAGATGTCCCAGGGGCTATGTGCTCTATGCACTCAGGCACAACTGCCCCTTTGGGACAAGTCAGCAACAAGACGACTGAGTGTGTAAACTAGTGATTGTCTGAGACCATGGACCTCAGAAGCACACGGGCCCAGATGTCACCGTGGGCAGCAAGGGATGGTGTGGGTCATTCAGTGGACAGGATTAAGGTCTATTGTCCTGGCAAACCAGAGCTCACCCCTGATCCATCAGGCACAGTCGGGGAGGAATGGCCACGATGTACCTGACAGGGAGGCTGGGGGCCTTCTAGCGAATTTCTGCACAAAGAGAATCATACAAGGATGTGTGGGGATGCTATAAATCCTAGTCCACAGAGAGCAGTGAGGTTTATGGAACAAAGTCTGATTGTACCTTTAAAAGCTGCATCGTGAATCTTTCCCTCTGGATATGAAACAAGCAGGAAAAGGACTTCCAAGTGCATGGGGCAGGATCCTAGGAGGATTCCAATCGAGGCGAAGGGTGAACAGGGAGCCCTAGAGGCGGCCTGAGGTGGATGTCCTGTCGGCCCTTAGTCAATCTGCACATGGTCTTCCTCTGGCCTTGTCCCTTCCACAGGCAAACTTTTCTCTTTCTACTTTTTTTCCTCATTTAATGTAGATGCAAATCCAGAGACTGATTAGAAAATGGCAAGTTCCAACATCTGATCAAAAGAAACCTCAACAAGAGGAGAAAAAACATTCCTTCTTCCTTGAAAGCTGTAGAAAGACAGCCACTATCCTAGGGAAGGACATGGTCCTGGTAAGTGCTATTTGAAAAACACCCACATTTCAGTGGTTGTTGCTCTGCCTGGGAAAGTCCCTCCAACCTCTACCTTCAGGGAGATCTGAGGGGCTGTCTCTGCTCCTTTCCCAGGTGAACCACACTGAAATGCACCTGTCTTCTGAGGAAGGGGACTTGAGGGTGTCATTCAGTATCCACGGAGGAGACTGGTCCTCCCCCTCCCTTCTGTCACATAAAATAAGCTGTAACCATACACAAGTTCTTAATTCAAGGAGGAAAGTAAGATTCTGTGTCTTGTTTACATGAGCATAAGCATTGAAAGAACCACACCACAACACCTAGGCTGTGACAGAAGCGGGATATAACGTAAGAGTCAAATCTACCATTTACTATTAAAGAAATAATATCACTCCTCCCCAATGGGTTAACAGTCGCTGGGGTGCAGATGTTAGGGAGTTGGAAGGGGTGGGGTCCTCCCTCTGGGGCTTTAGGGGAAACCAGGGAAAGTCTTAGGATGTCCTCCTTCACTCAGGTGGGAAGAGCTGGCCCGGTGCACCCCGAGGGCGCCAGTGTCACCGCTGCTCAGGAGGAGCTGAACTTGTGGTCTCCAGAGTGTTATGACTCCTTGCCAAGGGCACGGTGGCTGAAGAGAAGAAACAGACTATTTTGGGGTGCCTCCCTGAGATTCACGGCACACCTCCCTGCCCCCCTTCACTCTGATCCAAACCCTGTGCCGAGTGCTCAGTCCATCAACAGCACCCCGTTTGTCCCTGATGCGGGAGGCATCATTTAGCATCACCCATTTCAGAGGAGGCAACCGAGTCCCAGAGAAGAGAGGGGAGCAGCCTTTCACAGGCCTGGTCAGCAGTGGCGCTGGGATCCAGGCCCATGCTTAGCCTGAAGATATACTGAGCCCCTGGATTCAGTCGCTGCTGGTCCCAACACTCGGTAGGCCCTGAACAGGAGGATGGCCAGTTCTTTCTCTTGAAGAGCCGCATTTTGCTCACCTTCCGGTGTATGGGCTTCAGCCGGCAGGAGAGGCAGTAGCTACAGGACAGAGCGGCCTGTGAGCTACCAGGACCCGCACTTCAGGTGTCCCTCCCAGAGCCTGACAGCAGCTGAGTCCCGGTGCTCCATGGGTCACCATGCATTGAGGTCTGGGGCTGATCAGGGAGCCAGGCCACACGCTCTGAAACCGGCCATCAGAGAGAGTCTGACCTGCCCTCACCCAACTCCTGTGCCCTCACCTCTCTTCGACACTGAGGGGCTCCATCGCCTGGAACCAGGCCCCAAATCGGTCTTCGGGCTCCAGGTCATACTTATTTGCAGCCTGCTGGAGCAGCTGGATCCTCCTGATGACTTTGCATTTCTGGGAGGAAGGACAGGGTGCAGACAGGGCTTGGGTGGGGAACCCTGCCAGGGATTTGTGGGGAGTGAGGATCACTCCTCACTCGGGAACCCTCCTACTTTCCCACTCAATTCAGGACTTGCCTGTCCTCACAGTTGGCTTGAATTAGTTCCTCATCCAGGAAGGTGTCCTTGATGCCAGCCCCTCCCGCACCCGCCAACGTGATGTGATTCCCAACTTTGTGGATCTAACTCATCCAATAGATGTAAGACCCGAGGGATGAGGACACGAAACATCTTGCCATGCGAGGTCTGTGATTTCCACTTCCCCACCCTCCCCACAGCTGCTCACCTCACACCATTTCTGGGGTTCACCAGATTTCCCTGGAAAGGAGACAGTGAATGTCCATCAGAAACAGCCCCCCAAGCCCATAACCAGCCCCTATTCCACCCCTTCTCAGGCTGCAGGACTGTCAGTGCCCAGCAGAGGGCAGAACTTCCACAAACAGAACTTGACACTGGGCCAGGCTCTGGGCTCCAGAACAGGAGGAACAGGGGAGCTGAAGCCAGAGACCTTGTAGCCCACCCATTTCTGATGACAGATGGGAAGACTGAGGCCTCAGGCAAGAAGTGACAGCTGGACCACAGGTGTGCTTCCTGACTTGCAGGGACTGATGGCACTCCCCCAGGGGCAGGGCCTGATGGGGAGGCTGAGTGCAGCTCAGACACAGCCTCCTGCAGCTCTGCAGGCAGGCAGCTCTGAGCTTCCTTCCCCCGGCTGGGGAGCCTCGTGGGGGCTTACCTGGAGCCTCCGTTCCCGCATCGCTAAGATGAGCCTGACTCCCCAGCTCCCAGGGGTGGCTGTGGGGCTCTCATGAGAGGAGGTTTGCCAGGTACTGAGAACTCAGGGGCCAGTGCAGGGCTTTCTCATCCCAAACCTCAGGTTCCTGCTCCCTGGCCCAACTCCAGGTTCACTCACTTCCAGATCATCCTCCATCCCAATATTTAGCAGCTTCAGGTGATAGAGGTACATGCCCAGGAAGGGAATGACACCCTGTGAAATCAGGGTGGGAGGGGTGATGAGTCCCACCTCTCAGGTGCCCCCATGGACCCTCCCCCAAATCACTTCACCCCATCCTCCTGCCCACCACAGACTCCCACAGAGAGCAGCCTAGGACCCTCAGCAGCCTCCCCACAGTTGCACCCTCCAGGACCACCCAACGTCCCCCGTCAGCTACCAGGGGCAGCTTTTGGCAAATCCCAGGTTGTGCGGTCCCTGCCACACACCCCCAAATCCACCCTCAGCCCAGCCATTCCAGGCCTCCTCCTGGTCACTTCCAGGGCAGGTATTTCAAGCTCTGGGGCTCTAGGAGCTGGGCTGGAGGAGGAGGGACCCGTCTCTTGGGGAGGCCTCTAGCCGTGAGGGAGGAGACCCCCTCCTCTGACACCTGGATCCTCCCCCTCAGGCCCCCTCACCTGCTGCTACCTCTCCTGGGCTCCCTGGTGGTCCATCTCCAGGGTGGCCCTCACAGAGGTCACATCCTGCAGGTTCACGGACAGGCTCCGGAGGCCATGCACCCTTCCCCGAGTCTCCCAGGCCCTTGAACTTGGACCCTGGACATCTGGTGTCTATGGCTGCTCCCATTCTAGAGTGCTCTGATTCTAGTCAATCCCAGCTCCAACACTCCCTCCTCTGTGCCCTCAGGCCTTCCCAGACCCCTAAGCCTCTCTCTTCATCAGGAAAGTGTGAGGAGGACTCCCCATGCCTCTCAGGGTTCCCTGAGGACTCAGTGTCATCTGACTGTCACCAGTACTCTCCCCTCGCCCCTCGAGGAGGAGGAGCACAAAGCTCTTCCACATTCCTCTCCCCCTTTTACCTCATCACCCCTGTGAGGCCTGTACCACAGGTCATCTCCCTCCATTTCCCAGATGAGGAGACCGAGGCCCACAAAGGGGCAGTGACTTGCTCAGGGGCCCACAGAGGAGAGACCGCTTCCCCTCCCAGCCAGAGGCCCTGTCCCCCGGCCTTCACTCCTCCTCCAGACACACGTCTGACCAAGGTCCTGTCCTCTGGACTCTCGGGGTGTGTCTAGGCGCTTAGTCAGGCTGAGCATGGATGTGGAGGCAAAAGGTGTCTCAGGGGGCATATCCAAGTGGCTTCTGCCTGTCCCAGCGCCTGGGATTTTCTGACTCCAGGCTGGACCTGAGGCCATGCTAAATGCCTAAGCTCCCTACAATGCCCTCAGGATTGTCCCTGCACAGAACTCTTCCTTCATTCACTCAGGAAGGGGACCCCTTTCAGCCACATCTGAGTGACAGTGTAGGGGGTGACCAGGGCGCTGTGTAATGGTGACATTTGCATCCCTTTTTACTTGGAAACTTCTAATGTCCTGCCAGGAAGGTCCACTCAGAATCTGTAGGTTCCCCGATAATTCTTATTGCCATCTGGGGAGTATCCTTGTCAACAAGGCACCAGGGTAGACTCTCACTGGGTTGTCAGCAATGACCACTATCGGGATAGAGTGCAGAGTCCCAGAGAGCACACAGTTCTGTCCCAGATCCACCATACGTTCCAAGGCTGGGCAGCCCGTGTGTCCACCTGGCCTGTGTGACCACACAGTGCCCGTCCCTGGGGCAGGCAGGGTGCTCTTCCCTGGGAGGTGCAGTGAAGACCGAAGGAGCAGCAGGGGCCTGGCTTCCTGAGGACAGCCTGGGCTGTTTTAGGAAGAAAGGAACCCCCACCCACTCCATCCACCCACTAGCCTGGAGGATGAGGGCCAGCTGATGGGCCCGCATGGAAGCCAGAGACCTGCTCATTCTGCCAGCTCCTCACCCCCTGGAACAGTCCAACCAACACCACTCTACGCCATGACAAAGGCCTCCTACCCCAAACAGTCCCCACCTGCCCCTGCAGCTCACACCCTCCGCTTCCTGTCAATCTTGACAAGACACACCGTTATTTCTCAGGTAACCTTAAGTGAAAAACTTACCAAAGAACACCCTGCCCGGTCCCTCCTCCCCCTTCACCTTCCCTCCTTCCAGATCTCGAGCCTCCTTTCACCTCCGTGAGCAGTTTCCTCCTCTCCCACTGGTCGATTCTGGACAAGGTTTTAAATTTTTTGCAGTTCCTCCTGAGGAGGGAAAAAAGGAATGAAACACTGTGAGGTGGTTTAAAGGTAAATCCCTTTTGTTTGAAAACGCAGAATTATACAGACAGCCTGGATGAACGTTTTCAATGTGTCCTCTGAGCCCAGAGGTCTCTGGGACTGGAGAGGGGGCTCTCCTGTTGCCACCTGGGGCCTTCAATCTCTTATCTACTGAACAAACCTGTTTTAAAGTGTTTTGATTTCAGGTGGACAGAGAGTTCTGTTGCTGCAAAGCAAACACTTGAAAATCTTCAATTTGGTTCAAGCCAGGGTCTGGCACTTCGGGAAACTGATTCCTGAAGCAGAACCACTGGCCTAAGTTTCCAGAAAGACTCCATGCCTCCCAACCAGGTCAGACCCTGTCCCCGGGGTTCATTGTCTCCCAGGAGGTCCCAGCTTACTGAAGGGCAATGGCAGCCCTGTGGGGGGTGTCTGGTCCACCCAGGTGGTGCCTCTCATGGAGAGAAGTCTACCCACCTGGACACCCGTCTCCATGTCTTTTTTAAATGCTGAATGGAGGGGCTCTGCATTGCCCAGAGTATGGCATGGAGTGAAGACAAGTTCCTCAGGCCATGGCACTTCTGGGGAACGGAAGAGAATGTGTTGTGAGGGGGAGCTGGAGCCCTGCTTCCTCTGGCTTCTGTCCCCTCATGGATGTCTCCTGTCCTGGATGAGACAGAGGCTCAGGAAACCCGGGAAGAGCACAGCTGGACCCTGATGAGGAACACTCCCAGGGAGGAGGATTTTAGCTCAAGCCAAGGAAGGAGCCCAGGATGGGGTGAGCTTCCTACCACTGGGACCAGGAGTCAGGTCATCGAGGCCCTGGCAGGAGGAGCTTAAGGACTGTGTGAAGGCTGAGACCACAGACTTCAATCCTGAGAACTGAGTAAGGAGAAGGAACGGTTCCCATGACTCTAGAGAGGGGTTCCCTGGGCCTCCCACATCTTACCTTCGCCACCTGGATCCAGAGCTCCACCACCCTGACGCTGTCCTGGGCCATCATGCTCGGGTCCCCGAGGCAGGTGGTGATGACATATTTGACCACTCTGCTAAAGTGGGTCGTGGTGGCATGGATAGTGGGTGCAAGGTGCTCATTGGCCCTGTTGTCGCACTGCGACCAGATGGAGTCCAGGAAGTCATGGGGTATCACTTTCTTGAAGAGCTCCTGGGGAGGACAGGGAGTGTCACTCAGCCCTGCCACAGCCCAGCTCAGCGTCCGCAGCCCCCAGTCCCAGGCCAGGTCAGTGATGAGAGCTGGAGTTCAGGATGCTGAGAATGCGGGTTGAGGCTTGTGGGAGTCCCTGGGTGTTGCCTGTGTCCCCTGAGGGTACCCAGCACAGGATGACCCAGGACCCAATACTGTGGCCCAGTGAAGTGGCATTTGCGCACCGCCCAGTCTCACTTCGTCCAAGCACCAGAACTTGGCTCCTGCTTGACCATCTCTTGGGCATCTTCCACCCATTCTGATCATCCTGGGGTCTGCCTCCTCTTTCAGATGCACATTCCCCCAAGGGAGCAACAACCACGGGCTTTGTTTGTCTCCCATGTAGTCATGTACACATGAGGTGCCTAATAAGTGCTGAGCCTGTTGCGGCCTCCTGGGCAAATGAGTGAACTACCCAAGGACCAGACAGCACTTCAGTGTGCTCCCCTCCCTCATCAAAACACAGACTATGCCCAACTTCCTCTCTGCTCCACCTCATCCATCTGTACAGCCACTCTGCATGGCAGCTGCTCTCAGAGTCCATCTCTACTGTCCACATGAGGACAGCAAAGGCTTGGGAGTTAAGAAGGCTGCTCAGGTTACATGAGGGTAAGCAGGGAAGCTGGATTGAGATCATGGGATTCTGGATCAGGAAATGGCAGGTGTGGGGCAGCTCATGGCACAGGGAAGGCCTGCCCCACCTGCCCTGAGAGCCCCACTGCTCACCACATCCATCAGTTTCAACTGCTCTGCCACCAGCCAGGGAAGGGAACTCCAAGAAGTCTGGCTTCTCCTCCCTCAGAAGGTTCTTGGTGGTCACGTCCCAGGGGCAGGTGGGTTCTAGGGCTGGATCTGGCTCTGCTGTTATCTCTCATGGTGGAGGGAGGATTCTTCCTGGAGCCAATGGTCCATCTGACTCCTGATCAGGAGCTGGCACTGGGGCTGGAACTGATGTTGGTGGTGGCTCTGGCCCTGGAGGGACTGATGGAGGTGACACTGGCTCCCGCTTTGGCACAGGTGGTGGAACTAGAGCTGGAGCCTGATCTAGCCGTGGAGCTGGCCCTTGCTCTGGCTCTGGAGCTGGGGGGAGCTCTTGAGATGGTACTGCAGCAGGAGAAAGAAACAGTGTCACTCAAGTAGCTGACTTCCCCTGTGCCTGTCAAAGACAGGAAAGACTCCACTGCCTTGAAGGGAACAAAGCCTCTGAACACGCAGCAAATTTTCTTCCCAGACTGCAGTCACCTCACCTTCCAGCTTTGCCTCAATGGGCCATGGATGCTCCAGCTGGACCTGGAGAAGGTAGGCGTGGCCCTGCAACCCCGAGCCAGGCAAGCTGACATGCAGAGAGGCCAGCTTCGCCCTGAAGCAGGGATAGTGCAGGGGCTCCCAGAAATCCTGCCTTGGGTCCAGGCAGGTTCCCACCAGAGAAGAAATGGCACTGGGGGAAGCAAGTGGGCAACAGAGTCAGAGGCCTGGCCTTTCCCTCCACACTTCTCCCCCAAGGCACCTGGCTTGGGACTGGGCCCCTATGCCTGCCCCTTCCCATCCAAGGGAGAGCCCCACGGCAGCAGTGGTCCTTGTGAGACTATCCTGGCAGTGGCAGGTCTGCTTATACAGCAGGTTGAACACAGACTCTGTCGTGACTCTCTTCTCACTGACACTCTTCTCCCAAAGGGCTGGGACACAGCCCAGCCCAGCCCTTCATGCACTTGTACAACTGGACTGAGCACTGAGACAGATTTATGAGCAGGTTGCTCACACATCTCCTATCTTGGGCCTGGAGGTTGATTTCAGAAGAGGTGGATGTGAGGAGGCAGATTATGATGGGTCTGTGGTGGGAATGGGTCTCTTGGGGACAACTCAGCCAAGCCACCCCTCGGATTCCCAGGGGTCCTGACACCCATTAAAGCTCTTTGAGTCCTGTCCTCTTGGATTGGAAGCCACCAGACCTCGGCCTTCCCAAGGAAATCAAAAGATGCATGAGATGTGGGTTCTGAAAGGCCCGCCCCAGCCACAGACCCCATCTCTCCCTCCACACCTTGTTCTGTAGAGACAGGAAGCCCTTCTTCGGGACCCAAAGACCTCTCACGTTTTCAGATGGTCCTGAGCTCTGCCCTCCTGGCTGGAATAAGGAAAGATGCCTCTAGATGTAAAGGAGGCTATCAGGGCACCACTTAGGATGTACGATGGAGGACAGGACATGCGAATGATGTCCAATGTGACTGTCTGAGTCTCAGACGACAATTGAGGCCCAGCGATTGTATCTCCTTTATTCACTGAGTTTTACTAAGTGTCTCCAAAAGTCCTGCATGTAGTAGGTGCTTAATCTACATGGTTGCATGAGTGAAGTCCAACCAGAACCGTCCCAGACACCTGAGTGGGACTGGGGCCCCTCTGTTGCCACAGAGATCCCTGATTGGCTACCACAAGGAAAACGACCAGGACCAGCTGGACAGAATCTCCACCTCCTTGACAGGGTGGTTTACATGTGCTTTTCCAAACTCAGAAAGGCCACATCCCAGAAAAGGATGAGGCAGACTACTTTTCGTGACAAAGAGAGAAATATTAATCATGAAAACCACAGCATGTCTACAGCCCTCTCTGCAGATCCAGGCACCAGGTAAGCACCTGCCATTGCTGATCCCATTAGTCCCTACAAGATCACCATGAAATTTATCGCCCCCCCCCCACTTTTCAGAAGAGCAAACTGAGGCTCCGAGAGATGTGGGGATTTGCACAAGGTACAAAGCTGGCAGAAGGCAAAGTCACCACTGTGCTGAGGAGGGAGTGGCTACTCACTTAGTAAACAGCTGGTCCAGGACCTGCTGGGATGTGTCTGAGGCTGATTAGTTGACCATGAAAGTGGTGAGGCTGGAGATGTTCCTACTCAGGAAAGTTGGTGCCATGGACTCTGTCAGCTTCTCCATCATGCCGCCTGGAAGGCACGCATCCTGCAGGCCTCATTTAAATTCACAGTAGACTCATGCTCACACTGGGGGAGAGGAGGAGGGACATACAGTCAGTGAAAAAATGGTGAATCACCAGGAGGACTGAGGTGACTTTCTATCCTCCTGTGAAACTTGTGGAGAGGGGTGGAGGTCCAGATTCCTTTGAGAGTGGTACTGTGGGGCACTCTAGTGAGAAAATTCGGGGCAGCGGTTCCCAGCGGAATCTCAGATTTGAGTCTGGATTCTAGTACTGCGTTGATCATCTCAGGGCCCTGGGTGTGAAGACCCCTCTGCACCCACACTCACCTCAGACCAGCCCTGGTCATTGATGGACTGGTGCACCTGTGTCCACTCCAGGGAGATGGCAAACTGGAAAGCATCCACCAGCTCCTTGACCATCTCCTGGGTGCAGCTCTGCAGTGACAGTGCATAGGAGTCAGGCCAAGGGGGATCAGGGGTCTGCTTGGACTTTGCCACAGTGGGAAACCCCAACACAGATCAGGCACAGAGCGGCATCAGCACAGACTCCACCAGGGAAGGAATGCGAGGCACCTTGAGGTCCTGGCATTCACATGCGGATAGAGGAGCTTGGTCCCCAGCACTCACCTTCCTCTCCTGCAGCCAAGATCTTGAGTACGAACATGACACACTGCCTGACTCCCACCATCTAGCTTCCAGCTCCTGCCCTGCCTGGATCCTCATCATCCCCAACTTCCCTAACTCCACCTCCCCCCCACAAACACACAATGAGGGTCAAGGGGTGTGTGGCTGTCCTTTTGGGATCACAGTTCTGGCCTGACCTAGAGTGGCCTGCCCTGGCCTAAACTGTTACCTGATGGTTCCTCCTGCCAAAAGGCCACACACATTCGAGGTGAGGGTTGAGCCAACGTCTAAAGTGACTTAACACGCTCTCATTCTGGGCTTTCCAGGGGCCAGAGCCTCGGAATGTCACGGGACAACAGGAGAACATCCTGCTGTGTCGAGTGTCTCCACTCGAATGAACTCGACAGGAGGCTGTGATTACAATGTGGGTGCCTAGTAACCAGAGTTCTAAGTTCTGTTGGGGGCTGTCACCAAGGACGTGAGGTCACTTCTTCAAGGTTCTATTACTTGACCCCTTCCTTCAATGAGACCCACCCTAATCCCCCAGTAGGCTGTTGGCTGCTCTCCCTCCTTGCCCATGTCATCTCCATCACTGTACACAAATACCCATCACCAGCCTCCCCACAGCTCCTTGGGAGTGGATCCAGGCCCCAGCTTTGAGGAGACAGAGCTGAGGTCAGACCTCTTTTTTCCTACCAGTTATGTGTCCTGGAAAAGCTGCTGTGCCTCTCAAGATCTCCCCAGTCTCCCAAGCTGCATAATGAGGATTGCGTTAAAAACAGCTTCCTAGGGACTTCATCAGGTGTATATGCGATAATACGTACAACACCTGTGGGCTGGTGTCACCTGTGTCTAATGCAGACAATTAGAGATGGAGGAAGTACAAAGAGTAGGACATCACATAGAATACCATTCAGAAATTCTCTGGGTCCCAGATGTGTGATCTTTGGTAAGACACTGCCACTCTGAGCCTCATTTTCAGGTCTGCGTCCTGAAGGGGTTGAAATTAGAGGAAACTCAGACATTGTGATCCACTGGCATTAAGCCTTCCACGGTCCCGTTTTACTCAGAATCAGTCCCAAGAGCCTCATGTTGGCCTATGTGGTGGCAGCCTCCACAATGTTCCCAATGCTCCTTGCCTCCTGGAGTGCACATCCTTGTGTCACCACTAAGTGGTCAGTATCTGGCTTCTGAACAACAGAACACAGCCAAGGTGATGGGATGTCATTTCCAAGTTTTAATTACAAAAAGTCTGTCACTTCCCACTTACTGACTTACTTGGGTTCCCTACTTACCTCCCTCCTTCTGTTTCCATCTCTCTCTCTCTCTCACTCTTACTATCGCTTTCTATCAAATCACCAGAACTGGGAATGCAAGTGCTGATGTTGTCAGTTGCACTATGTAGAGGCTCCATAGGAGAGAACTGAGGGAGTGTCCAGCCAACAGACAGACAGGAGCTCAGACTCTCGGTCCAAATGGATCCTGACAAAACCCATGTGAGTGATCTTGGGTGGAAATCTTCCCCCAGTGGAGCCCTGTGGAGACCACAGCCCCTGCTTCACAGAGACTTTGAGGCAGAGGCACCCAGCTAAGCCATGCTTGATGCTTGGCTCACAGAAACTGTGAGATGTTAAATATTTGTACTTTATAGGTGGCAGGTTTTGGAGTAATGTTGTCACAGAGGAACAGAAAGTAACAGTCTGCCATGTCCCAGGATCCAGCCTGATCACCCTCCTCTCTCCCCTTCTCTCTCTTCTCAGGCTCCCTCCAGCCACACTGGCCACATTTCTGACCTTCCCTGGTCAAACTCGCTTCTTCCTGTGAGTCTCTGCACCAGGGAGCCTTCTCCTTGACACACTAAGTGTTCTCAGACATATGCAGGGGTGCTTACACTTATCATTCTGGTCACAGCAAAGGTCAGAAATGCCTCAGGGCAGCCTTTCAGAACCTCCTTGCACAGTCTCTACCATCACATATCTCACATCCAGAAGAGCATTACATGATTTCCTCCTCCTTCCTCCCATTCAGATAAAATGAGTGCATGAGGAAGGGCTGTCTGCTTTTGCTGAAGCAGAGGCAACTCCTTCTGGTTATACCAGGCACAGGACTGTCTCTTCCAAGCCGAATGTTTCCCACCACGAGTCCATTGTTTAAGGAAACCGTCATTCCCTCTATTTCATGGGTCTGGTTTCCCCAAGAACACAGTGAACCAGCCACTCTCCCTGTGCTGCATCACCATAAACCCACAGCCAGAAGATAAGCACCGGGTTAAAACACCACCAGATCCTGAATTCAGTCACTGCTGAGACCCTCCCATCAATGTTGTCATTCAATTGTGACTTCTGAGGACACCTTTCCCCTGAGACCCACTCCCAGCCTGTCCTCAGCTTCTTATAACAACACTGAGATTCCCTCAGAATCCTCCCAACCTGGGCAAGAAACATTCTGAAATGTTCTCTGTATTAATTTTCAGGGACTGGAGACACTGGTAGATGTAATTTGAGTGTGTATGTGCAGTAGTTTCTACGCAGGTATTCTATTTTTCAGACACAGATAAAATAGGGTGGCTACTCAATGCACCAAGGAAATGGATAACCGATCAAATTTTTTCATGATGTGAAGTCTTTAGAGAGTAAATGTCATGGTTAAGAGCACAGACTATGGAGCTAACTCCTCACGTCCAAATTCCAGCTCAATCCCTTATTAGATATTTGTATTGACTGAGTTCTTTACCTGATTGGTGCCTCAGTTTCTTCATCTGTCAGTTGGCAATAATGATCAGCATACCTATTTTGTAGGTTTATGGAGAGTATTAAAGGAGTTAAAGTTTGAAAAATGCTTGGAACACCTAGTGTATTATCAGTGCTGTACCTATATTTTAGAAATTCTTCTGACACTGCCTGTGAACCCCAGAGGGTGAGCCTGTTGTCTGGATGTACGCAGAAAGCACTCCATGACATACAATGAATAAATGAATGAACAACATTGGCGAATGCATTACCAATGTCACCTATGTCATCCTACAGGCATTCCCAAGCCAAACCACAGGCAGACATTCCTGCTCTGTCCTGCATCACATTCCCTGGAGGAATCACTGGGGCTTCTTGGACCCTGGTAACCGTGCCCACTAAAGGTTCTTTTCTGTCAGCAAACCCCAGTCTTTGTCCAATTGCTGCAGCTCACAGGGTCTGCGCTCTGATCCTTGTCTTCACTCGAGGGAGAAGTGCCATCCCCAGAGCTGGGCACACACAGATCCTGAGCCTTGGAGAAAATGATTCCCTGGCCCTGGGGCAGGTAGAAGAGCACACAGACAGAGTGGGATTTGTGGAAAATCCTCCAGGTGTTGTCAGAAGGGATGGAGCCAGGGGATGTGTCAGCAAGGACTGGTCTGGTTGGTGAGCCTTGGTGGTTAAATAGTAGGAGGGGTTGGGAGGTTTCATAGGTTCTGGCATAATACAATCAATATGACGGTCATGAAATCAGAATCAGCCTAATTAAGGCCAAATTAACCCAATGTCAGCTGTTCCCTGACTCTCTAATCCAGTAGTGACTTATAATAAGGGTATTCGTGTTCTATCATCTCCTTTTCATTGATTAGCTAGAGTAATTATTCTTTACATAGCCTGTCTATTTTTACATAGTAAAGAAAAAGTGAGTTTTAAAACAACCCTCCTTGGAAAAGTCTCCCTAACATATTGAATTAATAACAGAAGCCAGGACAGGAAATTCACCACATATCTTGAGCTTTAGTCTCTGGTTTTAGATCTTCCTAACTGGTAAATTACCTTGACTTCTGCCTTCTTTCTTGAGATTAGTCCACTTAGGACTAAGTAGGAGTGCAACCTCATGCCATGTGAGAAGAGGTGGGACTCTAGGAAGAAGTTTTTTTCATTCTGTCAGTGTGTCTGTGTGTGTGTATGACAGTTTTTGCTGCATCTTGCAGTGTGAGTCAGTGTAGGCTCATATTCTAGGGAAAAAATGTACCTAACCACTGTCTCTGGACTTTATTTTCACTGATGGCTTCCACGGCACTGTCCAATAGTAACATTAAGCACTCTATATTATAGAATTTAATTTTTTTCTTAATGGCCACATTTTAAAAAATGAAAACAAACAAGTGAAACTAATTTTAATAGTATATTTTCACCCACTATAACCAAGATATCATCAATGTGGGTGCACTCTACACAAAACTTCATAATGAAAGAGTTTACATGTTTTTCCTGGGTTTAATAAATCCAGTGTGTACTTCCCACTTACAGCACAATCTCCATTTGTAAGTTGAGTTTTTTCAGACATATTCTCTGTACTGAGATTTAATGTTCACAGTTGTCAAATAACAGTCACTAGGAGTGGAGTGGATGATAATTCACTACTGAAGTAAGCTCTAATGGAGCTATGAACACCAACTGGTCAATGGGCTAATCAAATGAATAGTCATATAGTACAGAAGAATGGTATGATTTGGGATTTAGAAAAGGACTGGGGACAGTGTGTCCTGACAGGGAGCACCAGGGATTTTGTTGTTGAGAGTGACAAGGACAAAAAGAGAATAAAGTCATACTGATAAGTGTCTAACAACATGGGGGAGAAGAAATGACATGCAGTAGTCCTGAGTTTTGACCTCAAGCTTTCTGTTCTTGACCCAAATCTCGTTGATGATGTCCCAGGACACAGGTCAGATTAATCCCCACAGGGAGAGAGGGAGGGTAGAAGTACAAGGCATCTGACATAATTGTCCTGGGAAGACAGGCTTTGTTTATCACTCTGATCCACATTCACAATTTATTTTTATAGGGTAAGAGGAAAAGAAGTATGATGATCAAATCATCACAGAGGAAGCGACATGATTGTGGAAACCAATCCAACCAAAAGCCTGGTTTGAGCATCTCCATCCCTTTGAGGATGTCCAGTTACATATTCAAGAGGCCAGTTACTAGAATCTCATCCTATCCTAGCAATGAGGTCAGATGCCATCAAAGGGAGGCAAACTTGGAGCAGCCCGAACAACTGTGCTGGCAGAAGAGACTGCAAGTTTTACAGGTCTGCAGAGTGCAGGAGAACTGTTAAGTCCTTTGGACCTTGCCAAAGCCCTGCTGAATCTTGCACCTAGTTGCACAGGTGCATCACTGCCAGGTGTGCTCGCAGGTGGTCTGAATTCCAGTACCATGCCCACCGCTGCCTGGTCTTCAGATTCAGCAGAGACGATCCCAGGAGCTGCTCTGTACGTCCCACAGCTCCTTTGCAAACAACTTCTGGTGACTGAGGAGGATATCAGGAAACAGGAAGAGAAAGTGAAGACAGCAAGAGAGAGACTGGCGATAGCACTCATGCAGACAGACTTGCTAGTGAGGCAGGGAGAGTGAGTGGCCAAGAAAGACATCCCGACAAACACGATGAAGAAAAGACAAACGGTGCAGATGACATGGAGCTCACACTACATTAATGCCTATGCAGGGGTCCTGATGTCTTCTTGCTTTGAGCTCTTGAAACTTTAATATGTACCAATAGTTTTCTTTTCTTTGATTCCTTTGCATGACAGAGAATATACAGACAGTGATCCTTCTGAGGTGAGAGATTGAGTTTCAGGTGAGGAGAGAAAGGAGATCTTTCTTTCTCATTTTGTTCTCTCATTTTCCTTTCCTGAGTGTTATGTATTTGTATTTTAAGATCAACAGAGAGTTATCACAGTCAGGGGATTCTTCCGAGTTTTGCCCTCAAAGTCACAGAGAAAACATACCTAGTCCAAATGCATTGTCCTTTTTGTGTAACATTCCAATAGATTCCAACATAATATTTCACTAAAGAGCTGTTATATCTGTCTTCTCAAAAAAGACACCTACTTCTGGGTCTCTATTTTTCTGGTATTTGTTGCATGTTGAATCACAGCCGAACATAATGAAATACTGGATTGTCCCTTTTTTTAGATTTATACGTGTTGCAAACCTCATTCATGAAAATTGATATGCCATTGCGGTATCATGCTGTCAGGAGAATGACTGTTTTCAGTATCACAAGTCTCACAACAAGCCAGTGTGTTGGGATTTGTCTATTTGCCTGATCAAGTATGTTGCACTCTTCAAATCCTCTTTATCATTACTTACTTTTGTCCCACAGATTTATCAGTTTCTGGGAGCAATGTGTTAAACAATAATAGAGTATCTTAGTGTTTATATCTTCCCTAAAAAATGAGTTATTTTTTAGCTAAGTCTTCTCTCCTCTATTCTTCCATGTGGTAATCATCTGGAATTTTGATTCTAATGTATTTTTAATGTCTTGTTTTAAAACTAATACTAAATTAGACAGACTGTTTTTTCCTTTCCTCGTGACTCCTGTTAGGTTTTCCTGGGCTCACTTTTCTTCTTCCTGATGTACATTCTTTACCGCTTCTTTCACTGAGGGCCTGTGGGAGGTCAACTTTGAGTCTGTTTGTAGGTCAGATAACGTCTTACTTTCTTTGACACATATTTTGAACAGGTGTTTATTTAAGCTTTGTAGTAATTATTTTCCTTCTTTGTCAAGTTATTTAATATATCTTAGCCTCAATATCTTTAGCTTAAAATGGGAATAAAACCCGAAAAATAGTGACTGTAACTGAGATAATACATGCAGAGCTTGCCAGTCATGTTGTTTACCAGAAATTAGTCAATAATGATAACTATTATTAATCATTTTAATGATATTATTATAATAATGCAATATATAATAATATATTGATGTATAATAATAATTAAATATTAATTTATAATTATAATGTACAGTGTATAACATATAATGTATGTAATGATTAATAATATTATTAATCATTATAATCTTCAAGTGTGCATTCTCAGAGAATCACTGCTTAAGATTGAGAATGTGAAGCTCACACACAAAAAGTATGAGAGAGTGGCATGACTGTGAATTTAATTCTCAGCCCCTCGGTATCTTCAGCTGTGGTCGTCTGCACAGTGTGTACAGATAATGTAATCTGTTCCCACAGACCCACGGCAGAACAGCGCAGCCTGCCTCATGCCTGGGATGCTCTAGACTGCTCATTGGGGAGTCTCTGCTGTGAAGCTAATTGGACTCTGTACATAGAAAGATGAAAAATGACTCTTTCTGTTCCCTCAGATTTCTCCCCCCGAGTTTTATTCAGTTTTACATCCAGAGCAGATACTCTCTTCCCAGAGCCTTGGTGTTACTCTGGGATTCAGGCTTCCCAGACACCTAGTCATTTCAGCTCCCAAGGCCCAAGGTGACTGCAGAGTCATGTCTCACCCACTCCTCCCAACTTGGCCTGTTTCCCATCATGGAGGACCCATGAGTGGGGAGAGGAGCCATCGAGGGAGATTGATCTGGAAGTCTTGGTGAATCTGAGCTTCAGAGAATGAAGCAGAAAAAGGGAACCTGAGACTGCCAATTCTTCAGTGGGGGAGGAATATGGAGGAACTGAGAGGGGTGTGATGGCTGCACAGAGTCAAGGGGAGGGATGTTTCAAAGTTTCCTAAGAAGGGAAACCTTGTACTGAAGTGGGGATTCGATTTTACACGATGGCAATATCTGTGCTGGTTTCACCAATTCTGGTGTCCCTGAGGGATGGACTGGTGTGACACCACAAGACAGAAATTGTAGTCATTTTCAGGACTTAAGGAAGGTGAAATCTTTCAGCATAGTCCCCTGTAAGCCAGTTAGGGGCCAAGTCTAGAAAGGCTCGGAGCCTGTGTCCGTCCAATGTAGGTTCGTTGTGTTCCAGCCAAGTTCCTCTGGACACCAGCTGGGAAAACAGGACATCAGACCTAGTCACATCTAGTCATTGCAGCTTCCGTAGGTCGCCATGAGTCAGGTAATAGCACAGGCGTCGTCACTGGACCTCATAGTTGTCCTCCTTCTTCCGCTGACAGACAGTGACTTGTGAGGTGAGGAGAGCGCATCAGAATGGTCCAGTCAGCTGCCCAGTATGGGAGACTCCAGGGGAAGGAGATGCCAAAGCCACAGAGACCCGATGCCTCCTATGTCTCCCTCTTCCTTTTTTCCACTTAATTTTCACCCTCAGTCCTCTTTTCCTCCCCTTTTCCCTCTTTTGGCTCCCTCTCCCTCTCTTTCCCCTGCATGTTCTAGCATAATTGAGGTATTAACGACATACAGTATACTGCATACATTTAAAGTGAACAATTTGATACATTTTGAATATGACTTATTGAACCATCACCACAATCAGGAAAAGGAACACCCATCCATCCCAAATTTCCTCATGCTCATTTTAATTCCTCCTTCCCTGCCGTTTGCAAACACATTCACATTCCCAGGCAACCAGTGATCCGGTATATGTCCCTATAGATTTTCCTGTATTTTCCACGAATTTTTATAAATGGGATCATAT
The DNA here is from genome assembly GCF_020826845.1 of Diceros bicornis minor. NCBI lineage: Eukaryota > Metazoa > Chordata > Mammalia > Perissodactyla > Rhinocerotidae > Diceros > Diceros bicornis. The sequence continues at coordinate 4,931,519 of NW_026691418.1, forward strand.
ACTATGTACTCATTTTTACTGGCTTCTTTCACTCAGCATAATTATTCTGAGATTTATGCTTGTCATTGCATGTACTATGAATTCATTCCTATCCCCAACCCTTCCGTGGCAGCACTGTACACACGCCCGAGTGCTTCCCAGGTTGGCGTGAGAGCCAATAGTACTGCTGCATCCGCAAAAGTAGGAATGCATCTTGGTGCAACTCTGGGAGGGGTTGGCTGCAGCCCTGGACCTGCACATGAATGCTTTCCTGGATCATTGGAAAGCCCACTGTGACACTGCAGTCCCAATGATTGGGGAATGCTCAGAACCCATGAAGAAACCCCAGACGCCAAGCACAGAGGCTGGCATGAGCATAAGAAAAGGCAGCAGCAGATATACGCGCACATGCAAATGCTTTCCGAGATGGTACAAATACCCATAGTAGTGTTGCAGTCTCACAACTGAGTACATGTCTCTGTGTAGCGGCAGCTCTGAGCCCATTGTGAATGCTTTCCCAGCGGGTGGGAACAGCCACTGTACCCACACAACTTCCAGCATATGGGGTGGGATCAGAGACACAGCTCATGCTTCCCCCGCAGCAGTAGCAGGTGGAGTCTGTGACCTGATACTACCACAAACACACAGGCAAAAGATTAGTTCTTCAAACACCATAAGAAACTACACTAACAATTCAGAGCAGAAGGAAATGACAAATCTCCAGAAATGAACCTTGAAGTCACAGAAATTTACAATCTAAATGACAGAAAATTCAAAATAACTGTCAAAAGAAACTCACCAAGTTACAAGAATGTTCAGACAGTTCGATGAAGTCAGGAATAAAATTAATGAGGAAAATGAATACTTCATTAAAGAAACTGAAACTATTAAAAAAAAAACAAGCAGAAATTCTGGATGTGAAGAATAAAATTAATGAGATAAAAAAGAATCTAGAATCCTTAAAAAATAGAGCTGATATTGTGGATGAAAGAATTAGTGATTTAGAGGATAGAAATATAGAAATGCTTCCAGTGGACGAGGAGAGAGCACTCAGATTTTTAAAAAATAAAGGAATTCTTGGAGAAATATATGACCCAATAATAAAAGCAACATAAGAATTACACGTATTTCAGAGGGAGAAAAGAGAGAGAAAGGAGCAGAGAGCTTGTTCAAAGAAATAATAGCTGAGAACTTCCCAAACCTGGGGAAGAACCGGACCTACAAGTACATGAAGCCAAGAGAACGCCTAATTACATCAATGCTATAAGACCTTCTCCAAGGTATATAATAGTAAAATTGGCAAAAGCCAATGACAAAGAAAAAATATTAAGGGAAGCAAGATAGAAGAAACTAACCTACATAGGAACCCCTATCATGCTTTCAGCATATTTCTTGGCAGAAACTTTACAGGCAAGGATAGAATGGAATGATATATTAAAAACACTGAAAGACAAAAACTTTCAGCCAAGAATACTGTATCCAGTGAAATGATCTTTATGATACAATGTAGAAATAGAAGTTTTCCCAGATAAACAAAGGCTGAGGGATTTCATTGACACTAGATTTCCCATACAAGCAATGATCAAGAATGCCCTCATACCTGAAACAAAAAGAAGGAAAATGTCTACAAATCTTTGACCAGAGTGATAAATAGACAGACAAAATCAGAAAGCTACAGCTCTGTTTCACAACAGGGTAGCAAATACTTAATTATAACTTAAAAGAAGAAGGGAAGGAAAGCATCAAAAGTAACTATAAACACTTCAACTTAGTCTCAAATGCACAACTCGAAAATGAATAACTTGTGACAACAATAACTCAGAAGGAGAAGAAGAAAGAGATGGAACCTGCTTAGACTAATGGAGATAAGAGGCTATCAGAAGATGGACTATCTCATCTATGAGATCTTCATACAAACCTCACAATAACCAGCAAACAAAAAATCAGAGCAGAGCCATAGATCATAAAAAAGAGAAAACCTCCACAGAAAACCCCCAAAATGAAATGGTAGTCAGAAACACAAAGGAAGAGAAACAATGGAAATATAGATTAGGTGGGATTAAGTCATCTTGTACCAGTAATCAATCTAAATGTAAATCGATTGAATTCTCCAAATCAACAGACACAGAGTGGTGGTGTGGATTAGAAAACAAGACCCAACAATATGCAGCCTCCAGGAAACACATCTCAGCTCTAAAAACAAACAGGCTTAGAATGAAGGGATGGGAGACAATACTCCAAGCCAATGGCAAATAAAAGAAAGTAGGTGTTGCCATACTTATATCAGACAAAGCAGACTTCAAGATAAAAAAGACTATGAGAGACAAAGAGGGGCAGTATATAATGATAAAGGGGACTTTCCACCAAGAGGACATAACACTTATAAAGATGTATGCACCTAACACAGCAGCACAAAAGAATATAAAACAACTATTAATAGACCTAAAGGGAGAAATTAACAGCAACACAATAATAGCAGGGGACCAGAACACCCCACTTACATCCATGGATAGATCATGCAGAGAAAGGCAGCAATAGTGGAATTAAATGAAACATATGATCAGATGATCTTAATCGATATAGAGAGAGCATACCCTCGCAAAACAGCAGAATACACATTCTTCTTAAGTGCACATGGAACATTCTCAACGATAGACCATATGATGTGAAAAAAGGCAAGCCTGAATAAATTCAAGATTGAAATCATATCAAGCTTCTTTTCTGACCACAATGCTATGACACTAGAAATCAACTACAAGAAAAAAGATGGGGAAGGCACAAATATGTGGATACTAAAGAACACACGACTGAAGAAACATTGGATCAATGAACAAATGAAAGGAGAAATCAAAAAACACCTGAAGACAAATGAAAATGAAAAGACAACAAAACAACTCTTATGGGATGCAGCAAAAGCAGTTCTAAGAAGGAAATTCATAGCAATACAAGCACACCTCAACAAACAAGAAAAATACCAAATAAGTAACCTTAAACTACACCTAATAGAACCAGAAAATGAAGAACAAATGAAGCCCAAAGTCAGCAGAATGAGGAAAATAATAAAAATTAGAGCAGAAATAAATGAAATAGAGACTAAAAAAAACATTAGAAAGGATCAATGAAACAAAGAGCTGGTTCTTTGAGAAGACTGAAACAAAATTGACAGACCCTTAGCAAGACTTACTAAGAAAAAAAGAGAGAAGGCTTAAAGACATAAAATTAGAATTGAAAGAGGAGAAATTACAACAGATACCACAGAAATCCAAAGGACAGTAAGAGAATACACTGAACAACTTACATGCCACCAAATTGGATAAACTAAAAGAAATAGATAAATTCATACAACCTCCCAAAGCTGACTCAAGATGAAATAGAATAAATGAGCAGACCAATAACAAGTAAAGACATCGAAATTGTCATAAAAAAACTCCCAAAAAATAAAAGTCTTGGACCAGATGGCTTTTATGGAGAATTCTACACAATATTCCAACAAGATTTAATACCTATGCTTCTCAAACTATTCGAAACAGTTGAAGAAGATGGAACACTTCTTAATTCATTCTATGAGGCCAACATCACCCTGACAGCAAAAGCAGGCAAGGATAGCACAAAGAAGGAATATTATAGGCCAATATCACTGATGAACACAGATGCAAAAATCCTCAGCTATATATCAGCAAATCGAACACAGCAATATATTAAAAGGATCATATAAGATGATCAAGTGGAATTTATACCAGGGATGTAGGGATGGTTCAACATCCGCAAATCAATGTGCTACACTACAGTAATAAAATGAGGAATAAAAATCACATGATCCTCTCCACCGATGCAGAGAAAGTATTTGACAAGATCCAACATCCATTTATGATAAAAACTCTCAATAAAATGGGTATAGAAGGAAAGTACCTCAACACAACAAAGGTTTTATATCACAAACCCACAGCCAACATCATACTTAATGGTGAAAAACTTAAAGCCATTCCTCTGAGAACAGGAAGAAGACAAAGGTGCCCACTCTCGCCACTCCCATTCAACATAGTACTGAAGGATTTGGCCAGAGCAATTAGGCTGGAAAAAGAAAAAAAAGGAATCCAAATTGTAAAGGAAGAAAGGAATCTCTTGCTGTTTGCAGATGACATGATTGTAAATATAGAAATCACTAAAGAATCCATCAGAAAACTATTAGAAATAATCAACAATTACAGCAAAGTTGCAGCGTGCAAAATCAACTTACCCCAATCAGTTGAATTTCTATACTCTAATAATGAACTAACAGAAAGAGAACTCAAGAATACAATCTAATTTACAATTGCAACAAAAAGAAAAATGTTTGTAGGGATAAATTTAACCAAAGAGGTTAAAGACCTATACACTGAAAACTATAAGACATTATTGAAAGAAATCAATGATGATCTGAAGTAATGGGAAGATATTCCATGCACATGGATTGGAAGAATAAACACAGTTAAAATGTCCATATTACCTAAAGTAATCTACAGATCCAATGTGATCCCTATCAGAATCTCAATGACATTCTTCACAGAAATAGAACACAGAATCTTAAAATATATATGGAATAACAAAAGGCCTCCAATAGCCAAAGCAATCCTGAGAAGAAAGAACAAAGCTGGAGGCATCACAATCCTAACTTGAAAATATATTACATAGCTATAGTAATCAAAATGGCATGGTACTGGCACAAAAGCAGACTCATAGATGAATGGAACAGAACTGAAAGTCCAGACAGAAAACCACACATCTATAGCCAGTTAATCTCTCGCAAAGGAGCCAAGATCATACAATGGAGAAAAGAAAGTCTCTTCAATAAATGCTGTTGGGAAAATGGGAAAGACACATGCAAAAGAATGAAAGTAGATCATTATCTTCCACCATACACAAAAATTAACTCGAAATGGATAAAAAACTTGAAAATAACACTTGAAACCATAAAACTCCTAGAAGAAAATATACGCAGTACAGTCTTTGACATCGGTCTTTGCCGCACCCTTCCCAATACCATGTCTACTCAGGTAAGGGAAAGAAAAGAAAAAATATACAAATGGGACTACATGAGACTAAAAGCCTTCTGCAAGGCAAAGGAAATGATGAACAAAATGAAAAGCCAGTGTCGGCCTCGTGGCTTAGTGGTTAAGTGCACACGAACCGCTACTGGCGGTCCAGGTTTGGATCCCAGACACGCACAGATGCACCGCTTGTTCGGCCATGATGAGGCCGTGTCCCCCATAGAGCAACTAGAAGGATGTGCAACTATGACATACAACTATCAACTGGGACTTTGGGGGAAAAAAAAAGAGGACGATTGGCAATAGATGTTAGCTCAGAGCCGGTCTTCCTCAGAAAAAAAGAGGAGGATTAGCTCGGATGTTAGTTCAGGGCTGATCTTCCTCACAAGGAAAAAAAAAAATCACGAAAAGACAACCCACCAACTGGGAGAAAATATTTGCAAATCATATATCTGACAAGGGGTTAATCTCCAAAATATATAAACAACTCATACAACCCAACAACAAAAAAAACAGACAATCCAATCTAAAAATGGGCTGAGGATATGAACAGACATTTTTCCAAAGAAGATATATGGAAGGCCATCAGACACATGAAAAGATGTATAACATCATTAATTATTAGGGATAGTCAAGTCAAAACTACAATGAGAGTTCACCTTACACCTGTCAGAATGGCCATAATTCCCAAGACAAAAAATAAAAAATGTTGGAGAGGATAAGGAGAAAAGCGCACCCTCACACACTGCTGGTGGGAGTGCAAACTGGTGCAGCCACCAGGGAAAACAGTATGGAGATTTCTCAAAAAAACAAAAATAGAAATACCATACCTTCCAGCTATCCCTCTACTGGGTATTTATCCGAAGAAATTGAAATCAACAATTCAAAGAGATTTATGCACCCCTGCGTTCACTGCAGCATTATTCACAATAGCCAAGACATGGAAGTAACCCAAGTGCCCTGCTACAGATGAACAGATAAAGAAGATGTGGTATGTATTATATACAATGGAATACTACTCAGCCAGAAAAAAAAGATTGTCCTGTTTACAACAACCTGGATGGACCTTCAGGGTATGATGTTAAATGAAATAAGCCAGACAAAGACAAATATGCATGATTTCACTCATATGTAGAAGATAACCATACACAAGAATAAAGAGAACAGATTAGTGGTTTCCAGAGGGGAAGGGGGCTGGGTGTTGAGTGAAAGAGTTAAATGGCCACATATGCATGGTGATGGATAAAAGTTAGACTACTGGTGCTGAGCACGATGCAGTCTATACAGAAAGTCACAAATAATAATGAAAACCCAAATTACACAATGTTAAAACCCTTTATAATTTCAATAAAATAATTAAAAAAGAAAAAATAATTCATTCTATTTTATGGTTGAATAGTATTCCAAGGTGGGGATCTACCACACTTTGCATATCCGTTCACCGGTAGATGGACATTTGTGTTGTTTTCCGTTTTTGTCTGCTATAAATAGGTTGTTATCAACACGTGTGTATAAGTCTGTGTATAGACATATGGGTTTATTTCCCTTGGATGGATTCCTCGGAGAGGAATGGCTGGGCAGACGTATGTAATTATTAAAGACACATTCAAGCTATTTTTCACCAGCACTCGATGAGAGTTTCAGTGACTTGACATCTTCAACAACACTTGCTATAGTCAGTCTTTTTAATTATAGACATTCTCAAGTGTGGTGGAATCTTATGATGACTGTCACTTGCATTTCCCCAATAACGCATGTTGTGAAGGAGAAAGCAAGACACGCACAGACTGGGAGAAAACATCTGCAAAACATATCCCTAGAAAAGGACGTGTATTTATAATATATAAAGAGCTCTTGCAACCCAATAGTAAGAAGACAAGCAGCACGTCATGTCTTACCAGGAGACAGCAGATCAGGCCTGTATAAGCACCAGGAGTCCCGCCAAGAAGATGAGGATGAGGGCCCAGAAAAGGAGGTCTGGGGAGACAAGTGGTGGGGTGAACCACCTCCTGTCATCTCCCCAGGACTCCTGCTGACCCCACTGTGCCTCAACCATCCTTGACAAGCTTTGGCCAACTTTCCTCATCATCCAAAAACCTGTCCACCTGGTTCTCTTCGATGAGGCACAGCACCAAGATACTCGCCTCCTACCCTGGGCTGGGGCTTCCTGTAGGCTTACCAGGCTTCACAATCAAGGTGTCATCTCTGTTGGGAGTATATTCTGGAATTGAATAAAATGGAGAATGCATGTCAGTGTGTTTCACTCTTTTTAATATAACTTTTTAGACACACAGAAAAATAAAGGGAACAGTCTCATAAACATCCATCATCTAGATTTACCAATGTATATTCCCTCCAATTAAAACAATATTTCATCAATGTATAAATTATTAACACTTGCCACACTTGATTCATCCCATGTATTCAATGAAATATTAAAGTCAAGTAGACATCATGATGTTTCACCCCATTTTAGTTCCATCTCTAAAAAGTGAGCACACCTTGCTCCAAAATCCAAGGCCATTATCACAGAACAAAAACGTAATTAATTAAACCATATTCATACCTCTGGGCACAGATGAGTTAATTTGAATGGACTTTCTTACGACAGCCATGGGGAGAATGGGTCATCACAGTTGGCAAGCCTATGGGATCTCTCTAAATTTGTAAATTCACACTGAAAAGTGTTCTTCCGTGCCTAGGAACACATCATCCCCTTCTCCTTTATCTATTTGCTTAATATTCATTTTCTAGGATTAATCTACAATGTAATTTCCTGCAGGAAGTCTTTTCTGATTTCTGCCAGCAAGTATGAGTTTGTTCACATCAAATAATTGATAAGTTTCAATTCTCTATTCTTGCTCTTGCCAGCTACAACATAAACTCCAGGAGGGTAAGACACACAGCATCCAGTGGGCATGGGGGGAGGGGTGCAGGTCTCCCTACGTGTACCTCTATCCAGACAACCACTTAGAGGTGTGCTGTCTCATATGCAGCAGCAACAAGTCTCTTTTTTAATTAAAATTAATTTTAGTTAAATAAAATAAAAATTCTAGTACTCCAGTAACATTAAAAATTAGTAACAATAAAGACGAGTCACAATATCATCCTTTGAGCACTCAACAGTCACATGTGGCTATGCACTGGACAGCACAGATATAGAACATTCCACCACTGCAGAAAATTCTAGAGCATTGGTGCTCATCTAGAGTGGGACTTGGCAAACTATAGCCTGTGGATCAGGAAACACATCCACCCCCAAACCTGCAAGTCTGATTCACACACAGCTGGAGCCCCTCACTGACCATCTGGCCCAGTGGCGTTCAGTGCAGAGATAAGGAAACTAATGTCCAGAGAGGGGCGGTGACTAGTTTGAGGTCACAGAGCTGTCTAGGATAAGGTGAGGGCCACCTATATTACACTGGTGTCCTTTTCTCTCTCTCAATGGTGGGGAAAGACTGGGAGACTGTGCCACCACCTGCCAGTCTGAGAAAGTTCAATGCTCTCTCAGCCCCAGGTATCCAGAGTCCCCAGAAAAGCCTCACTTCCTTTCCCAATGTCCAGGGAGCCTTACCATCCCCAAGGACACTCTTCCTGTCCAGGGTCAAGTTCTGCAGCTGGGTGCCATTCTGGGTCAGCCACAGGAATCCCTCATAGATGGCAACTCTGTCCAGTCTCTGTGCCAAGGTGGCAAGGTACACAGGGATTCCACTCCAGTGTAGTTACTGTGGGGGACAGACCTGGAAGGGCACAAAGGATGAACAAGGGTGTCTGGAATTCTATCCTGATTTTAGATACCCTGCTTCTGGGTCCTGTCCAAAAGAACTTTCTGCAGTAATGTAAACATTTTTCTGCACTCCCAAATACACTCATTATTAGCCCCATGTTGGTATCGAGCACTTAAAATGTGGCTAGTGTGTGTGAGTGAGGAACTGAATTTCTCATGTAATTTAATTTCAAGTACGTAATATATAAGTAAATAACCACAGGGAGAACATTTTTGAAACTTTGGTGTAAGGACTTTTGAAAACGCATAAAAACAATGAGAACACTGGTAAAAAATGGTCAAAATCAACGTTTCAGAAGCCTAGAAATTAATCAAAGGCTTGTAAGAATCTGAGGAGGGTTTAGTGAAGACACACGGTGGAATCTTGATAAATGTTGCAAATTTTGTGGCACTATAACATTCACTATTCCCATCCTGCTCTCACAATATCCTCCATAACTTTGAAAACCATCAGTCTTAGAACCATGGTAGCTGAGACAACCAGCAGCCAAGCAGCCATAATGGGTTTAGAGCTCTGAAAAGACCCATCCCCATCAAACTGTCACTAGCTGACCTGCCTGGCAGCTCCCTGAAAAAGCCCCATGTTCAGGGCTTGTCCTTACTTGACTCAGAGCTTGCCCAGGGTGGAATGTAGGTCCCCAAGGCACTTGGTAAAAACAATCAGCACTAATTGTTTTCTATTGTAGTGGCCTGAGGGAGTGAGTCCAGCTGAGGCAGGTAAGAGGTGAGCCAAAAACTTAGAGGAAAAATTGGAGGAATGAGATGTCCACAGGGGGCTTTGAAAACTGCAGTGTATTTGTGGGCATCTAGAAGGCCACAAAGGCTCAGGGATATGGCAGGCCCAGGACAGACTTGAGAACATCTTAATCTCTCACCTCTAGTTGAAGGGTTGCCTTAATATCTGAAAACTTGATTATGTAATACACCATATTAATAGAATAAGGGCCAATACCACGTATTTTCAACCATATATATAGAAAAGAATTTCACAAAATACAATGCCCTTCATGCCTAAAAAAGAAAACACTCAACAAATTAGGAATAGAAAAAAACTTTCTCAACTTATAAATAGCATCGATGAAAAACCCAAGGCTAACACCATATTCAATGTGAAAGACTGAAAATTTCCCCCTAAGACAGGGACAAGACAATGATGTCTTCCTTCATCTCATATGTTAATAACAGGTACTACAGGTTCTAATGAGGGCAATTAGGCAAGAAAAAGGAATAAAAGAAACCCAGATTGGAAGGGAAGAGGTGAAACTATTAGTTTTGCAGAGGAGAAGACATTGTATATACAAAAACCTAAAAAATACAACCCCCCCCACACACAATATGTGAATCGTATCCCAACGGTTTATAAAAATTTTAAATTGCCTCATGTGGCTAGTGGCTTCACTATTGGAGAGCACAGTTAGACTGCTGATATTTGTTGAAAGTCTCCAGAAGAGGAGGAGGAGGAGGAGGCTGGAGGTTGGTGGCCTCAAATGTTAATGCTTTTCTCAACCCCCGAAAACCTATGGATGGAGATGGTAGGATTCGCTGACAGGGATGTGGGGCAGAATGGGCACCATGTAAGTGACTTCCAGATCAAGGATGTGTCACGGGAGCTCAGAGCCATCAGCCGTCAGCTCAACCAATGCTTCCAATCTCCTTAACCTACATCAAGTCAGTGACCAGGCAGGAGTGGAATATGTCTCACAGCTGGCTGCCTCTGTAGAGCTTGGTGACCTAGAACAAACGGGAGGGAGAGTGGGTGAGATGGATGTCTCCTGTGGACGTAGGGGGCCACTGGAGCCAGTGAAAGATCACAGACCTTGGAGCAAGGGAGACCTGACTTCAAATCCTGGCTCTGCCCCTAACACATTGTGTGACCTTAGGCAAAATACTCCCCTTTCTGAGCTTCAGTTTACCCACGTGAGAAATGGGGAAGGCAGCTAGGACATCACCTCTGGAAAATGAGAGAACCCAGACACGCAGGGAAAGTGAAGAATTGAAACAATAATGTAACAGATGTAAGTTAGGCAGAGGAATGAGGGTGCTCTCAGGGCAAGGATAGACGGGAGAGGGGAGACGCCACCTGGTCCTGGGTGTCTCCCTGCAGGGCGGTGTACTCCGAGGATGTGAGCTCCGGGTTGCTGAGCTTCCAGCTGATGCTGCGGAAATGTAACTGGTGCTCTCTCTGCATGCATAAATTCCAGGGTGCAGAGCCTGGAGCCACTGAGAGGAAGAGCAGACAGGTGGAGACTCTCAGCTCCCAGCACAGAGGCATGGTGGCCCATGGGGTCAGGGTGGTGGGTGCAGACAACGTCCACACTGGTGGCTGCCCCATCCTTCTCAGGCCTGGGGAGAGAGGGACGTGGGGAATCTAGAGAGAGGTCCTGAAACCTCTGGGGTTTGGGCCACAACAGGAAGGAGGAAATGGGAGGTGAGTGAGGAAACTGAGAGAGGGGTGGTCACAAAAGTGGTCATTAGGGGCAAGTGCTCAAGGGAGGGCCTTACCTGAGGGAGACCAGTCTGACACTCAAGGAAAAGGGGCCCAGGCTTCTGTTCTTGAACAAGGATCCAGCTGGGGAGGAAGGAGGAGGAGGATGAGCAGGAGGGACAGGGGTTGGGGGAGGGGCTGGGTGGGATTTAACCCATCAGGAGTTGCTGGGACCAGGGTCTCACCAGACTCTGCAAGACCCTCTCAGTGGAGTTGAACGTGGCTGAGCTGTTGATCCTGTCTGAATACCAGAAGGTGGAGATGGTGACATTGACTGTGAGGGTCTTCAGGTTGTGCCCCAAAGCTGCAAGACGAGAGGGAGAGCGATGGCCATCACTGAGAGCTGGCCTGAGACCACACCAGAGTCCTGCACTCATTATCATCTGTCGTCTTCTCTCACAGTGGCACCACCACCCACCCGTGTGGTCACCCAAGTCAGAACCAGTATATCTGCTCAGCTCCTCCTCCCTCCCAGTAATACCCATTCACCTTGCACACTCGTCCTCACATACACTCCATTCCTGTCCCAACTCAAGTCTTAACTTCCTTCACCCAGACCAACACCCCATCAGGCACACTGGATGCTCTGTCTAAAGGATGTTCTACATGGACTACTAGAAGAATCTTTCTGAAATGAATACCTCACTAGGGCCACCACTGCTCTAGTACCACCCATGGCTCCCTATGGCCTTCAGTGTTTAGTTCAACCTTCTTGACCTGGCACTCAAGGCTCTACTCAATCTGGCTCCTGCTGACCTTTCAGTCTCATTTTATCCATCTACTGCAAGTTAAACTTCATGCTTCACGCAACCCAAATTCGTTTCAATTCTCCCCATATGGCATGTTGTTTCTGGCTGGAGTCTTTGCTCATGGATTCCCCTCTGCCAGGAAAACTCTTCATCCTCTATTTGCCGGGGTCCGTCCTACTCATTCTTAAAGACTCCATTCAGGTGAACTTTTCTCTAGCAAGCTCTTCCCCTCCAAATTATGCCAGGTGCCACTCCCCGAATCCTCCCACATTGTGTTATAATGGTGTGTTAATTCACAAGACTAGGGGCTCTCTGAGGCCTGGCCTTAGACTGAATAGTTGGTATAATATTTGTGATCAGCATGATTGTCCTAAAACCAGAATTTCACAACCTGGCTTCCCAGCTCCTGGATCACAACTGGCTGGTAGGGGCTAGAGAGCTTCTCTTGTGAAGGAAAAGGCACCCCCAGATACCTGTTGTGGCTTCTGGTGGCACAGGTGATGATCAAGTATGCAGGGATGTGGTGGCCGGCTAGGGAGCTGTGGAGAGGGCTGTCATCAGGGAGGGACAGAGTGGCAGGAGCTTCCAGGCTCACCTGGGCTCCAGCAGTGGCTCTCCCAGGACCACCATTCACAGGTGAAGCATAAATGAGAGTGAGGGTACGGGTCCCTGTGTGAGTAGAGGGATGAGCAAGCCTGTGGATGAGAGAGTGAGATGGGTGAATAAGAGAGACTGAACACAGAGGAAAGAGAGATGGACGGACAGAAAACTGGACAGACGGATGGAATACCTGGAAAAGGAGGACCAAGGGCGGGGATTCAGGAGAATAAAAGTGAAAACCGTGTGGGGTCAGAATGTGGTGGAGAACATGTCTGTGGCTAAGGCTTTCTCACCCTGGGCTGGGACTCTCCACCAGAACCCAAGAGAGAGAGAAGGGATGCGTTAGGACCCTTCCAGGTCCTTCCCTCACCAAGGACAGTGGGTGAAGGAGAACAAGTGCTACCCAACCCCAAATGCGATGGGACCCAGGACATCAGGGCCAGGAATACTCACTGTTGGTAGTCGGGGCTGCGGCTCCATAGGTATAACCTGTGGAGAGAAGGCGAGAGGAGCTGAGCGAGGGTTGGGGTGAACATAAAGGATTAAGGGTGAGGGAGGATGTAGGGACGTTTGAGGGAAAAACAGAGGGAAAAGCAGAAGGGAAGAGGGGAGGGGTGTTCAGGGAGGTGTCAACGAGGTGGAAGCTGGCTGAACCAAGCGGTCACACCGTGATGAGAAGACTGAACCCTGACCAGAAGGAGAGAGAGATGGATCAAAACTCACTTTAGAGCAACGGAGGCAACACAGAACTTTGACTGGCAGAGAGAGCATGGCTGTATCATAGCACCTCACCACTGACGTAGAAGCTGTCCCCGTCCAGGGTGAGGGAAACCAGGTGGGTGACGCCCAGGTTCTCATGGCTCAGCTCCCAGTAGAGTCGCTCTCTGTCCAGCCCAGGACCTGCGGGGCTCAGAGTGGAAGGTGCAGACGGTGTCCACCCTGCTGGCTGCCCCACCCTTCTCAAGCCTGGTGGAGGAAGAACATGGGGTTGTGCAATACTGAGCAGGTGTCCTTCTGGGTGTGGAAAGTGGGAGAGTGGAAGGGAGGAAGCTGAGGGAGAGGCTGAATGGGCTGCTCTGATGTGTGGAGGGGCTCTCCTCGATGTCTCCCCTCTGAGACAACCCCCTCACAAGTAAGGCCTGACTTCCTTTAGGATGCGGAAGGGGGCCTGTGAGTGGCCAAGTGGGGTGAACACACAGACCTGGGTGAGGGGGCGCCTGCAGGTCTACACGGACAGCAGCGAGGAGAAAAGTCAGTGCCCTGCACCATCTGAAACATACAGGCAAGAAAGTACCGTTACATTCTCTCGGTTCTACACTCCAAGGTCTTTTCTTTCTATTTCTTTCCTACTCCACAGCCATCAACCACACCTAGGGAACAATCATCTCACTCGTAATCTTCTTCCCAACACCTCCTGCCTCATAAGTATTCAATCTTACCCCTCAGGTCCATTTTAACCAAAGTGCTTAGACCAAACGCCAATCACATCAGCCATCTGTTCGCATCTCTCCAGAGTGTTCCCACTGGTCTGAGAACAGAGTCCCAAGTCACGCCTGACCTGATCCAGCCTGTCCCCCTCGCTGGTCTGGCTCACACCGCTCCCCCTGTGTTGACTCCGCTCATCCATCCCTCTTCTCAGTTCATGGACACAACAGGCTCTCTGCTTCAGTGGTGTCCTCATGCGGGTCCCTCGGCCTGAAACGCTCTCTTGAACACACTCCAACACCCTCACTCCAGTCTACCCTTCAGACCAGCTAAATCCAGTCCCAACTCTAGCTCTCAAGCTAAATATCAGTCCTTCTCAAGAGGGCTTCCCTGCCCCCTCAGGTTGAGTCCCCTTGTGCCAAACTTCCACATCACTCTCATCATTAACTGTCTAAAATCCAAATTCCCAAATACAATATAAATTCCATGGAGGTGGGACAAGGTCTCTCTGTTTCTCCAGGAACCCATGCATGTGGCCCAGGGCTTGGCTTATGAGATGAGGAAACATCCTGGTTTGTCTAGGACTGCGTTTGTTTGAACACTAAACATCCTGTATCCTGGAAAACCCATCGGTTCTGAATAAACGCGGATGGTGGGTCACCATAAATTATACACTCAAAGACTATCTATTGCATGACAAGCACACATTCCCCTCAAGAACGTCAGAGGAAAGCTAGAATGAAAAAGGCACACACACACACACACACAAACACAATTAGTAGAGGCCAACAACTAAATACAAAATCATTTAACAAGATATTCTGCAACATGAATCACCAGACTGTTCTTCCAGAAAAGATTCAAGAAACAAAGTTAATTCCCTTTAGAAGTCAAGGTGGAGAGGACAGTCTTTTTGGAGACTAGTGCCCTTCCCTTCAATCTACAGGGTTGCTTAGTATTCCTCCAAATGATTTGAAATATCATAAAGAAGAAAATGCTCAAAATAAATCTGGCTACTGGCAAATTCAATTTTAAATTTGTTATTAATACAAAGTTCCAATCCTCTTTTTCCCTGAATGCTCCTTTATTTCAAATTTTTGTGGAAGATTTATAGGACTTTAGAAGTCAAATTGAATGGGTCGTAGGAATGTTGCTGAGTATCCCTGCTAATATTTCCTGGGATGTCTTCTAATACTACATACACACGCAAAACATTTCTGTATTTATATTATATATAAATTCTGACTTTTGAGTATTATGCAAGTAAATCTATATTTTCTACTATAATACACATTTGCAGTTATTTACATTTGTTTCATGTGTTCTTATTTGCATGTAACTGTACTTACTGATATATTTACCACACAGAACCACACACAGCTTACCATCTTTCCATCCATCAAACATCAATAATTTTTCTCAAGATACCCTCACTCTCAGTGACTCCATGTGGTGACAACCCGAGCACAGGAAAGCCCACTGGCAGGTCTTCGGCACAGCGGAGGCTGCCGGAACCTCTTGGTACCAAGTCCACAGGGTACTCAACTGGTCACACAGAAATCCATGGATCAGCGAGGATGGGTGGACCCTGAGCCTGGTTTCACCTCAAACTTGAGCTCCACGGATGCTTTTCGTGTCTGAGGGAGGAATATAAGGCGCATACAAGCTTTTGAGGCCTTTTATAGGGTGTTGGATGGAAAGGCCACCTCATTCACTTTTCTTTTTTTGTGTTTACTGATTTAATTGTAACTCTTGGCTGTGACTGGATTTTCCCGATTCCTATCCAGCCACCTGCTGCCCAAGATGGGAGAAAGCAGCTTCGTGCGGTGTGCACTTAAGTCGCTCAACTCACTTGGCTGGACAGAGACTTTTTGGTGACTCTGGACCCTTTAAACAAGCTTGTCATTTAGGGACCCTGTAAGTGACTTGCTGACTTGTCAACATTTTCCACACTTCTTTCAGGGCTCGGGAGATTTTCAGGCCCTGGAGAAGATTTCCCAACCTTGGCACAACTACATCTGGGGCCGGATAATTCTCTGTCGGGCCGCCTTGGGCCCTGGAGGACGGTGAGCAGCATTCCTGCCTCCCCCTCTAGACGCCAGGAGCGCCCCCATTAGTAAGAACCCAAACACCGCCTCCAAAAGCAGCTAAAGCCCCCTGGGGACAAAATCAAAAGGAGGATGGTGATGGGGAGTCTGAGAAGAGGACGGCGGCACCCGAAGCCAGGAGGAACTCAGCCTCGGGCGCCCTGAGCAAACAGCCCGGGTGAAACGGCGCTGTGTCGGGATGGAGGGATGCTGGGCCCTGACGGGGCTGCCCAAGGACCAGGCCCCTCCCTGGACTCCTACCCAGGGGACCGCCCGCTGCTCACCGCGCCCCGCCCCTGAGGGCAAACGTCCACGGGAATCCGGCTCGAGCCCAGAAGACGGGACACACCGTGCAAACACGCCCCATCCATCCAAGGCCCCAGCAGCACTTCCGCTTCCTGTCTCGGGCGGGCATTCCAGGAGGACGAAAGTTTGGGGGCTGCGAGTTGAGGTGGTGGGCTGTTCGGGCCTGGCACCCCAGCCTCGGGGAAGGTGTCTAGCTTCTAAAGTGAGTGCCAAGCTGGAAAGCGGGCTGGGTGAGCACCAGGGACAGGGACAAAATCTAGGGGCGGGGCTGTGTGCGGGAACCAGTTCTAAGTGTTGGCTGTGGGCGAGGACAAGGGTGTGAGTGACACCAGGCCCGGAGGGGCGGATCTGTGGGCGGGAACAAGGGTACGGGAGGGGCAATGAACCAGGACCAGGCTGTGGGCGTGGACCAGGCTGTGGGCGGAGCCAGGTCCTAACGTTGTTGGCGGAGACCAGTTCCAGGGGCGGGAAGAGGCGGGGGTTGGGCTGGAATAAGTCAGGCAGACTTCACAGGGGGAGGAAATCAGCTCCACGTGCCGGGCTGGAGGCGGGGCTTTCCGTGGACCCCTAGACTGTACAGGTAGCTGGATGTTGAACAGCTGTTCTTCAATCCTTTCCCCACGTTTATACAGCCTAATAGAATGATGTGCCCATATTTAGAATTCTAAATTTTTGTGCGTGTTTGTTCTTAATTTCGTTTAAAAATTGGATCATATATTCACATTTCTCTACAACTTGCAGTCCCAAGCCAGTAGATAAGGATATAACGCTATTTTAATTTTAAAAATCTGGGAGGAGGGAGGCCAATACGTCGAAGATGCACGTATAGGAAAACTTCAAAGAGTGGTACAAAGTCAGTAAAATATTCTCCCTCTACCACTGTCACCCAGTCCTTTTTCACAGAGATAAACATCCTTTTCTCCTCTATCTTTCCAGAGATACTGTGTATATGTGGGCCTGTATATATGTTCAAGCCCAAGAGGGATGTCCCCAAGCAAAACCTGAAGCCCATGAATTGTCTCATGCATCAGAAGTTACTGAGAAGAGATTTAAGTTTCTGGTGGAAGGAGATGAACCAGTGATGAATCCATAGGAAGACAACAAAGAAACAAGAGAATTTTACCGTTTAAACGGTCAAAGGAAAAAGTGAGAAAGAAAATGTATTCATACTATCTGACGTAGCATATCTCTGGATAAGATTCATATGCTATAAAATGGTAAACACTTATGTCATAAAACAGTAGACATTGAATTTTGATTTATCCTAATTCATTAAATAGTTATATTGGGCAAGGGAAATTATGTTTTTAACATATGTAAGAACATTTCATGCTGGATTTTTCAGAGAAGGAAGAAACTATAAATAGTCAAAAGCTGAAAAATGAAAAAGCTGTACAAGTAGCTAATTTAGAAATATAGATTTTCAACCAGAAAATTAAAGAAGTTGTTTTTGGAACCAGAGTCAAGAGTGGGGAAGGTAGCTTTTCGTTATAAGGCTTAAAGTATTATTTGAGAGATGTGCGTATAGACACACATACACGCACACACAGGGGAGCCTGAATTTGTATTCCAAAGGGATCATTTAACTCTACAAAGAATTTGTAAAAAGGATTCACTTTACAACAGTAGAACATATTTTGAAAGCTACAGACTTCAAGCATAAAAAAAGCTGTCATCATCCCTGTGGAAAAATGAATAGGACATCACTTTCCCATCGACACGGTGATAAGCATTTTACATACAATACTCTTGAGTATTTTCACAGCAACCCATAAGGAAGATGGTATTATCTATCTCCATTTTGCAGATGAGGAAATTGGTGACAGCATATTGCTAAAATTTTCATATAAGTTCTCAATAGATCTTGTTTTATGTTAAAATTGTTTACTGATTTTTCATTTCATTAATAAAATGATATTTGCCATTATTACAAATAAGCAAAGGATGTGTAGAAACAATTTAGCAAAACGACAGTTTTCTTTTGATATAATTAAATATAGCAATCACTTTATTATTTTTCTGCTCTCTGCCTCACATCTAGGAAGATACTTCCAATCCTAAAGGCTTACTAGAAAACTCTACTAAAAATCAAGTATCAGGGAATACTCATATTACACAAAGTTCCTGAATACATGCGAAAAAGGCATTATAGCAAATTTTTGTACAAAAATCTTAGATCATTCATGAACTGATAACAACACAAATCATGATTAGGCAAGGTATTTCTGTAGAATGACAAATATTTAAACTTTAGACATTTGGAAAGGTAGTTCATTACAGTAACTAATGTGTATAAGAAGAATTTTTTCAAACTCACTAAGTGCCAGGAAATCGTTTGACAAAATGCACTGCAATATTATTCACAATAGCCAAGAAATGGAAACTACCTAATTGTGAATCCGTGGGTGAAAGGATGAAAAAAATCTGGGGCATCCATACAATGGAATATTATTCAGCCTTAAAAAGGGAGGAAATCCTGTATTCAGAATTGCTTGACTGGATCATTTCAGTCAAGTGTTTTCTTGCTTAGTCCCCTCTGGTCCATTCGCCAACCAGGAACCAGGGTGATCGTTTTACAGTGTAAGCACCATGACCTCTAATGGATCCCTAAAAGAGATTTTGGAGGTAGACTGCCTGGGTACCAGCCGTGTGACCTTGGTCAATTATATAACCTCTAATATTCCTCATCCATACAATAGGGGTTAATAGTATTGTCTCCATAGCATCGTTGTGAGGATTAAATGAGGGAATACATGTCAGATGCTTAGAGTGCCTGGCACATGGTAAGGCAACATGAAAAATTTAGCTGTAATTATAACCAAATTAAATATTGTGATGGCCTATTAAAGTTGAACCATATGAAATTTCTAATATTCAACCATTTTGACCCATTTTATTGTTGAATAAATGGTAACACTCAATCTAGGTAGGTTGCGTAGAGTCAAAAAGGATTGTATAAATGAAAATATTATTAGAAAAAGTAAGCTGAAATAGATTGCTTTGCAATTTACAAAGCAGTTTCTCATACTTTGTTTCATTTAATCTCTATAGAATACTTATCAGTGTATCATTACCACTGTCTCTGAAGGAGTAACTGACTTGCCCCAAATCACACCACATTAAATAACACAATTAGAGGGGAAAGATCATTTCGAGTATAAATGCTATATGATATTTTATTTCCCCTTCATAATATCATCCGTCCTCTCAAGAAAGTGATGAAATAATGTTGATTCATAGGAACTTAGTCTTAAAGAGACATACTTTCAGATGATAAACACTATGTCTTTGAAACAGGGGTGTTGCGAGAAGAAACTTGGGACCCATGCTTTCTGTATTTTCAAGTCCATGCTTAGAGTTCTGGGAAACAGTCAAAGAAGGGAAAGGGTGAAAAATAGTCCAGAATGAAAAAAGGTTGACGTATATGTAACTTCATTGATCACCTCAAGATTCTCTTTTTGTTTATGGTCTGAGTCACACTACTAGAATACAAATGCTTTTAAGGTAGATCACTGCTATCTTGAAGCAAGGGTAGGCGCTGAGTAAATATTTATTAAAGGAATGAAAGTGGTCTTGAATACATCTGCTCTTTACTCACCAAAGAACAGTCCCATACCAGGAAAATGGCATCATTAGCAAAATTTTAAAAATCATATCCTTATTAGCTCGTAATCATGGATTCAAGGCTCCCATTTGTTTCATACATGTAAGTACAGAAGAATTCTGGTGTATTAAGGAATGTTTCCACAGCCTCACTGTAAAATAAAGCAAGAATTTTTGGCCCATTGATTGCTGGTTCCAGCAGGGCCCATCTCTATACTTACCTCTAAACAATTAACTATAGATTTGTTATCCCAATGAACAGTGATTTGGTATGGAACCTGTTTTATCGGTGTCATGCAAAAGTAGACATTTGATATGTCTTTAAGTGGTGATATGGATAATAATGTTGATGCAGAGGAAGACAACTAAAAATTCTCTCTGGTCTTTGTCAAGGGCATGTGGGTGAAGGGTATCTTGTTGTCACTGGATTTCAGAACTCAAAAAGACTCGTCCTACTCTTCATGTTACAGGTGAAGAAAATGAGGTCAAAAGAGGTTGAGAGATTTGACCAAGACTAATTCCTGGGACTAGAGAGAAATCCTCTGATTCTCAGCTGGCCTCATTGTAATAACATCTCCAGCTCCAAACAGCCAAGAGAAGCAAGTCTGTTGATTTCCAGCTGGCAATGATTCCCCTTCACGTTTTCACTTTCTGTCTCTTCGATGCCTGCTCTGCCCTGACAAGGAAATTATCTGATGTTTACACTACGCTTAAGAAGAGGAAAATGCTCCTGGCAAACACTAGTATGATTCAGTGTGGCACTGGAGAGCACAGTCATGAAAAAATGAGAATCAAAAGAATAAGAGGTAAATAATACTAGAGAAGAAGAGAAAATCTATTATTTTAGTGGAACATAACTTAAAAGTTTAGAACTGGTAAAGAAGTGGAGTAATGTGAAAGGAAGCTAGATTCCTATATGAAACATCAAAAATACTGTTACATGAGCAAGAATTCATTTAAACATGTAAATAATCATTCCATTCACAAGAGCAATGAATTCTTTAAGATAAGTAGTTAAAATAATTGGAACTGCACATTAGTTATATGAAGAAGATTATAAAGAGATACAAAGCGTGTAAAAGCTCTGATTAAATGGAGAGATATGCTATACTTGTGACTGAAAGTGTTTCAAAGATATCAGTTTTCCAAACATTATTCAGATTCCATATGCTTCAAATCAACTTTTAAAATGATGCTGTATTTGTTTTATAGACTAAATGATATCCATTTGTAAAATAAAACACTGGAACATCATCTAACATTATTCACAAGTAAATCATTCCAAATGGATTATAGGGCTACAATTAAAAGTAAAAATCCCCCATGTATAACAGTGGTGGATGACAATATAGAAGAATACCCATAATCTTAAAATTAGTGAAGATATTCTTAATATATATGCTTAAAGATGTCTGGTTGAAAAGAGGAAGGAGAAAAAGTAAAATAGAACGTGATATGGTCTCTGATTTTCTTTCAGAGACTTAATCTAGAGAAGGATATTCCAGTCTACGATATTGGATAAAGAAATAGAAATCTGTGATAATTACACAAATAATGAGAGGACATATATAAATGGTAACATAAGGTATCAGTTAGCTTCTGCTGTATAAAAAACCATCTGAAAATTTGGTGGCTTCAAATAAGAATAGTTTATTTTTTCTCAAGATTCTGTGGGTTAACTGGGCAGTTATTTTTATCTGGACGAATTGGTGGCTTAGCTGGGATTGGATAGTCTAGGATGGCCTTACTCGCATATCTGATTGTTGACTTGAATTCACCTGGAGTGATGGAGATGTGCAGTCTATCTAGACTCATTCACATATTGATGGCCTCAGGCTTCCCAAGGGCAGCCAGAGAAGGACAAGTACCAACAATGAGCAAGTGTTTTTCAAGCCTTTGCTCATGTCATTTGCTAATGTCCCATTGGCCAAAGCAAGTTACAAGGCCAAGTCTACCCAGAGTCAACGTGGGATGCTATGACCAAACAGATAGAGGGAGAGGACTAATGTGTGGCCATTTTCGCAATCTCTCACACATAATTTTAGAGGAGTATTAGTATGAATGTTTTTGTATTTGTTCATTTGAATGTCCGAGGAAGATTGTACAAAGCCAAAAGAAAAGTAAAGCAAATAGTTAACTGGAGATGTAAGGTAAGTTTAGTTGATGCTTAAAGTGGGTCTGGAAAAATGTGGTAGTTTTGTTGTCAAGTGTATGCGAGTTCTTGTGACCTATGAAAAAAACTTACATTTCGATTATTTTCTCCCTGAATGTGTTTTATTCGTTAACACTTTTGATGTGTTTCTCTCTGGCCTTAGGAAAATAATGTAGCACTTGGAAGCAAAGATGCAGCCTAATAGCCCCACACTGGAGGCCTAGATGGAGAAGACCACGACGGCCACCATGCCCTTGGCGTTGGTGCTGTGGTAGACGGGGAGGAAGGTGACCCAGACACTGCAGACCACCAGCATGCTGAACGTCAGGAACTTGGCTTCATTAAAGGTGTCAGGCAGGTTCCGGGCCAGGAAAGCCACAGTGAAGCTTCCCAGAGCCAAGAAGCCCAGGTGTCCCAGGACACAGTAGAAGGCAGTGACCGAGCCCTTGTTGCACACGATGAAGATGTGGCCGTGTTCACAGTGTGCATCTGTGTCAATGAAGGGAGAAGAGGTTCTCAGCCAGATTCCACAGAGACTCAGCTTGATAAAGGAGCAGATGGGAATGATGAAGTTAGGTGCCCCTGACACCAACCACTGCCTCATCCTTCTCCCTGGTGCAGTGACCTTGAAGGCCACAACCACAATCGTATTTTTGGCCAAGACACTGGAAACAGCCACAGTAAATACAACTCCAAATGTGATTTGTTGAAGAAGGCAGGTGGCTGTGTTGGGACGACTAATGAAGAGTAAGGAGCATAGGAATCAGAGGGTGAGGGAGATGAGCATGATGTAGCTGAGAGTCTGATCATTGGCCTTGACTATGGGAGTGTCTTGGTGCTTCACAAAGACCCCCAGGACCACAGCTGTGAGGACAGAGAAACACAGCGTTGTGCAGGCCAGGGCCATCCCCAAGGGGTCCGCATAAGCCAGAAAGATCACAGCATTTTGGAGGCAGCGATCTTGCCCTCTTTTGGCCTACTGATGATCTGGACACTTCACACAATGATCCATGTCTGGGGAGAGATGCAAAATGTCCTCAGCCCAGGTTCAGTCACTCTCTCTTATTTGCATGCCCACAAAGAAGGCATTGGGTAAGTTTAGAAAACTGTCTTCCTTTGTTGCTCCATGCACCAAATAACAGAATACTCTGCAGAGAACCGTTCCCAGTTAATAGTGTCCATCTTCTTTATGGTAAAGTAAACAAAGCTATTATGCTTCTCAGTATTTTTCTTGCATAATCAGGAAAGCACTTTTTCTCAGCAGAAAACCAAAAGTGCTCCCTGTCTCTCTGAGCTATACCCCTGTAAGCTATGGCCTAGATTTACTCATTCAGTGAGTAAGCAGTTATTGGAAAACCTCCATGAGGCAGATAATATGCTACGTTCTAGGGAAACAGAAATGACAATGTCATAGACCTCACTCCTAGGGAGTTTCAAAATGAGACCCTTTCTACCATCTAAAATGATCTCCAAAACATTTCATCTTGATTTCACTTCCACCACTTCTGTTAAGATTTTAGTCACTTCTCTCCTATGTTATCATAAGATCTTTTTACTCGGGTTCCCTGCCCTTGTCCTTCATCACAAGTGATACTTCTACATGTAAGTGGGATCATGTTTAGCCTCCATTAAAAAATCCGACAAACTCTTAGGAAGACCAAAAAGACTGTCTAACCTTGGTCTTGCCTACCTCTAATACCTCTGCTCTGATTTTTAAGATTCCCAAATCTTCCTGTGGCTCTGAAAGTGTTCCGTGCCCACTCAACAGGTATAAATACATGTTTTTACTTCTACAGGGGCATTGTTCCTTCCTCTTTAGGTCCCTTTAAATTTTCTCACTTTTCACGTTTAGAACTACAATCTTCCTGATGATTTCTGTGGATGGTGTCAGTTAGGGTTGGCGAGTCATTGTCTTCTCCATGAAGACAGCCAATTTACCCAACATGCTTTATTGAAAAGTCTTTCATTTGCCCACTCCTCCTCAGTGTTTCCTTGTAAATCAGACGTCTATACATGAGTCCCTATATGAGCAGCTTGTATCTGAACTTACCATTTGGTTCCGTTGATTTTCTTGTTTATCCTCTTGATGAACCCCTTCTATTGTGATGCTATAATACTTGATGTCAGGTAGAGTAAGTACTCCCACTCTATTCTTTTCTTCAAGATTTTCTTAGTTAAGTTTTTCCTTTATCATTTCCATAAGAATTGTATCAATTGTAATTTCCACAGAACGGGTCAGCATTTTAGCTGCAATTTTGTGGAAGCTGTAGATTAATTTGGACAATTTTGGTATCTGTTGGCTTTGGAGTCTGTTCAATCACGAACTTGGTTTATCCCTCCACTTCTTTAAGTCTTCCTCTTTTTTTCTAAATGCTGTTCTACAAATTTATGGACAGAAATCTTTTGAAAATCTCATTAAAGTTATTTCTAGGTACTTCATACTTTAAGATGTTGTAAATGTCATTTTTTAAAATTTAAATTTTGGATGCCTTATGACGGGTAGATTGGAGCAAAATTTTCTATATTAACCTTGTATTCAGCCACCACTAAGCTCAATTAATACATTAATTTACATGGATTTTACATTTACACCATAATATCATCTGAAGATAACATCAATTTTACTTCTTCCTTTGAAGTAAATTATTCCTTTTATTTCTTTTCCTGCCTATATTGTATCAGGCAGGACCTCCAGTGTAACGTCTAATAGAGGCAGTGATGTTGAACATTCTTCTCTTACCCTTGCTTTCAACACTGCACCTTAAAGTTCCATTCTGTGACTACTGTGTATGGGAGTAAGAGAGTTTCCTTCTGTTCCTGATTTTGTAAGGGTTGTTCTGTTGTTGTTGTTTGTTTTAACATATGAATAGGTGTTTAATTTTACTAGTTTTTCTTACAGTTATTGTGATTATTATTTGTCTTTTTTCAGAGATTAGTGTACTGAATTACATTGCACGAACCTAATTTGGTCATGATATGTCCTTCTTATAGACTATAGCTAGATTTGGAACTTTGATTTGATTTGATTTTTTTTTTTAGGATAAATGAATTTAATCCAAGAAAGAGAGTGGCCTGTAATTTCCTTTCCTGCAATGAATTTGTTAGATTTTGGTACCAATGTTAAGCTAGTCTCTCATAGTGAGTCAAAAAGTTTTCTGTTTTTCCTATTCTCTGGAAGAGTTTGAGTAGATGTATATTATTTCTTTCTTGAATATTTGGGCAGATTCATCAGCTTTGCACCAAATAAATAGCTTACAATAAAATTTTGTAGAAATGTTTTAAAGTATGGTCTCAATTTCTCTAATAGTTATGGCAATATTCAGATTTTTCCTTTTTTCCTGAGAGGGTTTGGTAACTTTTATTTGCCTGGAAATTTGTGAGTTTCCTCTAAATTTTCATTGTATCAACATGATGTTATTTTTGTTTTCTTCATCTTAAAAATTTTCCATATGATCTGCACAGATTACTCCTTTTCAGCCTTGGTATGTTTTTGTTGCAAATTTTCTCTTCTGTTGAACACTAGTACTAGGATTTTATTGAGTATATTTGTCATTTATTAAAGTCTAATTTAGTTTTATTTATCCTTTTGACGTTTGTCTTTTATTTTGTTAACACTTCCTCTAATATTTATCATTTTGTGTTTTCTATTTTCCTTGTGTTTAATTTTCTGCTCTTTTTCTAGCTTGTGATGAATGCTTACAACTTAGAAATTCAACCTTTCTTTATTTAAATATACAAAATAATATATAAATATATATAATCTAGGATTATACATTTCTCTCTAAAGATAGTTTTAACTCCACCACATAAGATTTGATGAATAGTATTTTTAATTGGAAATACATTCTAATTTCCATGATAGTTTACTCATTAATCATCAGTTGTTTACAAGTGTATTTATTAATCTCCAAGCATGTAGGAATTGAAGTTAGTGGACGTAGTGTTCTTTAGATGTGCGTATGGAACATATACCAAAACTTACCACCCGACAAATATGCACGTGGAAGCTTTATCCAAATTGACGATATGCCAGACTATATCATCAATCTCAGTACATTTCAAAAAAATTGAAATTATACAAAAGATGTTGTGAAATTTAGCTTCAAAAAAAGATAATGCCACCCTTGAGGGGATTCCAGCATTGCACCATTTAATATCATAAATCTGAGTAATTCCAAGATGTTAATTATGGTATGAAAAATCTTCAGTGTTGGTTTTCTGTCCCTCTTCTACTTCATGACCCAACTCCCAAACTCACATTGTCTGGGTTCTAGTCATGTTTAACCTTTTCTCAGCTCCCTAGAATATTAAATGCAGGGCTAATTTGCCAGTTTCTGCCATTTCTAAGAATTCCACCAAGAATTTAATCCGCCTTCATTAGTCTGACATAATACTAATGCTACTGCCTCTATGAAGAAGTCCATGACAGTTCCCTCCCCACAAATATATATACTATCACTTACTGCATCCCATGGGTCTCTGCGTACCTATATTGCAGCCCTATGTCACCACCTTGAATTCACTTCACTGCATGTTGTCTCCCCTACTCACCTGCGAACTCTAGGACATCAGAGAAAAGACGTATGTACTCATTGAAGGAAGCTGTACCCTAAGCACGTTGCATACCATGTAAATACTTACCCCTTAAATCAAACACAACCTTTCTGAGCTCCTGCTCTGTGCCAAGAACAGCACCAGACTCTGGAAAACTAAGGATTTGTTCAATGTTATCTAAAAGTAGATTTAAAGAAGATGATAAGTAAGTTCTTATGATACCATGTGTTAGATTCTATGAAAGAGATTTAAGTTAGGTTCCTGTGGAGTGGTCAAAAAGGGTTTCCTTGAGAGGATAATGCCTGCAATGATGCTAAAATGAGTCAAGCAAGCTAGTTCAATGTAGAGAGAGAGTGTATTTTTTTGGGTGGAAATGATAAAAAAGTTGGCTTTTTTGGCTATAAAAGTTAAATTACTAAATGGAGGAAGGAAACATTGGGACCCTGCAGTCCTCATCCAGAGCTTTTCCGTTTCTTTGGGAGAACGGTGCATACAAAAGAGCGGTGTAGAGCCAACCCTGATGGCCTAGTGATAAATTTCAGTGGTCACATCTTTGGTGGCTCCGGTTGGTTTCCTGGTCATGGAACCACACCATCTCTCTGTGAATTGCCTTGCTTTAGTGATGGCTTACATAGAAGAACTAGAATGATTTACAACTAGGATATACAACTATGTACTACGGTTTTGGGGACAATAATAAAAGACGAAGATTGGCAACAGATGTTAGCTAAGGACAAATGTTTCCCTTCAAAAAAAAATAGAAGTGGAGAATGTCGCTGCAAGGCATATCCTCACCTATCTCATTGGAAATCTCATTCTCTGGGCAAGGAATGCAATCAAAACAACAGGCAGCCTTGCTCTCCTGAGGGCTCTTCCTAAATCCCTGACTTCAACTCTCACTGCATACAGAGTGTGGAGTCTGGAGAAAATCATATAACACTTGGTAACAACTGTGACTTTTACCTAATTTTCCAGTAACTAGAGAGTTTTAGAGTATTGGGCCTTAACAAACTGGAGATTGAAATATCTAAATCCAATTCATTGGTTGGATGCCATGCTGATTGTATTATATAAAAGACTGGTACGCCTCAGACGTATTGTGGGTTTGTTTCCAGAGCACCGCAACAAATCAAATATTGCAATAAAGTGAATCACACCAATTTTTTGATTTCCTAGTGCAGGAAGAAGCTATGTTTACACTATACTGTAGTGTACTAAGTGGGCAAAAACATTATCTCTAAAAAACATGTACATAACTTAATTTTTTAAAATTATTCCTAAGAATTACTAACCACATTCTGAACATTCAGCAACTTGCAATCTTTTTGCTTGTGAAGGTCTTGCTTCGATCGTGGATTATTTGTAAAAGAAAAAATTACTTCAGTTGGAAGTGAATTGTTAAATTCCCATATGTGGCCTTTTATGAAGCTCTGAGGTGGCACAAAACCCCAACAAGTTATTGGTTATTCATGTGTGATGTAAGTAATTGTGATTGGGATCAACCCATCTCAGTAATTCCTTTGTCACACTCAATCACCTCCTCAGATAAAGACACTTCTTGACCACGTGGAGCATGTTGGGAATATTCTCCTACTTTCACCATAAGTCTAAGACCTTCTGAAAGTTCCAAAAGTTGAGAAAGGTGTACTCTTAATCTGATTTTCCTCCTTCAGCCAAATTCGCTGAGTCACCAGCAGGATTGTTAAATTCTATGTTCCTCAGAAAGGGGTGCAGCTAGAAGTGACACATCATCCTGCGGTGAAGTACGCCCAGGTGTTAAAGAGAAAAACCCTGAATTGGTGACAGCCTTTCATTGTCTGTAATCCTTGCTTCATAATGTAACTTTATTACAAGTATCCAATGAAGTAAAGCAAATGAAATCATATGTAGAACTACAATATCATAATGTTTCTAAAATATTAGGTAGTTTCAAAAGATAATGCCTAAAGACAAAAATATCAAGATGACCAGTGGTGATAGGATTCAGACAAATCTCAAGTACAAAGTCCAATCTAGCAACCCTCATGCACTCTCTGAATTTTCCCAGACCATCAACCTGCAAAATGATGTTAACAATACCTAAAGTGGTTGCAGAATTAAATGAGATCATTTATGTAAAGTATTCACCATGATGTTCAGCACCAGATACTCATGTAAAGGACAAGTTCTCTTCTTCTTGTCATTGAGGAGCTGCATGGGAGAAGGCTGGATAATCCCTATTGAAACATTAGGCAAGCAGAATTTTAGGATCCTTTGTAACACAAAACATTGATTTTGACTCATCGCTCACTTCTTCGTTGCCACTAGAACCTTCTTGTTGATGACTTACTACCCAGGACTAGATTTACCTCCTAGAGAGTGAAAGAAATACAGAAACTCCTCTGCTTTTCATGGAGAAAGAATCCTAACTTCTTGGTTTGAACACCTGTGGAAACCCATAAGAAAATCACTTTTACAAGGGTACATGCTGTTAAGTGGAAGAGACTTTACCTGCCAGGGATAAAACACCAGATCCTCCCCACTTCCCATTGGCTGAATTTCTGCACGTTGAAGAAGCATCTCATGAAGGCTCTAGGCCACAGCATACACAGCATTGTACACATTGTAACTTCCATTCAGTCATGGTTGGGTCAAAAATCTGCCAAGGCAACCATCCCAAGGAGGCATTGGGTGAACAATTCTCCAGTGTTTTACAGTCAGGCTCAGAAACGGTGCAAGGAATAAAGGGGTACCACAAACTAGTGAGATTAATGTCTTCTGGATATTTGGTAGGTTTAACTGTCTGGATAAAATTTTCAAAGCCAGAGACCTCAGTAAGGTGGTGTCAAAAAATGAGAATCCCATGGAATGAGTCAAGGATGAAATCTCTCTCACTGTGGATAAAATACCACTGAGATGTCGTGACCCAGACTTTCCATATCACTAAATACTCCCAAGTAGAAAAGCTCAAGCTTACGAGAGAGTCGGAATCACCGTAAATGATAACCACACTCCCTTCTGTTTCCTCTACTTGTAAATCATATAGCCAGGTCCTTGAGGAATATGATCTTTCAGTGACAGGTATCATTTCCACAAAGGCTGTACAGATTCCATTCTTGTCCATCTCTCCTCTCAAGTCTGAGAGAAACTCAACATCTTTCTTGTCTTCTGAGATGACCAGCCCCACCCAGGTCCGACTGAAATGAAGCCGCAAAGAGACCATGCCAATGGCTAGAGATGTGTCCCTGGGGGCCATCTGATAGAGAGATGGAAACTACTCTTCATCATTCAGGATAAGATCACAAGGATCATATGTAAGCTAAAAGGAAAAGACAATTGGAAACAATATGAAGATGAGGATTGGCAAAAATCACACTCTCAGTCCTGAAGGCTGTTCAACAACACTTGGAGGTGGTAGAAGGGGACAATAGCTCATTTCATTTTCTAATCATTTTCCACTCCCTGAAAGCTTTCTAGAAAATAAGATCAGTAGACTTCCAGGAAACTGCCTTATCTCTTTCCCCCTCAGCCTTCTCTCTACTCCAAAGAAAGGAAATGTCATACCCCACCAAGATCCTGTACACGTGCCCTTTGAGATCATATCCTTTGAGAGATGCACAAATCCAGTCTTCTCCTCTCCTCCTATTTAGGCACCTGAGAATGGCACCAAAGGAGACATGGTTTCATCTCTCTCCATCCCACCCAGTCTTACCTGTGGAAATTTGTACAGATCCAGCAGTGTTCCAATCTGGGCAGAAATTGCCCATGTGGTTCCTGTAAGGACCGCTAGAGACTTGCTCTCTCTCCTGCAGCTGTTATTAGGAATGTCCTTGCCCAACCCCGAGAGTCAAATCAGGGAACTCTCCAATGGCCTCCGTTCACTGGTCAGGGCATTATAGAGATCAAATCCCAGAGACATGTTGGGCAAAATATGAGGGTTCCCATTGATTTCCTCAATGGCAAAAACCAAGGCCAGAACATACTGGTAGATCTTGTACTGAAACCTGCATAGAAGGATAGGGATCCTTAGGGAAAGTACTCAAAATGATTTCCTTCAAAATCAATACAATAACTTCATTCAAATGAATTTGCTATTGACTCGAACGTCTGTGCCAACAGATGGCTCTCCTGAAGCCTTATAATTTATAACTAAAGAAAATAACATGACTCCAGCTGTGGAAGGTTCTTAGTGAATTCGACACTCATGAAGGTAACTGGTTAAGTACACAAAAGAAAGTACAATGAATGGAAAAACAGATCACATTCAGATTAGATTTGTAAATGGCTCTTTGGTTCAGGAGGCAAAATGCTTGTTTATATGAGCACCCCATTAATTCCTTCCTAGAAGAGCAACAATATTAGCATGAGATTGGGGATAGCCCTGGGGAGGAAGAATAATCGCAACTGACATGTGCGTGACAAGCATAGAGGCATGACATGTGCAGGTTGAGAATGGTGCAACAGAAAGCTGTCAGTCAAATTGCCTAAGCCTTTACCCCCTCAAAACTGCTCCTCTGCCACCATCAAAAACAAGGAAACTAAGGTGAACTTCAGAGATCCAATGAACGAGGAATCATCAACAGGCAGGAACAATTGAAAGAATCAAGAAGAACTGAAAGGACTAGAAACACTTTGGAATCAAAGAGAGACAGCACTGTAAAGTTTAAAAAGCTTCTCATCCATTTCATTTTTTTTATTGATGTTTTAATGGTTTCTAACATTGTGAAATTTTGGGTTGTACATTTTTGTTTGTCCATCACCATATATATGACTCCCTTCACCCCTTGTGCCGACCCGCCACCCCCCTCCCCCCATTCCCACTGCCCCTGGTAAGCACAGTCCAGTTTTCTCTGTCCATGTGTTGGTTTATATTCCACATATGAGTGAGATCATACAGTGTTTGTCTTTCTCTTTCTGGCTTATTTCACTTAACATAATACGCTCCAGGCCCATCCATGTTGTTGCAAATGGGACGATTTTGTCTTTTTTTATGGCTGAGTAGTATTCCATTGTATATATATACCACATTTTCTTAATCCAATCGTCAGTCGAGGGACACTTAGGTTGCTTCAACTTCTTGGCTATGATGAATAATGCTGCAATGAACATAGGGGTGCATAAGCCTCTTTGGATTGTTGATTTCAGGTGCGTTGGATAGATTCCCAGTAGTGGGATGGCTGGGTCATAGGGCATCTCTATTTTTAATTCTTTGAGGAATCTCCATACTGTTTTCCATAGAGGCTGCACCCATTTGCATTCCCACCAGCTGTGTATGAGGGTTCCTGTTTCTCCACATACTCTCCAACATTTGTTGTTTTTTGTCTTGGTGATTATAGCCATTCTAACGGGCGTAAGGTGGTATCTTAGTGTTGTTTTGATTTGCATTTCCCTGATGATTAATGATGTTGAGCATCTTTTCATGTGCTTATTGGCCATCTGCATATCTTCCTTGGAGAAGTGTTTCTTCATTTCCTCTGCCCATTTTTTGATCGGGTTGTTTGTTTTTTTTGCTGTTCAGTTGTGTGAGTTCTTTATATATTATGGAGATCAACCCCTTGTCAGATGTATGTTTTGCAAATATTCTCTCCCAGCTGGTTGGTTGTCTGTTCATCTTGATTCTGGTTTCATTTGTCTTATAAAAGCTCTTTAATCTGATAAAATCCCACTTGTTTATTTTTTCTTTAGTTTCCCTAGTCTGGGTAGGCATGTCATCCGAAAAGATTCCTTTAAAACCAATGTCAAATAGTGTGTTGCCTATATTTTCTTCTATGAGTTTTATAGTTTCAGGTCTCACCTTCAGGTCTTTGATCCATTTTGAGTTAATTTTTGTGAATGGCGATAGCACATGGTCCACTTTCATTCTTTTGCATGTGGCTGTCCAGTTTTCCCAACACCATTTATTGAAGAGACTTTCCTTTCTCCATTGTATGTTCTTAGCACCTTTGTCGAAAATTAGCTGTCCGTATATGTGTGGTTTTATTTCTGGGCTTTCAATTCTGTTCCATTGATCTGTGTGTCTGTTTTTGTACCAGTACCATGCTGTTTTGATTACTATTGCTTTGTAGTATGTTTTGAAGTCAGGAATTGTGATGCCTCCTGCTTTGTTCTTTTTCTTTAAGATTTCTTAGCTATTCGGGTTCTTTTTTTGCCCCATATAAATTTTAGTATTCTTTTTTCTATTTCTGTGAAGAATGTCATTGGGATTCTGATTGGGATTGCATTGAATCTGTAGATTGCTTTAGGTAATATAGACATTTTAACTATGTTTATTCTTCCAATCCACGTGTATGGGATATCTTTCCATTTCTTTATGTCATCATGGTTTTCTTTCAATAACGTCTTGTAGTTCTCATTGTATAGGTCCTTCACCTCCTTGGTAAGATTTATTCCTAGGTATTTTATTCTTTTTGATGCATTTGTAAATGGTATTATCTTTTTGAGCTCTCTTTCTGTTAGTTCATTATTAGCATATAGAAATGCAACTGATTTTTGTAGATAGATTTTGTGCCCTGCAACTTTGCTGTAGTTGTTGATTGTTTCTAATAGTTTTCCAACAGATGCTTTAGGGTTTTCTATATATACAATCATGTCATCTGCAAATAGTGAGAGTTTCACTTCCTGGTTACCTATTTGGATTCCTTTTATTCCTTTTTCTTGCCTAATTGCTCTGGCCAAAACCTCCAGTAGTATGTTGAACAGGAGTGGTGAGAGTGGGCAGCCCTGCCTCGTTCCTGTTCTCGGAGGAATGGCTTTCAGTCTTTCCCCGTTGAGTATGATGTTGGCTGTGGGTTTGTCATATATGGCCTTTATTATGTTGAGGTACTTTCCTTCTATTCCCACTTTATTGAGAGTTTTTATCATAAATGGATGTTGTATCTTGTCAAATGCCTTCTCTGCGTCTATTGAGATGATCATGTGGTTTTTATTCTTTGTTTTGTTCATGTGATGTATCACGTTGATTGATTTGCGGATGTTGAACCATCCCTGCGTCCCTGGTATAAATCCCAATTGATCATGGTGTATGATCTTTTTAATGTATTGTTGTAATCAGTTTGCCAATATTTTGTTGAGGATTTTTGCATCAATGTTCATCAGCGATATTGGCCTGTAATTTTCTTTCTTTGTACTGTCTTTGTCTGGTTTTGGTACCATGTCTTATTTAAAAAAATATTAAAGTAAAATTAATCCTTAACATCTTTAACAGCACCTATTCTTGATAGCCCATATTATATTCATATTTTCTACAGACTTTCTACACAAATAACTCCAAGCCAAAGAAAATTCTTTGCATTTCTATTGCCTGGGATCTGTAACACCATCAAGAATAAAATAGAGCAGTCACTTGTACTTATTTCAAGTGTTCTATTATTTGAGGATTGATTGGTACCTAGTTCATGCTCACTACTTGTTAATGCTCCCCTTGTCCTTGTGAAGAATAGGTTTTCTTCACTTGTTGGGTATAGGGTTCGATATGTATCCACTAAATCAAACTTGCTAATTGCTTTTTCAAATACTCTATTAATAGATATGTGTTATTCTTTGTCTCAGAGGAATGTTGAAATTCTTCACTATGAAGATATATTATTTCTACCTCTCATCTTCTTCTGCCTCCTTCTCCTATACTTCCTCCTCCTCCTCCTCCTTTTGTTTCTTCTTGTCTTCTCCTTCTTCTCCTTCTCCTCCTCTTCCTTCTCCTCCTTCCTTTCCTAGTTGAGGCTATATTATCTTCACATGACACATGACATCGTGTGTAGTATAACAACGACTATATCTTCATGATCAGTTGAACTCATATACCATTGGGAATTAACCACTTACTTCCTAATGATGGTTTTTTCCTCATCTGTTTTATCTCATGTTATTATAGCTACCCTGGGTTGATTTTTGATTGGTATTTTACTAGCATATGTTTATATTTTCTATTCTATTTTGAGTTTCTAGTTTTCCATGTTTTTTAGTTTTCACAAGTCTTGTAAACAAGATACAGTTACGTTTGTCATTGTCCCATCAAATTTAACAATCTGTATTTAACTAGAGAATTTATTCCATTTACATTTGTTGTGACCATTGATATCCTTGTTTTGCCCCCATTATCTATGTTTTCTTTCTATTTTTTCCACAAGATTTATTATGTTATTTCCCTTTAAAAGTTATTGATTTATACTTGTTTTCCATATTCTATTGTATCTCCTCTATTTGGGTCAGAGTTATATTCTCTGCTTCTATTTTACCACCAGCCCACGTTGACTGAAGTGGATATAATTTCTCATCTCCTGAGAAATTTATAGACCCTTTAACTTTCAGTTTTACCCTCATGACTCACTTGTTTTTGTTGTACAGTACTATATTTCTCCTTTTTCTTTACTCTCTCTCATCATCTCCATAACTACCTTATCTTTCATGTTTTCTACTTCCTTGTCTTTCTATGCTGCATTCTGTTTCCTTCAGAATTCAAATTTAGTTTTGTATTCTCTCTTCTGTTGTAGAACCTATCTGTGGAGTTTTGAAACTCAACAGTTAAAGTCATTTTCATCACTTAAAGTTCTATAAGGCCCTTTGGGAAATATGTCAGATAATTTCTAGAGTCTCCTGTTTGATTTTGTTATTCCCATTTTTCTGGTTCCATTTTTTATAAACAGTTTATACACAGTTATTTTATATCTTGAAGTTGGTAAATCTCATATTTGAGGTTTTACTGTTTAAATCTATTGTTTTATTTTTAATTTTCTTATGTGTTGATGACACTTATCGACAATGACATGTATTCCTTATTTGTTTGGTGAACTTTGATTATGAGCTCATTTTTGTATGATTTTAATGTGTACAGAATGTAAGGCTTTAGTTTAGATCCTTTCCTCCAGAAAAGAATGTCACTGGTTTTGGCTAACAGTCATGTGCGTTGACACCAAGCTAAGTGACATTTTTGTGTGACTCACAACTAATCTGTGATTCCCGGATTATTTCCCTCAAGTCATTTGTGACACAAAGACAAATCCTTTCATTATAGGATAGTACTGACCTTTGACCACTGGGTGAATCCAAATTTGTCTAGCGCTTACAGTTTCCTTCTTCTGTCCTTTGAGATTTGGCTTACTTCGTGTGAACTCAAGAATGCAATAAAATTATATTTTATGGAAGATATTGTTATGTGGAGGGAAAATACTTCAAGGTATCTAGTCCTCTATACTCATAGTATTTCATTCTTTAGGATACTCCTTTGGATTTCTTTCTTTTAATAGAAATTCTTTCTTTAAGTTGAAAAGAAAATAAATGTTACAATCAAATGTGTGAGCTTGGGGGCATAGAAATAATTTTCATGCTATTCAACAAAATAAGTTTATAATATAGAACATTTTACAGACCAGTAATGTATGTATGGATTAGATACATTTGACTGAAAACCTCTGTTTAGAACATATTTAATCAAATTTTAGGAGAAGAATCATTGAGAGACACACTCCAGGATCATTCTGTTTCTGTGAGATGCACACATACTATACATATACCTGATAGTCATGTGACAAGCCATGATATGGCGAAATGTAGTTCAACTTAGTTCAGATGTGATATGATCAATTAAACTTGAAGAAGGGAGAATGTCCAGAATGTCCAGAAGCCCCATGTGTTTCCAATATTAGAGCGTTAAATGCTGAGAACAAGGAACAATGGTGAAGGTGTTGTAAAAATACATTGCAATCTCTAAAGAGCAGAGAGAAGCATCCAGATTAAACTTATTGCAGATTGTGTGAGTTTTCTGAAAATAAAACACCCCTTTCTGAGGAAAAATGCAGAACTTTTGCTTGTCAGTTGAGGCCTCCAATTGCTGAGGTGGAGTTAGGAGTACAAGAAGTTTATTGTGGCATAACACCTGTGAAGAATCAAAGGATAGGGGAGGGACAGCCCTACACTAAGACACGGAATTTACTGTCCGTGAAATGAAAAAAAATAAGGAATATTAGGCAGGGGAGTTTCCAATCACAATATGGAGATGCCAGTCCTTCAGCCTCACCCGAAACCTACTGAATCAGAATATCTGGGGTGGGGTCCAGCACTCCTTCTGTGTTTTAACAAGCCCTGCAGATCATTCAGATCCTTAATCAAGCTTGAGGATGACGGGTTTCATAAAAAAGCACCACATCAAAGAAGTGAACACTGAAAAAGTAAAACAATTGTCTAAGTACTTTGTGTTAATGTGATTTATAAAAAATGCAAAATACAAACAACTTTAAAGAATGTGCATAAAATTTAAAACCATCTTGAACCAAGTGCTTAATCTATACCTAGAAACATTGGATTTGGAGAAAAAGAAAAGAAGTAAAATACTAATTAATTTTTCATCTAACATTGAGGAGTCAGTGAGGCAAAACTTCAGATTCTGGGTTCTTCTTATTTCTGAAATTAAAAATATTGTAAAATAGGGGCCATCCTGGTGGTGTAGTGGTTAAGTTTGTACACTCTGCTTTGGTGGCCTAAGGTTCATGAGTTCGGATCCCTGGTGCAGACCTATGCACCGCTCATCAAGCCATGCTGTGGCGGTGTCACATATAAAGTAGAGGAAGATGGGCATGGATGTTAGCCCAAGGCCAATTTTCCTCAGAGAAAAAAAAATCTAAAATAGAATGTGAGAATGATCTATATATCCAACACAGTGGAGAAAAGTTTAATAAGGAAATTACTTTAAATGGAGCAAAACTAGGAAAAAACAAAAAAAGCAAAGTACAAAAACATAGAACCACAGAGATAATGCTACGTATACCAGTTATACTATACTGAAGTTACTTAAATCACTTTTTCAATATTGAATGTTACTCTACATTCCATGAAGACATAGGAAACTAACACTGAACGTAGATGCTGAAAGAAAGGGGATTGTCAGTAATAGTCCATACACGTGCTCACAAAAGTAAAGCCACAACTAATATGAAACTTTTATATATGAATGTGTATAATGGTACACATATCTGAAGGCAAAAGTTTTAGGGACTAAAAGGTGGTTAGCAGTCAAAAAGTATATGTTCAATCATATATTAAAAAAAGGATTTTAATAATATGAAGTAAAGTGAACCTAACTACAACCATAGTAAGTGTATTCAACTAACTTCTCAGTCTTTGTCCAAAAAAAAAGTCAATATAGGAATCGTATATATTGTTAATCTTGATTTATCATTAATTATTTTTGGAGCATACACACACACATACTCCTGCATATAAATCTCAAACTTCCTACTCCAAAGCAAAGAAATAATATTATTATAAAATTAGGTCCTATCTTCGTCCAGCAAGCAATTTCTACATAGTAATCAACTCCTGAAGCCACCAGAAGAGAGATACATGGCCAACCACAGAAATTCTTACTCAATAGCTCATCAGAGGAACAGGCAGATTTGAAATCCAATTCCTTAACCACCTTGCACGCAAAAATGCTCATTAACTGCCAACATATCTTAAACAAATCAGACAATTTATAAGCCAATAATCACTCTCATGAATAACTCTTTGGTGAAACAGGAAATCAAACCATTGATTAGCAAGGAGACTTGGAGAGAGAGGAGAGAGAAAGGAAGAAGAGAAGAAAACTGTCTGTTCTGAAAGAAAATATCTGTGCAATAAATATCTTGAATAGTAAATAAAAATGATAGCGAGTGAATTAAACTCTCAACTGAAAAAAAGGAGAACGGAGAAAGAAAACAAAAAAAAATAATTTAGAAAGAGAGATAGAAGCAGAAATAAAAGTATAAAACTAGTATAAAATAAGTCCAGACGAAAAGTAATCAGTCACTCTGATTCTTTGGGAAGCTCAATAAAATAGGCATCATACAGACAAGTCTTATAAAGAAAAACTATTTGGGGAAGACAAACATCAACAACATTAGGTGAGAAAATCGGACCAGGAGCGAAGTCAGAGAGAATGTTGTGCATCTGCACATGGAGATGCCTTTTGGGATCTCATTGATAAAGCTGCTTTTTAAATGAAACTGGAATTACTCAAACTGGCTCAAATAGAAAATAGAAAATTTTACAAATGTTCTTTATGGTTTCAAGAGTGTTTTTAAGAAAGAGAATTCCAAATATATGGTGGATTAGATGTATTTACAGATGAATAGTTTCTAAAACTTAAGAATAGATATTTACTCTACCAGGAAACTCTTCCAGAATATAGAATAAGAAGGTATATCTCTATTAATTATGAAATTAACATGAGCCTGTTACCAGGACCAAAAAGAAAATGTGAACAAGGAATCAGCTTAAACAAACTATTAGAAAATTAGATAATCTTTTACTATCCTTACATTTAATGTCCTCACCGTTCTGCCAGGAAAAAAACCACAATATGCTCACGAAGTGTATAAAGCATTTGATAAAATTCAGGATCCACTTCTCTAAAACACATTCTTTTTGGAGGGCACTTCCTTAACATGTTTTTGTTAAAATAACTAACAAACACCACAAAAAAGCGCTCTCGAGCCCTTGCTTAAAACAAAGACAATAAATCACAACTAAAGATGTGTGAGGGGCAGGCACACAGGATCACCCCCACCCAAGGGCTCCTCTGTACAGGCTGGGATTCTCCCCCCAAAAGAGCAGAAGTTAGAACACTATGCAGCGGCAGCTGAGGCATGAGGAAGGGCAGAGTTCGTGGAGTATGTTGGTGGAGAGTGCTGTCTCACTAAGCTTCTAGCCCTGAAAATTGGACACTAAAAGGAAGAAAACTGTAAAATATTAAACACTGTTCTCTGCTTTGAAGGAAGCAACAAGTCAGCGGGAAGAGATAGAGATAATAATGGACAATTCTGGGAAGGTGGGGATGCCGGGGAAAGACAGGACAGGTGATGCACAGCGCCTTGGTCTATCCATCCACAGATCCCATAGGCATCATTCATCATAATAATCAAACAGAATATAAATAAAGAGGCACTTACCACTGCAAAGTGAGATCCTTGCTAAGCTTCTTGATCCCTCTGTGTAAGAAATACATATACAAGGGGAAAAACCCACCAATAACCACATTTCCATCCTTTTATGCACTGGGTTCAATTCACAAAAAGCAGTCAGGATAAGCCAAATGACAAAGAGAGGAAACTGCAGGAACAGGAAGAAGAAAATCAAAAGGAACATCTTAGAAGCCTCTGCAAATCCCTGCTTCTGTGTGAGGTGTGACGCAGCAGAAGCAGAGGTGGAACATGCAGCCTAAGAAGATATCGACACATGTCACATATAGTAACACATACACACACACACACACACACACGTGTATATGTGGTTTTTGTGGACTGGAAAAGCAATTCTAATGCTCTCTGGCTCCTTTCAGCAGTCTCTTCCTCTCCCCTGGTGAGATCCAGACCCTTCTCTGTCCAGGGGCTCTGCATCTGAGGTCCTGTGTCCAGGTGAAAAACACCAGTTGGAAAACATGTTTGAGGAACATCCTCTCCAGCCTTAGGCACTATGATTTCATCCAGGTCCATGGATAGCAAGGCTCCAGGGACCACCTCTTCTTGGGCAGATGGGGTCCCAAATCTTTTTCAACAAGCCATCCACATGAATGCCATTTGTGATGCTGCAAAATAATTGCATCAGAGGATGTGATATCAAGTGTAAGGTGAAAGGTTCAGAAAGTATCCATGTCAGTCAAGCCTTAGCCAAGAACGTTCCAGCATCTCTCCCTCCAAAGTCCAAGATAGGGAGGGACAGCTTCATACACCTAGGGCCCAGGGCAGCCACTGAACATTCCACGTGTGACCGTGCAGGACTGCACACCAATCATGAGTGCAGAAACACCATAAGGACGTGAGTCCCTGCCTGGGGAAGCAATAGTCAAGCTGAATTCAGAAAATTCCAAAGCCATAGCTCAAGATCAATGCAGAAATAAAGCTACATTTTTTATTCTTAAAAATCTTCCTCCTTTCCTCTTCCTCAGTTCTTTTAACCTTGTTAATCCCAGGAATCAATATGGTGTGATGATCCACTTCCACACCTTCAAGATTAGTTTCCTCCACTATTTATGCTGTTGTGAGAACATGGGACTATGTGGGAAATTCCTTTATTTTTTCATCCTAAAGTGGCAGATACATGCTAGAAAACACCTATGTTCCCATCACCCCAAACATCAATGACAAGGGCCACATCTATACATCTATCTGGCCCTGGAGCACAGTGCACTTTTATGGCAGGAAAATGATTATTCTGTAGGATACTGTAACGGTGGGCACAGGATACATTTCCCAAAACCCACAGAATGTACAAGACAAAGAGTGAACTCTAACGTAAACTATAGTTCTTGGTTAATAATAATGTATCAATCTTGGTTCCTGAATTATAGCTAACATAATACGCTAATGCAGGATGTTAATAATAATGGAAACCGTGCGTGTGTGCAGGGAGGAAGAGTATACGGAGACTCTATACTCTCATCTCAGTTTTTCCATAAATCTAA
Organism: Diceros bicornis minor; assembly: GCF_020826845.1. Lineage (NCBI taxonomy): Eukaryota > Metazoa > Chordata > Mammalia > Perissodactyla > Rhinocerotidae > Diceros > Diceros bicornis. The sequence continues at coordinate 4,972,683 of NW_026691418.1, forward strand.
AACAGCTCCAAAAACATAATATTTATTAATTATTTTGTTAGCCAATCTGGTAGCCACTGGCCATATGTCATTATTGAGCATTTAAAATATGGTTAGTCTAAATTTAGCTATGTTATGAGTGTAAAATATGCATGGATTTAAAAAAAATTGTATGACAAAAGTGAATATAGATCATCTAAATAATAATATTTATACTGATTATACATTGAGACCATAATACTTCTTGACCTACTGGGTCAAGTAAAATATATTCTTAAGATAAAAATATTAAAGTATACACGACTACTGAGTTGGGAATTGCAAAATGCATCCAATGCACACAGACATGAGACTCTGGCAGAGGCAAGGGCTTCTTGGTTTTGCAACCACCACATCAAATTATGACTTACCACACTGAAACCCACCTCTTCTGACTTGAGACAAGGCTAGTGTTATGGGTTGATTTGGTCCTCCCAGGCCTCAAAAATCCCCTCCACTCAGCCCTTACATCAAACCCACCACTCCAGTTTCCTGCCAACTGCTGGCACACACACATTCTACATTAAGATGCTACCACTTGCCACAAAATTCATCCTGGTGGGAGCCATGTTCCACTTCCCACATGCAAGCCTGTGTTCACCTTCTGTTGCTGGTTTCAGTCCACTTCCGGTGCACGTCTTGGTTCACTTCTGGTGCAGCCACAAGTGCTCCATTGACGGCCTGACTCTGAACCACCAGGAAGTCCAGCATCTAGTGCATCGAAAAGATGCTAGGACAACTGCTAACTTTTTGAGATCCATTGTCTCCATACCTATCCCCCTAGTCTGAAGTCTAGCACACTCCTACCCTTAACCTCATGATGACAAGTCAAGGGACTTTGTGGAGCCCCTCCAGGTTGGGCAACAGCTGGACCTGGGACTTCTGGGTCGCCGGAATGACCCAAAGCTGGATCCCTTTTAGGGTGGAGGAAGTGAGAATTTGGGGTCAGTGTTTCAATGTCTTTGAACAAGTCTAGCCTAATGCTATGTATCCCGATCTAATACATAGTGGTTTTTTTTCTTCTTTGTATGTGTAGATGTATTAGTTCTAGTTGTATCATGTTGTCATATCCTTCGTTGGCGCAGCCACGTTAAGTTTCCCTCTAGATATTTACGTACAAAGACATATTGCAACTATGTACCCTCTCTTTGCATTCTTGCAGACAAAATTCCCCTATGAACTATCTATTTACAAACCACAGTTAAGTGTTTCCATACATCCATTTCCTCAAACAAAAATAATATTGGGGCCTGGTCAAGTTGTGTAGTGGTCAAGTTCCCGTGTTCTGCTTCCGTGGCCCGGGGTTCACTAGTTCTGATTCCGGGCACATGCCTATGCAGCACAAGACACTTAATACACCACTCCTCAAGCCATTCTTGAGGAGTGGTGCATCCCACAGAGAAAAATTAGAGAATAATTGGCTCAGATGTTAGCTCAGGGGCGTTCTTCTTCCCTAAGTGATAATGTTGATGGAGAAGTAGATAACTGAAAATTCACTCTGTTCTTTGTCAGGTGCATCTGGGTAAAGGATACCTTGGAATCATAGGACATTAAAACTTAAAAACACTTTTCAAGCTCTTCATAATAAAGATGAAGAAAGTTTAAAGAGGTTAAACTATTTGACCAAGATTAATTCCTGGAAATAGAGTGAGATCCTCTAATTCTCAGTGGGTACATTGTCATAACATATCTAGCATTAAATAACCAAGAGAGGGAAGTCTGTTGAATTCCAGGTAGAAATGCTTCCCCTTCACGTTTTTGTTTTCTCTCTCTTAGACGACTGCTTTGCCCTGACAAAGAATTTATCTGGTGTTTATGCTACACTTCAGAAGAGGAAAATGCTCCTGGCAAACTTTATTGTGATTCAGTGTGGCACCAGAGAGCCCAGTCATTTAAAAATGAGAATAGAAAGAATAAGGTAAATAATATTAGAGAAGAAGAGAAAAATCTATTATTTTAGTGGGAAATAACTTATAAAATTTAGAATTTTAAATAAGTTGACTAATGTGAAAAGATACTAGATAACCACATAAAATATTTTTATATTAGCAAGAACTATTTTAAACCTATAAGTAATTATTCTGTCTTAGGATAAATAAAATATTTGAAATAATTGGATTTATGCAACATGATGCCATATGTAGTTATATAAGTTATGTAAGATAAATGAAGAAGATTATAAAGATATACCACAGGACATAAAAGCTCTGAAGAAATGGAGCGATATACTACAATTATGAATGAAAATAATATCCATTTTCCAAGCATCATTCAGCTTCACTGTATTTAAAATCAACTTTTAAAATGATACAGTAATTGTTTTATAGACAATAAGATATCCCTTTGCAAAATAAAACACTGGACCATCGACTAACATTATTCACAAGTAAACCACCCCAAATGGATTATAGGGCTAAAATTAAAAGTAGAAATACTCAGTGCATAACAGTGGTGGATGACAATACAGGAGAATATCTATGATCATAAAATTAGTAAAATTATTCTTAATATATATTCTTTTTTTTTAATTTTTTGTTTATTGCAGTAACATTTGTTTATGACATTGTAAAAATTTCAGGTGTACATCATTGTACTTCTATTTCTGCATAGATTACATCATGCTCACCACCAAAATACTAATTACAACCCATCACCACGCAAATGTACCGAATTATCCCTTTCACCCTCCTCCTTCCTCCCTCCCCCCTTCCCCTCTGGTAACCACCAATCCAATCTCTGTCCCTATGTGTTTCTTTATTGTTGTTATTATCTACTACTTAATGAAGGAAATCATACAGTATTTAATCTTCTCCCTCTGACTTATTTCACTTTGCATTATACCCACAATGTCCATCCATGTTGTCACAAATGGCTGGATTTCATTGTTTCTTATGGCTGAGTAGTATTCCATTGTGTATATATACCACAGCTTCTTTATCCATTCCTCCCTTGATGGGCACTTAGGTTGCTTCCAAGTCTTGGCTATTGTGAATAACGCTGCAATGAACACAGGGGTGCATGTACCTTTACAAATTGGTGTTTTCATGTTCTTTGGATAAATACCAAACAGTGGAATAGCTGGATCATATGGTAGTTCTATCCTTGATTTTTTGAGGAATCTCCATACTGTTTTCCATAGTGGCTGCACCAGTTTGCACTCCCACCAGCAGTGTATGACAGTTCCCTTCTCTCCACATCCTCTCCAACACATGTTGTTTCTTGTCTTGTTAGTTACAGCCATTCTGACGGGCGTGAGGTGATATCTCATTGTAATTTTGATTTGCATTTCTCGGATAGTTAGTGATTTTGGACACATTTTCACGTGTCTGATGGCCATCTGTATATCTTCTTTGGAGAAATGTCTGTTCAGGTATTTTGCCCATTTTTTAATTGGGTTATTAGTTTTTTTGTTGTTGAGATGCATGAGTTCTTTATATATTTTGGAGATTAAGCCCTTGTCAGAAGTATGGTTTGCAAATATATTCTCCCAATTGTTAGGTTGTCTTTTCGTTTTGTAGATGGTTTCCTTTGCTGTGCAGAAGCTTTTTAGTTTGATGTAGTCCCATTTGTTTATTTTTTCTATTGTTTCTCTTGCCCCGTCAGACGTGGTGTTTGAAAAGATGTTGCTAAGACCAATGTTGAAGAGCGTAGCGTACCGCCTATGTTTTCTTCTAGAAGTTTCACAGTTTCAGGTCTTACATTCAAGTTTTTAATCCATTTGGAGTTAATTTTTGTGTATGGCATAAGGTAAGGGTCTACTTTCATTTTTTTGCATATGGCTATCCAGTTTTCCCAACACCATTTGTTGAAGAGACTTTCTTTTCCCCATTGTATGTTCTTGGCTCCTTTGTCAAAGATTAGCTGTCCATAGATGTGTGGGTTTATTTCTGGGCTTTTGATTCTATTCCATTGATCTGTGTGTCTGTTTTTGTGCCAGCACCATGCTGTTTTGGTTACTATAGCTTTTTAGTATATTTTGAAATCAGGGAGTGTGATATCTCCAGCTTTGTTCTTTTTTCTCAGCATTCCTTTAGCTATTCGGGGTCTTTTTTTGTTCCGTATAAATTTTAGGATTCTTTGTTCTATTTCTGTCTAAAATGTTGTTGGAATTTTGATAAGGATTGCATTGAATCTATAGATGGCTTTAGGAAGTATGGACATCTTAACTATGTTAATTCTTCCAATCCAAGAGCACGGAATATCTTTCCATTTCATTGTGTCTTCTTCAATTTCTTTCAGAAATGTTTTATAGTTTTCGGTGTACAGATCTTTCAACTATTTGGTTAAGTTTATTCCTAGGTATTTTATTCTTTTTGTTGCAATTGTAAATGGGATGGTATTCTTAATTTCTCTTTCTGCTACTTCGTTGTTAGTGTACAGAAATGAAACTGATTTTTGTATGTTGATTTTGTATCCTGCAACTTTACCATATTCGTTTATTACTTCTAAAAGTTTTCTGGTGGATTCTTTAGGGTTTTCTATATATAAAATCATGTCATCTGCAAATAGTGACAGTTTCACTTCATCCTTTCCAATTTGGATCCCTTTTATTTCTTTCTCTTGCCTGATTGCTCTGGCTAGGACTTCCAGTACTATGTTAAATAGGAGTGGTGACAGTGGGCATCCTTGTCTGGTTCCTGTTCTTAGAGGGATGGCTTTCAGTTTTTCACCATTGAGGATGATATTAACTGTGGGTTTCTCATATATGGTCTTTATTATGTTGAGATACTTTCCTTCTATACCCATTTTATTCAGAGATTTTATCATAAATGGATGTTGTATCTTGTCAAATGCTTTCTCTGCATCTATTGAGATGATCATGTGATTTTTATTCTTCATTTTATTAATGTAGTGTATTACGTTGATTGATTTGCGAATGTTAAACCATCCCTGCATCCTTGGAATAAATCCCACTTGATCATGGTGTATAATCTTTTTAACATATTGTTGTATGCGATTTGCTAGTATTTTGTTGAGGATATTTGCATCGATGTTAATCAGTGATATTGGCCTGTAATTTTCTTTTTTTGTGTTGTCCTTGTCTGGTTTTGGTATCAGGGTAATGTCAGCTTCGTAGAATGAGTTAGGGAGCTTCCCCTCCTCCTCAATTTTTTGGAAGAGTTTGAGAACGGTAAGTATTAAGTCTTCTTTCAATGTTTGGTAGAATTTCCCAGGGAAGCCGTCTGGTCTTGGACTTTTATTTTTGGGGAGGTTTTTGATTACTGTTTCGATCTCCTTACTGGTGATAGGTCCATTCAAATTCTCTACTTCTTCTTGATCCAGTTTTGGAAGGTTGTATGATTCTAAGAATTTATCCATTTCTTCCAGATTGTCGAATTGGTTGGCATATAGCTTTTCATAGTATTCTCTTATAATCTTTTGTATTTCCGAGGTGTCTGTTGTAACCTGTCCTCTTTCATTTCTGATTTTACTTATTTGTGCATTCTCTCTTTTTTTCTTGGTGAGTCTAGCTAAAGATTTGTCAATTTTGTTGACCTTTTCAAAGAACCAGTTCTTGGTTTTATTAATTTTTTCTATTTTTTTTTTGGTCTCTATTTCATTTATTTCTGCTCTGATTTTTATTATTTCCCTTCTTCTACTGATTTTGGGCTTGGTTTGTTCTTCTTTTTCCATTTCCTTTAGGTGCATTGTTAGATTGTTTATTTGAGATTTTTCTTGTTTGTTGAGATGGGCCTGTATCGCTATAAACTTCCCACTTAGAATCGCTTTTGCTGTATCCCATAAATTCTGGCATGTCTTATTTTCATTTTCATTTGTCTCCAGGTATTTTTTGATTTCTTCTTTGATTTCCTCGTTAACCCAGTCGTTGTTCAGTAGCATTTTGTTTAATCTCCATGTATTAGTGGCTTTTCTGATTTTCTTCCTATAGATGATTTCTAGTTTCATACCGTTGTGGTCAGAAAAGATGCTTGGTATTATTTCAATCTTCTTAAATTTATGGAGACTTGTTTTGTGGCCTAATATGTGATCAATCCTGGAGAATGTTCCATGTGCATTTGAAAAGAACGTGTATTCTTCGGTTTTTGGATGGAATGCTCTGTATATATCTACTAGGTCCATCTACTCTAGTGTGTTGTTTAAGGCCAATGTTTCTTTATTGATCTTCTGTTTGGATGATCTATCCGTTGGTGTAAGTGGAGTGTTAAAGTCCCCAACTATTATTGTGTTACTGTCTATTTCTGTTTTTATGTCTGTTAATAATTGCTTTATATATTTAGATGCACCTACATTGGGTGTGTAGATATTTACAAATGTTATATACTCTTGTTGGATTGTTCCCTTGATCATTATGTAAAGCCCTTCTTTGTCTCTTTTTACAGTTTTTCTTTTAAAGTCTATTTTGTCTGATATGAGTACTGCTACCCCAGCTTTCTTTTCATTGCCATTTGCGTGGAGTATCTTTTTCCATCCCTTCACTTTCAGTTTGTGAGTGTCTTTAGGTCTGAAGTGTGTCTCTTGTATGCAGCATATATATGGGTCTTCTTTTTTTATCCAGTCAGCCACCCTATGCCTTTTAATTGGAGCATTTAGTCCATTGACGTTTAAAGTAACTATTGATAAGTATGTACTTACTGCCATTTTTTTAACTTTTCATTTTCTCACTGTTTTAGTAGTTCTTCTCTGTTCCTTTCTTCTTCTATACAGAATTGATGGTCACTTTAGTTTGACCTCTGTCTGAAAGCTGTACTCTTAACTCCCCTCCTCCCTCCTTTTATGTTTCTGATATCAGATCTAACCTCTTTCTTGTGTATTTGTATCCATTATGTTCTAATGATGGAAATAGATAATTTTTCCTGTTTGTGGTCTTCTCTTTTCCCCTTAAATCAGTCCCTTTAACATTTCTTGTAGCACTGGTATCTTGGTGACAAACTCCTTTAATTGTTGCTTATCTGGGATAATTTTGATCTCTCCTTCCATTTTGAATGATAACCTTGCTGGGTAGAGTATTCTTGGCTGTAAGTTTTTTCCTTTTAGCACTTTAAATATAGTGCCATTCTCTTCTAGCCTGTAAAGTTTCTGCTGAAAAGTCAGCTGATAGCCTTATGGGGTTTCCATTGTATGTAACTTGACATTCTCTTGTGGCTTTTAGGATTCTCTCTTTATCTTTAATTCTGGACATTTTGATTATGATGTGTCTTGGTGTGGGCCTCTTTGGGTTTATTTTGTTTGGGGCTCTCTGTGCGTCCTGTACCTGGATGTCTGTTTCCTTCCTTAGGTTAGGGAAGTTTTCATCTATTATTTTTTGAAATAGATTCTCTGACCCCTTGTCTCACTCTTCTGCTTCCGCGACACCTATAACACGGATGTTAGTGCACTTGATGTTGTCCCAGAGGTCCCTTAGACTGTCCTCACTCTTTTTAATTCTTTTCTCTTTTACCTGTTCAGCTTGGGTAATTTCTTCTTGTCTTTCGTCCAGCTCACAGATCCGTTCTTCTGTATCCTCTACTCTGCTTTTGAGTCCCTCTAATAAATTTTTCATTTCCAGTATTGTATTCTTCATTTCTGATTGATTCTTTTTTATATCTTCCCTTTCTTTGTTGACATTCTCACTGAGTTCATCTATTCTTCTCCCCACATCAGTGAGCATCCTTAACACTCTTAATTTGAACTCTCTGTCGGGTAGGTTGCTCATTTCTGTTTCACTTATTTCCTTTTCTGGGGTTTTGTCCTGTTCCCTTACTTGGAATGTATTCTTTTGCCTCCTCATTTTGCCTCTTTCCCTGTGCTTGTGTCTACGTATTAGGTAGGTCAGCTACGTCTCCTCCTCTTGGATAGGTGACCCTATGTAAGTGATGACTTAGAAGTCTTCCAGTGTGCTTCCCTCAGTTCTCAATGTTCCAGGGGTGACCCCTATGTGGGCTACGTGTGTCCTTCTGTTGTGGCCTGTTTGCTCTCCCTGTAGGCGCCCAGGGCGGCCGAGTTATGCTCCTGGCCAGCTGTTGTAATGCCCAGCTGCTTGTAGTTGTTGTGGGCCCTTCAGGTTCTTTATCAGGTGTGGCGAGCCCCAGCACAGTTGGCTGCAAGTTCTAATACCACATTTGTGTTGCAGTATTTCTTTTAAGTGAGTAGGCACCCAGCATGGCAGGTTGTTAGGCTCAGGTCCTTACAATTGCTGTAAGCCTCTAGACTATTAGGTCTCTTGTCAGCTCTCTGAGGTTGCAGCTGGGTGGGGCTGACCTCAGGCACAGGAGCACCCAATCATTTCAGGGTTTGGAAGGTGGGGCAAACCTCCTATGTGGGTCTTTGAGAAGCACAAGTCTTCTGCAGCTGATAAGCCCTGCCGACCACAGGTCCACACACACAGTCAACACAGTCCTGCCCCGTGTGAGCGCCCCAACCTCCCCAAACAGACCCAGTCTCTCCACGGCGGGAGCCCCGCACACTCTGCCACCACCCCACACTCTCCACCCACTCCTTATGCACACCCTGCCCCACTCAAGTCGGCTCAGATGCCAGGCTGCAGAGAATCCAGTCACCAATCTATGCAGGCCCACAAGTTGCCTGAGGGCTTGTGGTTTGGTGGGGCCAGTCTCTAGGGTGGGCTGCCTGCCCTGGCTGAGCTGGATTAAATCGGTGCTCTAGCGGGTGGGGCAGACCTGGGCTAGCAGGCCTCAGGGAGAACTCTAATGGCTTCTGTGTCAGCACACCCACACCAGGCCACAACAATGGCTGCCGCCAATGTCCCAGTCCCTGGAGAGGTCTCACCCCTCACCAAGATGCACTCAGGGCATATTAGGTGAGTTTCTTTTCACCACAGCACTGTGCACCTTTTTTTTCTGGTGATTTTAGGATGCTTTCTGAAATGGGTGAGTTTGCGCATGGGTCCTTTAAGAACCAGTTTTAGTTTCTTTGTGAACTGGGTTTTCTGTGGGTACTCCTCAGTGTTTTAGTAGCAGGCAAAGTCAGATATTATGCCACTCATCTCCATTGTGCTGGGTCCACAAAATGCCCACAGCGGGGGCACTCCCCGGCTCACGGCCCCGCGCCTCCAGGGAGACTGTGTACTTGTGAGCTGCTACCGGCAGCTGTGAAGCTGGGGGCTTGTGAAGGCAGTGTTTTTCCTCTTCAGAAGGGAGTCTCTGCCTCTTCTACCTCAGTTAGGATTGTCCGTTGTTGCAGGAGTTCCTCTTATGCAGTTTTCAGTTCTGTCTCAGGGGTAATTTTTCCACGAGTAGTTGTAAATTGGCTGTGTACTCGGGAGGATGTGAGTTCCGAGTCTGCTTATGCCGCCATCTTGACTCTGCCTCTCCTTAATATATATTCTTAAAGATGTGTTGTTGTCATTTACCAGTGTCCAATTGACCAAAGCCAGTTAAAAGGCCAAGTCCACACAGAGTCAAAGTGGGAGGTTTCTACCAAAACACACAGATGAAGGGAGTGAATTCATGTGTGGGCATTTATGCAATCTACCACAGATAATTTTAGAGGAAAATTAATCTGAGGTAATATTCATATTTGTGTATTTGTGCATTTGAATGCCGAGGATCATTGTACAAAGCCAAAAGAAAGTAAAGCAATAAATTAATTGGAGATGTAAGGTAAATTTACTTTGTACTATTTTTGTGTGTGTGTGTGTGTGAGGAAGATCAACCCTGAGCTAACATCCATGCTAATCCTCCTCTGTTTACTGAGGAAGACTGGCTCTGAGCTAACATCTATTGCCAATCCTCCTCCTTTTTTTTTCCCAAAGCTCCAGTAGATAGCTGTATGTCATAGTTGCACATGCTTCTGGTTGCTGTATGTGGGACATGACCTCAGCATGGCCTGACAAGCGGTGCGTCGGTGCACGCCCGGGATTCAAACCCGGGCTGCCAGTAGCGGAGCACGCACACTTAACCACTAAGCCACAGGGCCGGCCCTTTACTTGGTACTTAAAGTCTGCTTGCAAAAATTTGGTAGTTTATTTTTCAGGTGTATGCAAATTCTGGTGAAAAAATATATATATTGATTATTTTCACTTGAACAAGTTGTAGTCCTTAACCCTATTGATGGGTTTCTCTCTGGCCTTAGGAAGTTAATGTAGCACTAGGGGGCAAGGATGCAGCCTAATAGCCCCACAATTGAGGCCAAGATGGAGAGGCTCTCCACGGCCACCATGACCTTGCCCTTGGTGCAGTGGCAGGCAGGGAGGAAAGTGTCCCAGACACTGCAGAACATCAGCATGCTGAACGTCAGGAATTTGGCTTCATTAATGTTGTCAGGCAGGTTCCAGGCCAGGAAAGCCACAGTGAATCTGCCCAGGGCCAAGGATCACAGGTATTCCAGGACACAGTACAAGGCAGTGACTGAGCCCTTGTTGCACACGATGAGGATGTGGCCGTGTTCAGAGTGTGCAACTGTGTCAATGAAGAAGGAGTGGTTCCAGCCAGATCACACAGAGAGTCAGCTGGATAAAGGAGCAGATGGGAATGATGAAATTAGGTGCCCCTGACACCAACCACTGCCACATCCTTCTCCCTGGTTCAGTGACATTGAAGGCCAACACAACAGAAATAGTTGTGGCCAAAACAGTTGAAACAGCCACAGTAAAAACAACTTTAAATGTGATTTGTTGAATAATGTAGGTGGTTGTGTTGGGTCAGCCGATGAAGAGTAAGGAGCAGAGAAAGCAGAGGGTGAGGGAGATGAGCAGGATGTAGCTGAGAGTCCAACTCTTGGCCTTGATTACAGGAGTGTCTTGGTGCTTCACAAAGACCCCAAGGACCACTGCTGTGACAACAGAGAAACAAGGAGCTGTGCAAGCCAGAGTCTTCCCTAAAGAATCTTCAAATGCCAGAAATGTCACAAGTTTCAGCAGGCTGCGATTTCTCTCATTGTTTGCATACTGGCTTCCTGGACGCCCTATACATTGATCTCTATTTGAAAAGGAAAGGAAAGTCTTGGTGTTTCAGTCAGCCACTCTTCCACATTCCCAAGACAAAAAACAAAAGTCTCATTGGCATTATAGGGCCCATTGCCCACATCTTATTTGGTTGTGAGACACAAAGTTGCAGAGACTTAGGTTAAAAATATTCACATTACACAGTTCCGTTCTATGCCAGAATGCTTTTAGCTTCAAGTAGGTGATAATCCACCTCCAGAAGTTCCAAGTTTGGGTCTTGTGTTAGTTGGATGTTTCCATAAACTTAAGGGTTTAAGGGCGAATATTTTAGGTGGTGGGGATTTTGCAACACACCAGTGAGGTACTGGGAAAGTGAGACAGGGAAAGGAAGGCAGGGCATCAGGGACATCAAGTGCTTTACCACTGTGCTCACCTAGAGCTCAATGTCTCTGGGGAGCACTGTGAGGCAAGAGGAACACATGGGAACAAGTCATCTCAGCTGAGGATGAGGCAGCTGCAACACATACGCAGGCATGCCCATCAGCCATCATTCAAGGGCTACGCCCTGGCCTATGAATTTGTATTTGGCATACTTTTACTGTAAAGTGACAGAGAACAAATATTTCAGGCTTTGTGGGCCATAGGGTCTCTGCCACAACTACTCATCTCTGACCTCAGGGCATGAAGCAGCCATTCTTATTGTTGAAAGTGGGCATTCTTTTCTCGTCCCTATTTCTACAAATAATATTAGAACAATGCAATTACCGTAATTACAGCTTTTCTTTTTGAATCACTTTTTTTTATAAATCTTGTTTCCCCATTTTTCTAACTCGATTATTGTTTGATAAAAAACGTAGTAAAATTCTTATCTTTCAAAGTAAATTCCTTTGATAAAGTGGTTTGAATTGCGGTAAAGCTAAAAATTATTTAGAAAAGGATACAGACTTTTGCAATATTCAGACATTCCATTTGGGAAATTTAATGGTGCTAAATGTATTCATTTTCTTTTGCATTTCCCAAACACATTTTTAGCCAAAATTAAAACTATGCTTCGCATAACATACAGCAACAACCTACAAGTACACTTCCTCCATTGTACCTAGCTATTAGAACCCCAATTTTGAGTGACCTAAGCCAATTGTGGCAGATCTAAGCTAATTTTTGCCAGAGTGTGCTCCACCTCACTTGTCAGCTATGCGCCATGGGCCTAAATCAATGACAATCTGATTGTATGGTCTCTTTCTTGTACTAAATAAAACCTGCATCTAATAGGATGCTATAGCTCACTCTTCCTCTTTCTTTCCCCTGTGGATGATGAGCAGTGGCAGACACGTGTAAAAATAAAATCCAACACTCTAAGCATATTGAAGCAAAAGTTATATGGAGCCTGAGTCTTTGTTATCAAATGGTTGATAGAAAAAAAAAATTTGCATCTGTCTATTTCTGAAATTCTTGTAACATAAATAACAAATGTCATGATTTAAGCCCACTATGAGGTTCTCTATCACTTTGAACTGAACAAATTCTAACTAAGGTATTTTGTGCATTACGGTTATGTGTTTTTGAGAGTGAGAAATGGGACTTTAATACTGCATTATCAAACACTTTACTATTGATATGTGGGAAAATCATTACTATTGATACATTAATTTCATCTTTTATTTATTTAGTTAATTATTTATTCATTTATTTATTTATCTTTTGATTGAGGAAGATTAGCCTTGAGCTAACATCTGTGCCAGTCTTCCTCTATTTTGTATGTGAGTGGCCACCACAGCATGTTTGATATGCAGTGTAGGTCTATGCCTGTCATTTGAACCCATGAACCCAGGCCACCAAAGTGGTGCATGCTGAATTTTAACCACTACACCACAGGGCCGGCCTGATACATTATTTTGGATCCCACTAATTGATTAGATATTTTTGCATTCTAATTTAAAATATTTTTTGCATTATGTAAGTAAACGTTGAAGCAGAGTCCACTGGTGGCTTATTCATGACCCATCTATCCCCTTTCTACCAGCAGCTCAGTTGTGCTTTGACATTCAACTTCTTGCATGAGGCCGTGTGATTGAGGGGAGGCTGACAGCTCTAAATCAATTATAATTGGCCCCACTTGGAGGATGTGTTTTTGAGTTACTCTTACAAAGTCAGGGGGAGTAGATTCCCACTCTTTTTCATCTTTCTGTTCGCTTACTATGGTATAATACTTTAAACAGCTCAGCCTTTGAGACCACTAGGAGCCCAGCCTGAAGAGAAAGCTGGGAACCCAAGATGATAGAACAAAATATGAGAATATCATCTGTGCTTGATTATAGTTTTGAGCTGCTGAATTCTCTAATCCTGGAGTCATTCTATCTCTGGCCATTTTTTTTAATTGTTTCACAATTTTTTATTTTTGAAAAGTGATATTTATGACAATATTCATTAAGTAAATAACAAATGGAATAAAACATATTTCCCTCTCCATCTTTATAATGCAACACTGTGCTTTTATTTTTTTCTGGCACAAAGAATCATCATAGTAAATTACTCTGGTCTTTTTTATGGGCTATAATAAAAATTTTTTAAAACACACATTTAGTTTGTTTTCTTTTTAATTTATAGCCAGATGCATTCTAACAACAAACATAATTTGTAAACATGCTCTCTCCTTCAGCCCTTATTTATTTCTGTAATATGTTATTTCATGCATTATTTTACTGGACAGAATATTTAGCAATGTCAAGAGATAACTTTGGCAATTAGTACGTATGAATTCCTTGCTGTTTTGTTTGTTAAGACTGGAATATTGTACTTTAAATATGATGGGTTTTTTTTTCATTATTTACCTATTCCATCATCATCCACGATCAGTCTTTTATCATCTCTTTCCAGCCATACTAGTCTTATTCCATATGTCTGAATACACCACATAAAAACATTTTAAAAACACTTTATTGATGTATGGCTGACATACAAAAATCTGTACATACTTAATGTGTACAACTTAATGTGTTTGGAGATAATATACACCCGTGAATCCATCATTACAATCAAGCCCTTAAACCTATTCATCACCTCCAAATGCTTCCTCCTGTCCTCTTTATTTTTTTATTTTAACCTCCTTTTTGAAAATACTTTTTTTCTTTTGAGGTAGGAACACTTAACATAAATCTACCCTGCTAATAAATTCTTAAGTCTACAATACAATATTGTTAACTATAGACCCATTTTGGACTGTAGGTTGCGAAAACTTATTCATCTTGCATAACTTTTGTTGTCCAAACTTCTATTGCCAAGAATCCCTCTTCATCTTGAACTGACAAATCCCCACATGTTTTCAAAAACTCAACTCAACCATCAGCTTTCCATGAAGAATTATCTGATTCATCCAAGTAAGACTATCTACTCTTGTTGACTCTGCTAACTTCTAACTACCTTTATTATGGCACTTTTCAAATTGCCCTGCTATTCTTTTTTCACACGTACCTCACTATGATTTCTTGGAAAGCAGGGCCTTTATCTTATCAAGTTTGCATTCTCGGTTCATTGTTTATATCTTCTAACAGAGCAATAATAATATAATATATCCATTCATTTATTGAATCTTTAGTTCCGGGTTTTTGCACACCTACTATTTGTAAGACACAGTGCTCGTCACCTTGGGTGTAAAGATATGAATAGGAAGAATGTCCTAAAGACACTCACACTTACTTCCATCTTAATACCATATGTGTTATTCTGTGATCAAGATTAGTATATGTTGCTACGGAATCTCTAAGTGTTTGCCAAACACAACATGTAGTTTAAGAGCTGTATTCCCTTGAGAAGAGCTGCTTCAGCAGAACCTAACAATGTGAGTATCAAGAAACCAGATCAAGGTAACTCCCAAAATGGAAATGATGTATTGATTACCTAAATGAATCTATTGAATGAGTGAATGAAATAATAGAAAATAAAGAAGAAATGAGATGCTGTTGGTTAATCCCAGACCCATTACATTTTATTTGGAGACAAAGAAGACCTGAGAGAAAGTGATTGTGTAATTTTGCCAGTTCATACCTGTCTGATTACATTTTTCTCTCTCTCGGCACAATACACAGTCAAAGCAGCAGGTAGCTCTATTCCTGAGGGATTTTCCTGAATCCTGGCTGACAGAACATCCTACACCCATAGGGGTGAGTTTGAAAGAAGAGAATTATTGATAATAATGAACAATACTATATAATTGGATAATATTTTATTATTTTATAATATTGAATAATTGATAATATTATTTAAATTATCTCAAAAACTCTCTTAAAGATCACCTCTAAGATATGACATGATTGATGCACCCAGGGAAAGCAAAATAAAATCAAGGTCAATCTGCAGAAAACAATTCCC
This sequence comes from Diceros bicornis minor, assembly GCF_020826845.1. Lineage (NCBI taxonomy): Eukaryota > Metazoa > Chordata > Mammalia > Perissodactyla > Rhinocerotidae > Diceros > Diceros bicornis. Next base: position 4,987,912 of record NW_026691418.1, read on the forward strand.
AACATGAAGATACATAATGATTTAAAACATTTTCCATCTCAATGACTAGGACGCTTGTTTGTTTTAAGCAAATGGGGCATCTGATCATGAATCATATTTGTTATTGCCAAATGTGATTCTGAATATGGTATTTCTGGATTACTTTTTTGAACTATAAGCAGATTTTACGTTAATAATAAATAATATTTAAATTCATACAATACGTTAACATGAAAATTGTTTGATTAGTACAAATTGCAATTACTGAATTTATTTAGTAATATATTTAATGTCAGGTAGATTATACACCAAAGACACAGGGACAGGCTTGAATGATATAATATAGCATCTTGAGGGATGACTTACAGGACTGAGTTTTAAAGGGAAATCTGATGAAGAGGAAGAATGTAGTTCCTGGAAGAGCAAAAGGAATCTTTTTTTCTGATGGTGAATTTTTCTACAAGAATGTATAGAGGTGGGATGAAGAGATGGAAATATAAGGAATATTAATAAAATATTTAAATATTAAAAAAACCTCAATGTCAATTCCTTTGATTCTAGTTAAAGAGAATAAAATCTGTTTTCTGGAATAAAACCAAATGGCCAAAGACAATTTGAATTGTATCTACAAGTCATCAAAAGTCTAGATCGTCAGCATCTGTTATGTCTTCAAGGCACAACGCATGGACAGCAATGAATTTGCAAGCAATGAGATTGACACTTTTTCAGCTTAAATGGGAATTTAAATCATCAATTTTTTATCAGCTCCTCCTACTAAATTGGTAGCCTCACTGTCCTGCTGTAGCATAGAAAGCATTTCAAAATTTTGGAATTTCTCCTTAATTAAATGGGTACTTTCAATATCTCTTGGACAGTAAGAAAAATTATATCAATTAATTGGGATTTTGCTATGAGTTAAATAATTTCATCATTATTTTCATATACGGTCTCTATCTTGTGATGTAGATGAAGAAGTAATCCAAGATTGTGTTTTCTGCAACCTTTTTGAATCCGACGGCCCAGTCGATCAGCTCCTCATGTATGATGAAATCTTGACCACGTGGATCCTGGGGAACAAACTTCCTTACTTTCACCTGAAGTCCAAGACCTTTAAGAAAATGACATAGTTCAGAATTTCATGCTATGACACAGAGTTTCTTTTCTCATCCAGTGTCACATGAGCTCCAGTGCTGTTTTTAAATTGGGTGTTTTTTAGGAATAGGTGGAGCTGAAAGGGGGGCATAGTTGTGAAATGAAATGAGCATGGAAAGTGAGGACAGAAAACTCAGATGCGAACTGGTGGGGATACTCAGTTGCCCCGCAATTAGATTTATTCCCCTCTATATTAGTCATCTTCTGAATAAGTTCAATTTGGGAATGTTTACTATTCTGCATGCTTAAGGAAGAAGGCATTCTTGTCTGCCCTCAGAGAGCACATGGTGATTTGTTTAAACCATTCCTGAAGATTCCATGTCCAGGGAGTGCTGTAGAGCTAAACCTGAGCACCTTGAGCAATGAGGTTTGCTTTAAGGGTGCTAGGGAGTTTCCTTGAACTCAAGAAGAGACAAAGAAAGAAATATTGCTCCTTACTGACGTTGAACAAAATAATTTATTAAACGAGAGAGAAGATATAAAAGCTACTAGTAAAGAATATTCATACATTAATTGATATAATTTATATATAAATGTATAACTAATATTTATATACTACATATACATATAAAGTTCTATATTCATAAATAAATGTATAGTCACAATAAAATGTGTGTATTTAGATCTGACATCACATTCACTTCCATGTACGTAAGAGCAAGTATTTCAAGACACATTATGCATAGGTTTTGGATTTATAAAAGTCTAGGTTCATCTAAGTAGAATTGAAAAGTTCTTGGGGAAATTAAAATATATTTCAACGTATTGGGGTTCTCATCTGTAAAAAGGGGATCAATCTCCTTGCTTCCAAAAGTCATTTTAAATTTCAATGAGGAAATACTTATTTAGCTATCAGTAGCATTTCTAGAAAAATGCAGGAAGTTCAAATAAATTGTCCTATCCCCAGTGGCATTTAAGATATCATGGGATAGGGCCAGAAGTAGATTTTACAAATCCCTGAATTTTTAAATTCCCTGGGATAAATTGTCATCAAGTTTTATCTTACAAACTTACCTCTCACAGAGAAAGTTTTTAATTGATTATTTCTAGTTAAAAGAGTTGACAGTGTTGCTAATTAGCCCTCACAATTATTAGAGATTTACTTGCAACCTGTAAAGAAAGAACAGAAATTCATTATGCTCAAGTCACTGCTGATCTGTCACAATGTCACAATCACAATTCTATATCCAAATAAAATAACTCTCGGCTCCTAAAAAAACAATAATGGGATCACATTTAAGGGAGAAATTTTACCTGCTAAGGGAGAAACATGAGCTGGCCTGCATCCATTATGGACACCACTTCTGCTTTTATCAAAAACATTTCATGGAGGGCTCAGGCCGCCACATCCACAGCATGATAGGTGTAGTAGCTGGATCCAGACATGGTCGTGTCTAATTTGTCCTTTGGCAGAGAATCCAGGGAGACATTGAGCGGACACTCCAAAATTTTCCACATTCAGGTTCTGCAAATGAGGAGTTAAAAATTTCAAGCCATAATTTGGTAAAGAAAAAGTCTTCTTGGTATTTAGAGGGGCTAACTGTCCATAGAGAGTGTTTAAATCCAGATATCTCAAAGTTCTGGTGTGCAAAGGAAAGACTCCCATGGTAAGTATCTAAAAAGTGGTGAAGTGGAATAAAAGTAGAATCCCATTGTGCATGTAGTGATCCACACCTTCTGAGTGGTTAAATAATACTTTCCTGCAATGCTCACACTTATTAGTATACTTGTGTCAGCATACATGGTAAACGTATTGGCTGATGAGCCTATGATTCTGACAATGAAGGTCCAATCTTTTGAAGTGTACGTCCTCTTGGTCACAGGTATCTTAGTAACGGGCAGGCACCGTTCATAGTCACCTCTCTTCTAAGTACCCAGAGGAACTGCTCACTTTTTATATCAACTGACACTAAATTTCCCACCCAGGTCCAGCCAAAATGTATCAACAGCGAGACCCTTCTGAAGACTAAAGATATGTCCTTGGAAGCCATCTGATAGAGAGGAAATCTAGTCCTTACCTTTCAGTACAGGATCAATATCTCCATAGGTTATCTGAATCAAAAGAGTAAAAAGGTTCTGTATTGAGTTCTCTGGAAACAACATAAGCAGAATTTCAGAAAATTCATATGATCAGGTAGCTAAACTTATATTCTTGGCCATAACACTGTGAATGTGAAGCAATATTATCTGATTGTAGAAGTGTTTGAGTGTAAGCTTGGCTTTGAAGCCAGACTGCCTGGATTCAAATCCTGACTCTAATATGACTAGCTTCACGATCTTGAGAAGGTTACATAACCTCTACCCATCTTAGTTTCTATATCTCTAAAAATTCCCATACTAATGGTACCTTTTCATTGCCTTTTATTAGGATTAATTTTGTGACTATTCGTAAAGCATTTAAAGAGTGTAAAATTTTTTATTGATTTTTTCATTATTAAAAAAAATTTTGTTTATTGCAGTAACATTGGTTTATAACATGGCGTAAATTTCAGGCGTGCATCATTATATTTCTATTTCTGCATAGATTACTTCATGTTCACCACCCAAATACTAATTACAACCCATCACCACACACTTATGCCGAATTATCCCTTTCGCCAGCCTCCCTTCCATCTTCCCCTCTGGTAACCACAAATCCAATCTCTGTCTCTATGTGTTTTTTTGTTGTTGTTATTATCTACTACTTAATGAGTGAGATCATACGGTGTTTGACCTTCTCCTTCTGACTTATTTCACTTTGCATAATACCCTCAATGTCCATCCATGTTGTCACAAATGACTGGATTTCATCATTTCTTATGGCTGAGTGGTATTCCATTGTGTATATATACCACATCTTCTTTATCCATTCATCCCTTGATGGGCACTTAGGTTGCTTCCAAGTCTTGGCTATTGTGAATAAAGCTGCAATGAACACAGTGGTGCATGTATCTTTACGCATTTGCATTTTCAAGTTCTTTGGATAAATATCCAGCAGTGGAATAGCTGGATCATGTTGTAGTTCTATCCTTAATTTTTTGAGGAATCTCCATACTGTTTTCCATAGTGGCTGCACCAGTTTGCACTCCCACCAGCAGTGTATGACAGTTCCCTTCTCTCCACATCTTCTCCAACACTTGTTGTTTCCTGTCTTGTTAATTATAGCCATTCTGACGGGCGTGAGGTGATATCTCATTGTAGTTTTGATTCGCATTTCCCTGGTAGTTAATGATTTTGAACATCTTTTCATGTGTCTGTTGGCCATCTGTATATCTTCTTTGGATAAATGTCTGTTCAGGACTTTTGCCCAACTAAAATGATTTTAAGTACATGTTTACATATAAAATGTTACTAACGAGAAGATAAATAACTAAGGTGTGGTTATTTCAGAATATTCAGCTTCCACTCTTTTGAGGGAATTTGGGCAACTACATTTCCAGAAGCTACTGTGGTCTGTTTTAGCCAATGATGCTAGCCTCAGGCTACTTCATCCCTTCTCAGTTTCACACACCAAAATAATGAATCCACCATATCAAGAACTATCTGTGGTAGGTATTTTCCTATTAGGCAGATATGCAAACGCACTTTCTTCTTTTCCACTTGAGAGGCCACAAAATTTCACCAAGGAGGAAAATTTCAGTCCCTCCAGATCCATCCCCCCAACATGCTCATACCTGTGGTATTTGTAGAGCTCCAGCAGTGTCCCAATCTGGGCAGAGAATGCTGGTGTGGTTCCTGCAGTGACAGCCACATCCTTGTTCTGTGCCTGGCAGGTGTAATTAGGGCTCCTCTGGCCCCCACCCAATGACTACCTCATGGTGCTTTCCAAGGTGCTGACATCACTGTGAAAAGAATTGTAGACATGGAAACCCAGAAACAGCTTGGAGAGCAGCTGGGGGCTCCTGTTGATCTCCTTGAAGGCAAAAGCAAAGACCAAGACATAACGATAATTTTTGTAGTTCCACCTGTACCAAAGCCATAGTATTAGAAATAATGATCAAGTCATGCACTATAGGAGTAACTCCTGTGGGAAAAAAAAGAGGAAAAGCATGGCATTTTGACTCAAGCATCTTGTCCATTCCAGAGCAATTACTGTCTCTTCATGACTTTGGAATCCAAAGCACACGCACATGGTGTTCCCAAAACCTTGGAAGATCCAGCACTACCGCTCTGCACTCAAAAGATATAGACCAATGTCCTGAAATGAGTTACTTGGAAGGGTGCTTAAGGGAAAAGGACCAATTTACATATTTGTTTACAAGTCAAACACTACTTCATGCAGGCCAGCAACATGAGGTTGGTCATGGCCAAGTGCCGGTATAATGATATGAAGCAAAAGTTCATGATCCATACAAACAAACTAGCTAGGTCAGGGAAGTGCATAAGAAAAGCTTGGAGGAAGGGCAAGTCGAATATAGAATGGTGTCATCAAAACTCTTGCAATATATCTTTCTAAAACTGCCTGCCTCACAGACTTAGGAAATACATGCTAGCAGAAGCAGGGAAATGCACCATCATAAATAAGGAGATAGTCTTAGGGAGAAAATAAAGAGGAAGAAGCAATTTATGACTCTATTTTTTTCTAAAAGAGTAAAAACAATTCAGAGTCCAAGGAGCAAAGCAAACTTGCAACTTTCATCTATTTCTTTACAGATTAGAAAATCATCATAGGCAGTGAGCTTTAGAGCTTATCTTTGGGTTGATGCCTCTCTTCAACGTCTAAGTTCAGTCCAACTTTAATTTTCAAACAATTTAATTGACAAGGTACAGCATGCAATTCCAGAAGATTGCAGAGTAAAACATAGGCTTTTGTTGATCTAATATTAAAATATTATTTTCATTGGTGAATACAGCTTTAAAAACCAAAATGTTGGGATGCTGTAATTCTGAGTCACACAGAAACACCCAGACTGGATTACAAATAGGACTTGTATTAATTTCCTATTGCTACTCTGAGAATCTACCACCGATTTAGAAGCCTAAAACAAGACAAATTTATTATCTTATACTTTGGGAGGTCAGAAATCTAAAATGAGTCTCACTGGTGAAAATCAAGATGTCAGCAAGACTGAATTACTTCTGGAGGCTCTAGACAAGAGTCCATTTCTTTGCATTTTCTAGCTTCTAGAGGCTGCTCCCATTCCTAGGTAACAGCCTCATATCACTTCAATCTCTGTTTCCGTTGTCATAACTCCTTCTCTGACTCTGACTATCTTGACTTATTCTTTCACTTGTAAAGACCCTTGTGATTATATTGGACCCATCCAGATAATTCAGGATTATCTCCTCATCTGAAGATCCTTGACTTCATCACACTTGCAAAGTCTCCTTTCTATGTGAGGTAACATATTCCCAGATTTGAAGGATTAGGACTTGGTCACCTTTGGGGGCACATTCCACCTACCACAGGATCCAACTACATACTTTCCAATACTTGAAGCAAAACACAGAAGTGATTAAAGTATCTAGAAATGATATCCCATTTAAATATGAACAAAAAGATGGCATGGGTATCCTTGTTAATATCTGATAAAATCCGAGTTCAAAGCAAAAAGCATGTGAAATATCAAAGGTGGTGACCATATGTCATATGTGATATATGTGGTGACCATATGTGGTGAAAGGAAGAGAAGATCGAGTGCTAAAAGTCAATATACATACCCCCAAAGTGAAAAAGAGCTATTATTTATAGATCAGTGTGCATAAGTACATATATGAACAACCAGATTTGGAGATTTAACACAACCTCTGGTCAAATTAAAGATGAAGAAAATATGCAAAGTTATGGAAGACTTAAGCTTAACAGATATTTACATAAAAATGTCAATAGCGGTGGTATGCTATGAACACCAAAGAATATACATACATTTAACCATGCACTGGGCCATCAAGTAAGCCTTTGAACATTGAAATTATACACTGTGCATTCTCTGACCACAGTATCATTAGCCTAGCAATTAATAAAAAGACATCTAGAAAATTTCATCATATATATATGTTAAACACTAGATCTTTGATAAGTACTAGGGAAATAATATACACCATGACTATAGTTAACACTGCTGTATAGTACAAATAAAGTTGTTAAGAGATAAAACCTGAGTTCTCATCACAAGGAAAAAAATATATTTTCTTTTTTTTTTGCTTTTTCTTTTTATTATATCTATATGAGATGATAGATGCTAGCTAAACTTATTGTGGTCAACATTTTACGAAATATATAAGTCATACCATTATGCTGTACACCTTAAATTTATACAGTGATGAACTTCAATTATATCTCATTAAACTAGAAAACAACACATCTTTTTCAGGGAATACTCCAAATTATTTTAGACCATAAAGGATACTCAGTAAATTTATTTTGAAGAAAAATGAGTAGCATCTCAATAAAAAGTTCCTTTTTGAATAATCTATATACTTTGATGAGACTTGCTCTTAGCACTAACTTCTAGCCAAGATATGGTGTGCGCAAGGATTCTCTCCCTTCCCACTTCGTGGGTCAGGAGCAGGATGGCATGAGGATCACAGCAGTGGGATCTTGGTTTTTTTTTGCCTGCAACTTGCATCCTTTAGGCTTTCAGAAAATAATCACTAATGGAGATTATTCGAAGGCAGGAGAAAATAAAAGATGCTTATTTCTGTCTTCTGTTTAGAAGGAAAATATTCCAGAAGGGAAAAAAAAAAGGAAACCATAAATAATTATTAAAGGAAAAAAAGGAGCTGATGATTCACAGTTTATGGGAGATTCTCAACACAGCTTTTATATTCAACTTTCATAACTGTCAGAGGGATTCACACACACACATGAACTTACAGGTAAAATGTGACATCTTTGCTTGGACGAAACACAAAGAAATTTCTGTTGCATTTCTGAATCCTGGGTCAATGTATAGAAGGGGGAAAACCCACTGACCACCAAGTCCCCTTTCTTGTAGACACTGGGCCTTATGTAATCAAAGCCATCATAATAACTCATCATGCACATGGAATGTGGAAATTTCCCAAGGAGGGGCAGAAGAAGCAGAAAGAACATCTCAGCTGACTCACCAGCTTGAGGCAAGGCCTCTAGTCAGTTGTGACTGGGGGAGCAGAGCTGGAAGGAGACCTACAGTGTAGCCTTCTGCAGGGAAATTTTACTCCTGTGCAGGGTACACGTGTCTAAAAGTGCTCTGCCATTCAAGACCATGGAAAGAAGATTAGTTATTGATCAGAACTAGGGCATTTTCAGAAGCGATATATACTGGCTCAGATCTTCCCTCAATGTCACTGTGGATAAGAGTTGCTTCTGGTCTCCTCTTGCTGTCACTCCCCCAGTCCAGGCCTAACTGGTCACTGCTCTCAGTAAGGAACTCTGGGGTACTCCCTGCCCTGGGGCTCTGCTCCTGGGACCCTGTGCCCTGGTAAAGACAAAGGTGAAAAATATTTGGGCAACATCTTCCACTGCAGGTGCCAGAGATGTCATCAGGGCTGGGGCTCAGCAAGGCTCTGGGAACAACCCCATACGGAGGTTAGATTTTTTCTTTCCCATGCAAACATTCTGTTTCTTTTAATTGACTGAAAGTTCTTGCATCCAACAAAACACAGTATTACAAAGAGCTGGTCTTACAATCAGCATAAACAGCCCAGCATGATTCCTGTGATACCCAAGGAGGAGGTCATTGACCATGCCTTGGGTAACCCTCAAGGGTACTTTACAGCCTATATCGCCAACCTCACCCTTAGGACTTTTTGACCATTATCTGAAGAACTGGTCTCATGCACAGTTCAGGGAATAGATATCCATTATCCAGTTCGTACCTGTTTGGCATGGGATAAAGTCTAAGTTCACATATATTTACACCTAACCTATTCCTTAGACCTATGTCCTGTGTCAGGACTCCAGAACTTACTTACTACATGTTCCAGTATCTTCCCTTTAAAGTCTGTCTCCCCTAAACCCAAAGTCTCTCTCAACAGCTCTTTTGCCGTTTCTCTGCTAACCTTCAAGGCAAACATTTGCAAGGGTTGTTAGTGTTCAAATAATCCTCTTCCTCAATTCCCATTCTTTTCAATTCACTTCAATCAGATTTGTCCAAGTATGTCACTCAATCTGCTTTTGTCAAGGACATCAGCAGCTTCTATGAGGTCCAAATCAGTGGTCATTTTTTACTCTCATTTTACTTCACCACGCAGCATCATTTGACCCAGCTGACTGCTCTATCTTTAGGACACTACTTTCTAAGTGTTTTACTTTTTCTAAGTTCTCCATATTCTCCTACCTCGTGTGTATCTCTCTCCTGATCTCCTGTACTGTAACCTCTTTGTTTTATTCACCGTTAAATGCTTGATAATTGATAATAATGAGAAAACTGGCATGTCACTTGCCTGAGCTCTCTGGTTAGAAAATGGTAGAGCCCAGATTTGAGCCCAGACAGTCGATACCCTTAACCACCAGCCTATTTGTTGAGTATATTCTATATGCCAAGCACTGCTGGAGACACTGGTGTCTGCAGCAATGAATAAAACTCAACTTCTTCTATTGAAGCACTTAAGTTCTAATAGGGGAAAGACATATTATAGAAAAATCAAGAAAATATGTTACTATAAGTGTTATGTAGAAAATGAAAGTATTTTAAGACAGTTAATAGGGATTGGGATCTTGCTATTTTACATAGAATAAGAAGGGAAAAAGTCTTAGTTAAGGGGCACTTGAACAGAGACCTTCACGAGTTGGGACAGTGAGTCATATGTATTTGTGTGGCTAAAGCAGTTTATTCATGCAAAGGTCCACAACACGGAGACCAGTGTGACTGGTACATCATGGTGGGGACAGGGAAGGAGTGGTAGAAGATTATGTGGTCAGAGACTTGATGGGTCCTGATCTTGTTGGGCTTTATGGTTCACTATTAGGTCTTTTCCTTATGCTATCAATGAGTTGGCATATCAGTAGGAATCTCAGCAGGAAACAGAGGACACACTGAGACTAGGATGATTCAAGAAGAGTTTTCATACAAGGGCTTCTCGGAGTTGTGGACAGGATGTAAGAAAACCACAAAAGGTGGTTGATACCCAGTAAGTTGGTAAGTGTAGGGCTATATTAACACCCATGAGCCTGAAGGGGTAAGGAGAGTGAGCAATTATCCAATTCTAGAAACAAGAGAGGAGGGAATTGCATTCCAGGAGCTGAAAGGAGGTCAGAAGTAGCATCCAGCCCCAGGTTCTCCTGCAAGAAATATCCAGGACCAGATGTCACTCTCTTTCATCCTTCTGATTTCATGTCTAGGCTCTCCATTGACTAAACCCAGAAAAAAGCCTTAAGGCAAGAAAGCCCGCTGACATAGTTCATCTTCACTAACCTTCCTGGGTGCATCAAGATAGAGAAGGCGGATCTACTGGGGCAATGGAAGATATTCTGAACTGTGCAGCCCTTTTTTGCTTGAGAATCTACTCTTGTCAATCACCTGGGTGAAAAGTTCATAGCCCTGCCCAGGAATCCCATCAGCTACTGCACTGTCCTAGGTGCAATCCAAGCATGGATACTCCCAGGTGTAGTATAAAATAGTTGCCATTGCAGGTGTTCTTCACGTGTGATGGGTTATGGGGTTCTTGGGAAGAATTTCAAACAATAATTAACCAACAGGTCTTAGTTCCCAGAGGTGGATACTTCTACCAGGAAACAAAGTCAGAGTCCCATTGAACTTTACTACTGCTTATGAGACCAACAGAAGGAAAGAAGTCACTATGGCCTCTGGCACAAGTAATTCATCCAGAGGACATGGGGCTTCTGTTATAGAGTGAGGGCAAAGAAGACATTTGGCCTTCAGGTAATCCATTGGGATGTCTTTTGATATTCTTTCCCCAATAATTAAGTGTAGCAGCTGTATCCTGTGAAGGGAGTGGTCATCAGGTGTTCAGATGACTCAGGGATGAGGAACTGGATCCTCCCTCCTGATAAGCCACCCAGACCACCAGAGGTGCTTGTCAAGGGTGAAGGGAAGCTAAATGGTACAGTAGGAGTAGTGGGATGGTAAGTATCAATTGGAGCACGAAGAAAAGGTGCAGTCAAGAGCTGTCTGTAATTTGTCCCACTGATCTTCCTCTTCTAAGTTTCCCCAGTCAACATGACCGACCAGAATCCTAGTGAACTGACTGTAAGAAGCAAATGCATCTGAGTGGCATAAGTGATGGACCACAATGGAGACAGTGATATATTTTCTAGATTCTTCTTTAAGGACTAAGTCGCTCGCTCTTGTAACTGCAGAAAGTCTTCTAAGGGCTCATCCGGCCAACCTCTCAGGGAATTTCCTTGGGCCAAAGGAAAGTGCCACACCTAAGATTGTGACCACTCCCAATGGCAGCCCACTTCCAATGACTGGTTCATGGGGGGAGGATACAAAGGCCCAATTCCTTTGCCTCATTTGAGAGACCCCTGAAGGGCCACCTGAGCTCCAGTGCTCCCATTGGGATCAACTGTGGTCTCCATTTTTAACTTATCACAGTTCAACCTCTTCTGCCTAATCTCAGTTCTCTTCTTTAGAGATGGTTACCTCAAGCAAGTAACAAACTATTTATGCCAAAGTTTCTTCATCTTTATAATGAGAACAATGAGAGTTCCTACTTCACAGATTTGTATTAAGGATTCAATCAGCTAATATATGTAAAACATTTATGAGACTCCCAGTATATAGGAAACATTATACTTCATCATTTATTGTGAATTAATTAAAATCCATTGCAGGATTATACTGAGCAAATCAGCCACATACCAAAAAGAATAATATTGTATGATTCTATTTGTATGAGTTCCAAGAACTGTCAAAAAATAATCTGTGATAGGAAAAATAATCAGAACAGTGGTTGCATCTAAGCTCAGATTGTGGAGAAGGGGTGAGGCAGGAGTAAGGATTGACCAAGAACGGACATGGAGGAACTTTATGGGGTCAGGAGAACGTTCTATATCTTGAAAGGAGTATAGGTTACTTAGGTGTATACATTTGTCAAAATGCATTGGGTTCTACACCTAAGATCTATGCATTGTGCTATGTGTAACATATGCCTCAATTTAAATCAGATTCATTTTCCTAAGTGCAAGAACCCAGAGACAAAAAGCCATTTATTGTAGATTCCATTGTACACCATTTGGGGAAAGGCAAAACTGTACGGAAGGACAACAAATCAACGGTTTCCAGGGCAAAGAGTAAGAGAGGGGATGACTACAAAGGGACTGCACAAAGGAATTTTGGAGTGATGGAATTTTCCTATGAAGACAGTTCATGTGTGTGTCATGTTCGATCATGACTGTGTTGATGGATAGACAACTCTATGCATTAGCCAAGGCTCATAGAACTGTACACCCCAGAGTGGATATTACTGTAGGTTCAAAAAATTAATCCACCCGGTAGTGAATGGAACGTAAAATGGAGAACAAGCTATAACAAATGAATCTAAATGTATTGCAAATGAATAACATTGTCACAATGAAGGATATGAAAATGAAAGCAAATTTACTTTGGAAAAATATGTTTTACCAGATCCTGTAAGCCTGGATCAAAAGAACTGATCAGAAATCCTGTACTCTAGTTCATGAAAAATGTTTCTCGGAAGGGTATGGGTTAGCAATTCTGAAACTAGTTTATGCGTATACCAGATCTGAACAACTAAGTAAATATATTGTAGATGATGAGAGCCAGTGTATCACAGTCAAAGAAAGATGTTATAAACAAAGAAAGAGAGAAGGCTAGCTCTTATTCCACTCCAACTGAGGCATTTGATTGGAATAAGAGCTACTATTATCAATTCATGATTTTCACGGATGGAGGGGTAGATAGATACATAGATAGATACATAGATAGATACATAGATAGATAGATAATGTGTGTATGTAGAGGATAGTATAGCTTCATATCTTTCCAAAGCATGTGAGGTCAGAAGGCCTAGAAGAACGACACTTCAGTAATAATGAGAATACTTATCAACCACCGAGAAATTGGTTACTAAGATACTATTCTAAAGAAAAAGGAAGGAACCAGGGCTCTCTGGAAGAATACTGGATTCCAGGGCTATGGTAGAGGAAATACAACCTGACCCTGAAATAGCTCTGAAGGATATTTTAGTGGAAAATAAAGATTCACAAACAGAAGCCCCCAAAATCTGCCTAGAAATCCCCCCTCAGGTCCTTGAATAACACCTCACTTGTGCATGTGCAGGGAACGAATCTAGGAGACTTAGAAGAGAAAATCCACTGAAAACTGAATATTGTGCAGAAATGTCAGAAATCACACATGCCAGGAGTGGGAGGTTGGCTTTTGGACTCTTCTGAAGTGGAATGACCTTGATAAAATAAAAAATCCCTGGCTTTCAATTATGACCCTAGAAATGTCACAGCCTGAGAGTCAGTGCCACACACTAAGAGTAAGGATTACATCTTGGTAGTCAGTGCAAAACTGAAATATATATGTCCTTTTAGGGTCTAAAACCTAGCCTTCAGAGGCTTAAGGTTATCCATTCGTACTAGAAACCTAATCGTTAGAGGAAGGCAACATGATTAAGACCTTCTACGAGGTATTGTTCACAAGATCCAGCACACAATAAAAGATTAATAGACATGCAGAGCAGCAGGAAAATGCTCTGAATTATGAATATATAAATCAGTAGAAGCAGACCCAGAGACAATCCAGATACCGGAGTTAGCACACAAAGACTTCAAAATAACTATGAATCAAAGCAAAGAAACATGGACAATTGTAGAAAATGAAAGACAAGCTAGAAATCTTTAAAGCAACCAAAGGAAAAGGACACGTTTCTTTCATAAGAGCAATAGTAAGTCTGGAAACTTTTCAAAAGAAACTTTGGAAGCAGAAAACATGAATGACATCTGACAGCTAAAAGGTTGAATGGGAGGGGGGAAAAAACTGCCCATTTAAAATTCTCTGATTTAAGAAAAATATTCTTCAAAAATGCAGACAAATTCAAGATATTTTCCAAAGGGCGTTTAAAAAAACCTAGCTAGAACAATTAAACAACAGCAGAACTGAACTTCAAGAAACTCAAGAGAATTTTCAGGCTGAAGGAAAATAATTACACACAAAGACACATAATGCTGGAATGATCATCAGCAGGAAACAAAATGTACGTAAATATAATGAATATTGACTGAATAAAACAATCCTGTATACTTTTACAACTTTTATGTAAGTCTAAATATTTTCATAATAAAATGCTTTTAAAAACACGTTGAACTGGAACCCGAAAACTAGAGATGATGGAAGCCCCTCCAAGGGAATCTTACTCCACCCCCCAAGACTGGAGATTATGGAGCCCCAGCAAATGGTCCTCACAATCTGCATCCAACAGCAGATGTGACAGAAGCCCTAGCGACACACCACCTGTTCCTTCCCAAACTAGAGGCAACCAGAACCCAGATAACAACTGTCATCCACAAACACAAATGCTGGGGTCTGAGCATCAAGACCTCCATTCCCCCAAAACTAGAAATTATGGGACTCCAGCAAGCACTCCCTAGTCACTTCCAATTCTAGAAATGACAGCAGCTCCATAAGTCACACCTTTAGCTGCTCCTCAACACTAGAGAATGGGAAACCCCAGCCCAGTGACCCACCGTGTCTATGCCAACAATACAGACAAAGGCAGACCCAGAAAGTGAGACTTCTACTCTCCCGCAGCACCAGAAAAAAGGAGATATATAAAGACCCCTCCAGAGCCCCCTGACTAAAGATAAGTGGAATCTCATGCAATTATCCCAATCCTCTCCCTGAATTAGAGACAATGGCCCTCCATCCAGTGACCCCTCCCTGTCACCCCAACACTTGAAAAGTGGGAGCCCCATACAAGCAGTGGTCCTCCAGCCTCCAAACACCAGAGACAACAGGAACCTCAGTCTCATGCCTCCCAGTTATCCCCAACATCATGAGGGCTCCATCAAATAATGGAAGCTTCAGCAATTGATCCCCCATATTCCTGCCAGATTAGAGATGTTGGAAACCCCAAAAAGCAACTTACAACCCCCTATACACCAAGAAGAAATGAGCGCCAACAAATACCACACCATTTTCACCAACACAAACCCCAGCTTGTCTCTTGACTCCTCAGACTAGATATGAGTATCCCCAGCAAAGAGTAACCCAGTCTCCACACCCCCAGAAAAGCAGTCACCAGAGTCTCACTAGGCAACACGCCAGGTTCTCCAATGTAAGTGTCAAACAGATCCTCAGAAAACTACCTCTCGGGTTCCTGGAATGTTTGGTAGAATTTGATGGTAAACCTGTCTGGCCTGGTACTTCTATAGGAAGGTTTTTAAATTGTTGTTTCTTTAATGGTGATGTGTTTTTTTCATTCATTGTTCTGGATATTTGTGGTCTTTTAGACCCGGAAATGTGTAGTCTTGGCTTGTGGAATGTTTGCTAGATTATTTGATCATTTCTTCCTACCATTGCCGTTGTTTTTGTTTGTCTTGAAACACCTAATTAGATATTTGACCTCCAGGTTGATTTTCTAATTTTCTTTGCTCAACTGCTTCTCATTTATCTTTTTGGGTGATTCCTCAGCTTTCTTCCAGCTCTACTCTTTGCCTTTATGTTTTTTGGTGTCCCTGAGGTCAAGTTTAACCTCAGGAGTAACCTTTCACTCTGGTCTTCTTTCAAGGTGTCAGTGGGTTGTGACCTGGGCTCATGGAGTGAGGCAGATCACTGGGCTCAAATGCGTCTTTTAAAGACTCACAGCTGTTTTGCGTTTTCAGTCTCTCCCGGTTCAGAGGATCAGGGGCCTCATTTCTGAGCTGATGAGAGTTCTGCAATAGGAATCAGCTTGTTTCTTGCTGGCTTTCTCCACTCTAGAACTTGGGCTTCAGCTTTCTATGTTCTGCCATATTAATTGCCACGTCTCTATCCACTTTCTGTTTTCTAAAATGCTTGATCTCTCCTATGCTGGTGTCTCTAATTCTCTGTCTTCATGATCTCTCTTTATTCCTTTAGTGGCCAGTGGAGGTGAGGGAGTTGATCTTGTTACGTCTACAGCAATATAAGAGGAAAATCGATATTCTGGAATTAGGGAAAGAAATTCCTCAACTCAACTATACAACATATGGTATTGGGAAAGGTATTTCATCTGTGATTTTGCTGTGATATTTCATCATGTGGATCATGGGGCCAGGTGGATTTGTTAATTTTTCTTCCCACACTCAGATCTGACCACATCATTAGGTAATACTAGTTGTGTTTGGGCAGTGAAACGTTGACACAGCAGGGTTGGTTGTAGTAAATAGTGAAGTTCATACTCTTAGCAACCAACCAATCTTTACTAGTGCAAGGGCTATATGCAAGGTGCCATGCCAGTCTGTGAGGGAAGTTCAGACACACACGTGGCTGACATGGACACGCAGCATTCAAGAAAGGACTTGCCCAATTGCCGGGCGTGGGATTAGCTGACGGTGTCCTGCTGTCATCTTTTCAGACTCTGCTTTGGCTTTCAAACCCAGGTCACTCTTTCCTTGGGTTTTTCTCTTCTTGAGGTTGCCCACACGCAATGACTGAGCAAGGTGGCGGTACAAGGGTCTAGCATTTCTGCCCAACATGGACTCCAGTAAAGGGCAGTTTTTGTTTTCAGGTCCCCATAAGACTGGTGGAGACTTTGGTAGGTGTGTATAACGTTCTGCTGTTCCCCTGGCCCAATCCTGCGGCTCGTTACTTTCACAGGAGTTAGGAGTGCAAAAGGTTTCTTTTTTTGTTTTTTTAATTTTTTGTTTATTGCAGTAATTTTAGTTTATAACATTGTATAAATTTCAGGTGTACATCATTATACTTCTATTTCTGCATAGATTATATCATGTTCACCACCCAAATACTAATTACAACCCATCACCACACACATGTGCTGAATCATCCCTTTCACCCTCTTCCCTCCCCCTGCCCCCTCTGGTAATCACCAATCCAATCAATGTCTCTATGTGTTTGTTTGTTGTTGTTATTATCTACTACATAATGAGTGAGATCATACAGTATTTGACCTTCTCCTTCTGACTTATTTCACTTTGCATAACATCATCAATGTCCATCAATGTTGTCACAAATGGCTGGATTTCATTGTTTCTTATGGCTGAGTAGTATTCCATTGTGTATATATACCACATCTTCTTTATCTACTCTCCCCTTGATGGGCCCTTAGGTTGCCAAAAGGTTTCTTAAACCTTTTGCAATCCTAACTCCATCTCAGCATTTGCTTCCTGAAGAACACAGTCTGCAACAACGGGAAACATATACTTCTACAAAGTCAGCTGGAAAGAGAAGGAATTCAGAAAAAAGAATGAAACAGTGTATATCATATAACAAGAAGGATGTGAATTGTCAATTGGGAGACTGTAAAAGTTATTACTGAGCTCTTTAAGTCATAAGTATTATTAGGGAAGGCTTGTCAGTTTGCTTTACATAGAGTTCATATAATAAATTCTATTTTTTAAAATAAAAGAAATGGCTAGATCCTTATTAAATTATTAGGGTACAGAAAAAGAAAACTCCTTCTCTTCCCATTATCAAAAGATAAGAGTCTATAGAAGCATCAGCAAGCAGCACTCAACACAAATGAGAGGATCCCACAATGCAAGTCCCTCAAGTCCTTCCCAACAGGAGATGACGGCCCCTGTGGTGAGTCCTCCCTAATCCAAACACAAAGAACATTCTGAGCCCCAGCTGGCAGCTCCTCAGTTTCCTCTTGCTGTGTAGGTGTCTCTGTCCCAAACTGTAGTGGATAGATGGAGCCCCATCTAATATCCCCTGCCCTGGGGAATGTGAAGGACCCAGTCTCAGAATAAGGAACACAAAAGTTGTCCTGACAAGCCACCAACAACCCCCAAGCTCCCCTTCTACAGAAGGTGACAGGAGCCAAGGAAGAAAACTTTCCCCCAACATTTCCTGCTCCAGCAAACCCCTCTTATCTGTTGCACATCCTGCTGATCTTCAGAATATCCTCTACTGCTAAAAGAATCACTAGGAGCCAAGGAAGGCTGGAGCTGGGGTAGAGGCTGAGAAGGATAGAGAGGGGAGAGGAACAAGAGTAAAGGGAAAGATGAGACCTTCCACTTTGTCCGAAACACAGCAATGAACTCCAGAGGCCCCAAACAGCTCCAATCAAACCAGGTTCTCAGGGGTGAGCTGGAGCAGATGAAAAGGAATTCTGGGCTGATGACGAGAGTTGGCCTGGAGGAAAGGTGGGTGTGTAGGCTAGCAGCCAAGATAACCACCAATGGTACTTTCCACCTGTTTTTATGCCCTGTGCAGTCTCCTCCCACATTCAATTCGACGTGAATTGTCATGAACCCAAGTGATCAATACAGTGCTGCAGAAATTACAAGGTCTCACATCTGATGCTACATCATAAAACACAGTGAATGTTCCTCCTTGGTCTCTTAGATTGCGCCCTCTCTAGGGGAAGCCATCCACCATGCCATGAGGACGCTCAAGTAGCCCTGTGGAGAGGTCCATGTGGAGAGGAACCAACTTGTCAGCACCAAGTGCTCACCATTCAGTGAGCCACTTTGGAAGATCCTCCAGCCTCAGTCAAATTTTGAACTTTAATGACTATGTATGCTAATATGTTTAGGAGTGAAGTCTACTGCTATCTGCAACCTATTTCAAAATGCATTAAACAGAGATGGATTCTTGGGTGATAAATGGATGGAGGTGGCAAAGTAAACATAGTAAATTGTAACTGATGGAATATAAGCGTGGACTGTCTTCATTAGGGCTGCCCTAGTAAAGTACCACAGACGGGGTGGCGTAAACAGCAGAAATTAACTTTCTCATAATTTTGGAGGCTGGAAGTCCAAGACCAAGGTGCCTGCAGGATTGGTTTCTCCTGAGTACTCTCTCCTTGACTTCCAGATGACCATGCTCTTGCTGCTGCTTCACGTGGTCATCCCTCTGTGCATGCGTGCCCCTGGCGTCTCTTGGTGTGAGTGTTCTAATCTCATATTATAAGGACACTGATCACATTGGATTAGGGGCCACCCTAATTGCCCTATTTTATCTCAGTTACTTTATTTTATGTTACAACCTCCAAATAAAGTTACAATAAGAGGTACTAGGGATTAGGGGTTCAACACAGGACTGTTGAGGGGACAGAATTCTGTCCATAACGAGACTGTTCACTGTACAACTCTTTCAAATTATCTCCCTGCCTGAACATTTTTCCCAATAAAGTGGGTGCGGGTGGTGTGCTAAGGCAGGAAAGAAAAAACGAATGGTTAACAAAAAAATCATGTTGGAACCCCCAGTTGTTCTGTGGAATAAGGATTATCATAGATTTAAATGTAAATATTAAAGCTGTGAAAGTTCTAAAAAAAACCAAAGGATAAATATTTTATATATAATCTCAGAGAAAAGATGTTCTTTTAAAAGTATAACATAAACCAAGAAACGAAATCAACACGTTTGATTTCCTTTCAAAAAATCTGCATGGCAGCAACAACTAGAGGCAAAGACAAATAAAGGAAAAAAGGAGAATGTTGGCAATTCATCACAAAAAGCTAATTTATTAATATTAAGGAACTCTTACCAACCAAAAAAGACCAAGAATCTGTTGGAGAAATGGACAAATGATGAAGAACAGTTCACAGAAAATACAGAATGCTCTCAGTATAAGAGATGATTCTCAACTTCGCCCACCAAAGGAAAAATAAGTAAAACACCAAGATTCTTGTTTTTATTTATCAGATTAGGAACATTTACTCTTTGCTTAATATGTTGATGTATTAGGATGTAGAGAAAGTCACACTCCCATACCACAGTGAAGAGGGAGGAATTTGAACCACCTCCACCCACGTACAAGAGGACATTGGCAGACAGAGAGAGCCCAGCGGAGCCCGGGACTTGGCGGGGAGAGACAGAAAGAGCCGAACTGTGGCAGTGAAATTGTAGAAAGCCGAAACCAGACGGAGAGAGACGAACCCGAACCGCTGAGACAAGGAATCGTGGGGAGAGGCGGTGGGAGCCAAAACCAGGCGGAGAGAGACGAAGATAAATGGAAAGAGCAGAAGATGTGAAGACACAGCGGAGGCCAGGCGGAAGGGCCCAAAACTTGGTTGGAGGAGCCGAGCCCAGCCGAAAAGCAGCGAGAGGCGGCGGAGAGAGCCGAGCCGAGGGGCCAGTGGGAAGAGCTGAGAGGTCGCGGGCTGCCCAGAGAAGAGAGATTGTTGGCCGCGCTGCAGAAGGAAGCGGAGTAGCGGATGGCGGAGAATGAAGGCGACCTCGCTGGATGGGGCCGTGGACGCAGAGCCCGGAGACTTCCACGCGTCCGAGCTGCCCCGAGGGAACCCCCGGAGGGTCGTGGACCCGGTCCCCCCTGCCCTCCTCCCCGCTCCTCCGGCCCAACCGCTACCCACGGCGCGAGGCAGTCTGGCTGGACAGCGGCGTGTCCTCCGCCCACGACGAGGATGCGCATATCCCCACGGCTGCATCCTCCAGACGTGATGGCTCCGTGGAGTCTGGCGCTGATGTCCGCTGCAGGGACTGACCCCGGGGTTGTAGCCTCTAACCCCTGCTGAGCCCGCGGACCCAGCCTGTGGGGAAGGCCGCTGGGGGCCAGTGACCACGCCGGCTGACCGGGGGTCTGGGAAGAGGGCCCCAGCCTAGACCAAGGCTGGAATGAGAACAGTGGGCCCCTCCTGACCATCTTCCCACTTCCAACACCAGCGCCAGGCTCTCTTTCAGGGCTCTTGATTGTGTGCAACAGAAGGATTGATACGGTGATGGATCACGGAGCCTCTGGGAGGACGGGGACGGGCTGGAGCCCCGCTGAGGCTGCTTCTATTAACTGTTGTCCAAATCCATCCTCATCAGAGCGTAGGTCCCACCTCCTGGGTCAGTCTTCGTGGGTGCATCTGATCCACAGAACTGTGCCCTGGTTGCAGCGGGGAGGATGCAAATGGACGTGTCTGGCATTTTCTGCTTTTAAATCTGGAAGCTCGTGTTGTCTCCCCCCAGGATCATAAAGTGAGGGAAGCCCTCAAACATAGGATAGGGGTTCAGTGGCTGAGAAACCAAGAAGGATGACAGATGTCTACTAGGAGGCCCTGTACTTTAAGTGTTTTGAGAGTAACCACTGGAGACCTCTTGTGTCAGCAACCTTGGGAATTTCCGCTCTAATTTTTTTATGTTAAAGTTGCAGCTCTAGAAAGCATGTGTTGGACTTGTCAGTCTTCAGCGAGGTGGCCACTACCCGTCCCAACCTCTGCCTTTTAGGGCCCTTGCTAAGGGATCCAACAGTGTTTACATTGAGAAGACCTAGTGCCTAAGCAGACCTGAGCTGACTGGATGGCAGTGAATACTGAAGAGTGATGGGAGACATTGATGTTGGGCTCTGAAGGTGAGAGTGGGACAAGCAAAAGGTGGACCAGAGTAGCCCCGATATCCATCATCTAATGAATGTATAAACACAAGGTGATCCGTATTTCTGTACATTGTATGTTATTCAGCCATAAAGATATGAAGGACATGTGCAACACCATGGATGCACCTTGAAGACCTGCTAAGTGAAAGCAAGTAGTCAAAGAAGACCACGTATTACATGATTCCATTTACATGGGATGTCAAATATGGGCAAATCTGTACAGACAGGAAGTAAATTTGTGGTTGTTTAAGGTTGGAGGTGGGAGAAGTGCAGGGGCAATACTCAATTATTTCTCTTTGGTTCTTTTTTACAGTTTCTATCTCTTTATTGATATTCTCTGTGAATTGAGACATCATTCTCTTTATTTTCCTGGGTCCTTTGTCCCTACTTTCCATTAGCCCTTTGAGCATATACAAGAGAGTTGTTATAAAGTCTTTGTCTCATGAGTCCAATGCCTGGGCTTCCTCAGGAAAAACTTCTGTCAATTTCCATTCTACTCCATATGAACCGGCTATACTTTCCTGTACCTTCATATCATTTGTAATTTTGTAGTGGTAACTGGACATTTTGAGTATTACAATGTGGTCGTTGTGAGACTCAGATTCTCCTGTTCTCCAGGTTTTGCCGTTGTGGCTTTTTATGAGCTGCAATCATCCTTTTGTTTAGCGACTTTTCAAACGATTTTTGCAAAGACTATGTTCTTTGATGTGTGTGGTCACTGAAATCACTTTTCAGTTATCTTAACAATGAACAAGCGACCTGACAGAGATTTCTTTAAATGAAAGAATCCAAAACAATACATTTTAAAAAAAGAAAAAATTAAAATCTCTCCAGTCTTTGCAGCTGGTCCCCTGTAGCTCTTCCTTAGACTTCACCCCCTACCTGCATGGGGCCCACAAATATGCCAGAGGTGCAAGCCCAGGTCTTCTCAGGTCTTGTCTGAGCACCCATCCAATCCTGGGCGTGCACATTGCACTCCACCTTCCCTGGTAGATGCAGTGGCCATTCTAAGCTTTCATTCCCCAAAAAACTTCCTCTTCAGATGCCTCCTTTCCAGATTTTTATGTCTCTCTCCTGCCCCAGCCAATTGCCCAGTCATCTACCAGTAGCATAGGTCTTTAAATGTTTCATCAGACAATGACACCACTTGGAAAGTCCCTCCACTCTGAGGGGGAGAAATACCTGTCAACTTCTGTGCTGGTCCTTCAGGGACCCAAAAGTCAGATCACTACCCCCCAGTCACATAATCACCCTATTTTAAGAAGCAGGTTAGTATTTGTCTCCTGGCTCGAGGGAGCCATGCAAGGATTCTTGGCTCCCATCTTCACATCCTCTGCTGTACCAGAGAATGGCAGCGGGTAGGCATTAAGCAAAAACACCACAGTGCTTTCTTACACAAATTCAGCCACGTTTTCCCTCATTAATCACTATTCTGGATGCTGTAAGTTTTTTATTATATTTCCCAGTTCTGAAACACTTGATTCTGTCAGTTTTGTCCAACTGAACGGTTGCTTCAGTGGAGAGACTGGTTCCGTGAGTACCTTAATTTGCCGATTTGTTAACAGAACTAGGGAGATGTTTTGATACGTCCCTTTGTCCTTTTTCTCTTTCATGTTTATTTTGTTTGGTGGTTGGTTCTCAAAAATTCTTCTTTCATTTTGTAAAATTTATCTTCCATATGATTTAAGAATCACTATCACGATTTCAAATAATTATGATTTTTAAGTTTATTACATTGAATCAAGTACTTTTGAGGAAAACAACTCCAATATTGTTGGTGAAAACAACTCCTCCGATATCGTTAACATTCTGGTCTGCCTGAGCCAGCTCCCAACCTCAACTTGAGGGTAGAGGATGTAGTCGGTTGAATAACGTCTCGCAAAGATTCAAGTTCACCCAGAACCTTAGAATCTGATATTATTTGGAAACAGGGTCTTTGCAGATGTGATTAAAGATCCGCAGATGAACTCATCCTGGATTTAGGGTGGGCCCTCAATTCAATGACTGGTGTCCTTATAAGAAGAAGAGACGACACAGAGACATGGAGGGAAGAAGATCACATGAAAGACCTAGGCAGAGATTGGAGATCTGCTGCCACAAGACAGGGAAGCAGCTACCACCAGGAGCTGGAAGAGGTGGGGGAGGATTCTCTGCTGTTGATAAACTGTGAATCAATTGTAGGGCTCCCCTTTGTTCTCACTCAAACCATCAAATCCTAATAGTACCTTGTCTTAAAAATTCTGATTATCACGTGGCTTATATGGATGTCCTGAGGATCATGGACCACGCCCGATGCCATCATTTAAATTTCTCAGGTCTGCAATTATCATATGTGAACACTTTCATTTTTCAATGTAACTCACTGAAATCATGGTCTACATCTACAAATTCGTCAGGAATACTTTAGAGGTATGGTAGCAAAAACCCAACTGACGTTAATCTAAAACAAAATAACAGAATATACGAGGGAAGAAAAGATGCAATGAGGGAAGAAATCGGCTCATGTTAATGAGACTTGAGGAGTAGATTGTGACCAAGCACACAGATGCAGCATACAAATGAGGGTGCAGGTCTTGGCCTGACCATCCCCCATGGCCACCCTTACTCTTCTCTCCTCCCAGATGGCCTCAGACCCCGTCAGCGGCTCCTACACTGTGACCTCACTCAACTCCACTCCCCATAACTCCAGGTCTGGCAGGTAATAACCCCGTGCATACCCTGGTCCTCTTCCTGTTCCATAAAGCGGCCTGTGCCTGGATCATGTAGGGTCAGAAAGGGCCATTTGACACCCCCGTCCTAGGACATCTGGGGGTTGGAATATGCAGATTAGCTCACAATGAGGAATTAGAACACCCTAGTCGTAGGGAGCAGTCAGCCACACACCAAAGCTGTGGGCTCTGGGAGGGAGCCATCACTGTGTTAAATCCAGAGGCCATTGTCAGGAGGCACAAGGCACAGCTATCCACCTCCACTCACTCTCTGCCCTTCTGTTTCTCAGTCACTCTTTGACCCTCTGAAATGGGCTTCCTTCCCCATGACTGCTAAGACTGCTCTATCAAGGGTCTTCAAGAAAGTCCAGAAAATTCCTTGTATTTGAGCTAGCATTTAGCAAAAAAAGGATAGAACTTATGTTAGAATGAGATATAAAGGCAAGCTTAGTGAAGTAAGACTTTTATGTAATCAAATTAATTTAAGGTTAAAAAATAAGCTCTTTACAATAGGTATCATCTTTTCCTGAGTGCAAGTATTCTAAAAAAATATAACTAAAAATACTAAATGATCCCTGCGGCCAAATAACTTTTAATATAAAAGTGAAGTTAAATCATGATAAGCAGAAATTGCAGTATACCAGGACACGTAAAGATCTCCTTTCCTGTCACATGAAACGCGATCTCTCACCCACACAACAGTCTACTCTTCACATTTATGTCTCTCAAAAGAGTTTAATAAAGTACAATTATAAAATGACAAAGCATCACAGTCCAGAGCAAGTAGAGAGAGTGATATTAAATCAGGCTAGTGAAACTGGGGGCTGTTCATGGGGAACCACTTCTCTGGGGCCACACTTCTTGGCTTCTTCAGCAGGACCTTCTCCTATTTTCCATCGGGTCTCAGAACATCCTTCTTGGCTCCTTGCTCTCTGCCTCCCTGGCAAACCTCTCTGCCCTCAGGGCCTCAGCCAGTCTCCCTTGCTTTTTTCACTTTCTGACTCTGTCTGCGGATCTCTCCATAAGTTACAGGCTGTCTGTAGAGTGGGTGGGGGAGACTGAGACCCACTCCTGGGATCATATCTGCCCAGTGTGCAGACTGTGTGGCAGTGGGCTTGAGGCTGAGGTTTAGAAACCAGGCACCAACACAGCCTAGGAATTCACTTGGACCACCTGGTGCAATTATATTTAAGGTAGTTGTGCTATCAAAAGTACTTAAAAGTTCTCCTTCACTGCTGCAGGCCTAGAGTCCCTGTAGTCTCCTGTGTGCACAGACTTGCTGGGGCTTCTGCAAGGTCTCCTCCCGTTGACTGTACCTGACCTCATTGCCAGGGTGGGAAGTTATCCTTGTAACTGTCCTCTTGAAAATGCAGCAGGAAACTGACCTCGTAAAATGCACTTATAGGAAGTGCAGACCTTTCACGATGTCTCTGCTTGGTCTTGGCTAAATGGACCTGTCTTTTCTTCTCTGTCGTCTGGGGCATCATATTTCTTTTGAGCTTTCCCTTTGAAAACAAAATGAAATGTGAAATTTGAATAAAATGTGGAATGCAGACTGCCTGCCATGGAGAATTTTCTCACCTCATTTGGATCTTCCACCCTCCTGTATCCTGGAGAAGTATCTCTCAAACTGCCCTGTGCTTCACAATCATTTGGAGGGTTGTTAAAACACCAATTGCTGGACATCAACCCAAGTAGGCCCGGGGAGGGCCAAGAATTTGCACTTCTAAGTGTTCCCAGATGCTGCTGATGCTGCTGACACAGGCACCACACATTGAAAACTAGGTCCTCGGATATCAAGCTGATATGAGTCAAGGACAGAAAGGACTATGAAGATGGTTGTGTGCCCAGAGCATAGCAATTTAGTGCCTCATCTCTAATGAAATCACGTTCCTCGCAGCAATTTGATGCTCATTTCACTTGCACACCCAAGTGCCATCTTCACTCAAATATTCTCCTGTTCATAAATAAATAACTCACACATGCCATATTCCCTTCACATAGTTCTAGCTACTGTAAAAAACCATTTTTCCTCTCCTGACTCTTCCTCTCTCCTCCTACTCCTCCCTGTTAATCTGAGCTCCACCATCTGACTTAACACAATAGACGCTTCTTAGAAGTCAATCCTGCTCTCACATTGCTTCCACATCCACACCCTCTTCTAGGCCATCCCATCCATTTCCCTGGCTTCAAATACCATTAATGAACTCGAAATGCTCATAGAATCAGCATATACCTGGCTTCAACCCTGAGATCCAAATACTCATCTGCCCACTCACCACATCAGTGATAACTTGATGACTCAGCTCACAGTTAGCAGGTCCCAAGTTGAACCAATCGGTTCTCCAAATAATCACCCATATCTCAGGGTCCCCTAATCTCACTTGTTTGTACTGATATCCTGTCTACACCTGAGTGTCATTCTGGACACCCTGCCACCCCCACTCATATATCAGTGAACCATCCATCTACCCTCCTGAATCCAACTAAAGATTATCCAATTTTGAAAATTTCTTGAGCACCTTTCAGATTTCCTACAAAATACCATTTCCACAGAGTGACCTTTCCTTATCCCGCCATCAAAATTAATGTCATTTTCTCTGTTAATTTTTAAAGTTTTTAATTGTATGTGTATTATCATCTATTTCTCTCCTAGTGTTTTTCTCACTAAATTGGATACTCCAAGAAGTGAAGACTGATGTGGACTGTAATGTTTTACACTGCCGTATTCTCTCACTTCTTTGCCCTTAGAAGGTGCACAAGATATTTATTGAAAGAAATTATTCAAACTCCAAAAAGTACTTTCTAAATCTTTCGAACAAATTCACTCAACTACAGTTATACAAGTATAGACTCTCTTTGGTGGTATACGGCAATAAATTATCACTAAGATTGCAAATCCTTTCTGTCTTAATTCATTTTAAGACTCTAGCCACAATAATCTATTTAAAATGTAAACCTAATAAGTGCACCTTTCCTTTACAATCTCTCATTTCTGTTTTCAGATCCTTTTTAAAAGTGAAGTCATACATCTGACTTCATCCCTGTTGTCCTGCCATAATCATTTATACCATCCCTTTCACTCTCCAACATGTCCCAGTTTGGAGGGATAATTATTTGATCCTCCCATTTATAGAGCACCTATTATAAGCCAAGTTATGTACTAAAATCCATGATCAAGAATTTAACTTAAAAATTCACTTCCCCTGTTTATTTTAATCTTGGTGAGAGGAATGAGTTAATAAAGAGATGGATGAATGTCTAATATAGTGTTAGGTATAATTAGATCCTGTAATAAACAGTAAGGGTTACGCAGAGATACAGAGACAGAGGGAGGGAAAGAGGAAGAACAGTAAGGAGGGATAAAGGGAAAGAAATTACCTACAATTATTTCATTTATTTATTTATTTTGTGAGGAAGATCAGCCCTGAGCTAACATCCATGCCAATCCTCCTCTTTTTTTGCTGAGGAAGACTTGCCTTGTGTTATCATCTGTGCTCATCTTCCTCAACTTCATATGAGACGCCGACACAGCATGGCCTGACATGTGGTGCGTTGGTGCTTTCCCAGGACCTGAACCTGGGCTGCCGGCAGCAGAGCGTGAGCACTTAACTGCTACGCCAGGGGGGCTGGCCCACCTACAATTAGAAGATGCAGAGATCAGGGAAGGACTAACTGATGAGGTGATATTTGAGCACAGAACTGAATGTTTTTTTAAAAAGACCAATCACATTGTGGGTAAAAGTTTCTCCAGTGACGAGAACAATGTCAACAGTGCAGAGATGAATACTACTTCCACTTCCCAGTGATGTTTTTGGTTAAAAACAAAACAAATGTGTGGCCTATTGTCCCAAGGAAGCTCCCTATACAGAAAAGTACAACACCTTGATCATTACTTAACATACATTAACACCTAGGAAAAAACTTTCAATAAGGTCTCTTCTTGTTTTAAGAGCTACTGCCTGCTCACTTAAAGAGGTTTCACAGAAGGACAAAGTGTACAAATGGACACTCTTGCTGTCCATATGGATTCCACACTCACCAGAATAGGCTGGCTTGGAAAATAGGCTGATGCAGGTTTCTCCATGGCTTCAGAGTTGTCATGCTCACACCACTCCTGATATGCAGACAGCCCGTGGAATGCTGGAAAATGCAAGGACTTCTGCCTCTGATTCCCCTTTTATTGAGGAAAGGAGTGGATAATCCAATCAGTGGATAATCCAGGGGAGACATCCTGTCTCTTATCAATGGGATTTGAGAGATTCCTAAAGATTTATACCTAAAAAAATAATGTTGGGTTATTGACACTGTCAGATACTGTTGGTATGAAAACATTTAATACAATTGTGTGGGGAGGTGGTATTTGCAGTTTCTATCAACATTTTAATGTTTCCTTTTTCTTCCACTAATGATACTTTCTCTAAAAATAGGAATGGAAGTTTATATGTACAAAAATGTCCATACCACATATGTTTTAATAGGAAAAAATAGAGACTGTGTAAACGTTTATCAATGAAAGAATGTCCAAAATATTTATTAACAATTCTCTAGAATATATCACACAGCCATTAACAAGAAATTAGTATTTTGTGCATTTACATCTCATGTAATTACCAGTAAACTTGTAATTATTTCAACCGTCTTACTCTTTCCCTTCCCTTTGACCTGAATAATTAATGTTCCTTTACGTTCTTTACTTCACTGATGTTGATTTAACTCTTTTGTTATTCTGTTATTTCCTCTATAAACTTATTACTTGGAATCACATAGATATCTTTAATTGCACTAATGGTTAAATTCTGAATCCTTAATACAGTCTAATATGAATAATTACTTTTACCATCTCCCCCAAATGCTAATACCTTCAACACTTTCAATTCTATTTTTAACCTTCGTGACATTTGTATTACTGTTTTTATGCATTTCATTCTACATATATTTTAATCTCCATGAGAGATTTCTAGAATTACTTCCCAAAATAAAATTCATTTATATTTATTTACAAATTATCCTTTCCTTTCCTCTTCAGTCCTTCCTGCATTCCTGGTTTTCAAGCTGGGTTAATTTTCCTTTGGAGGTGATAACTTACTGCAGTATTTTGTCTAATTCAAGGCTGCTAACAATGAAAAGTTTCACTTTAAGATTTTCTAGAACATTGTAATTTGGGGCACTATTGTTGCTGGGTGTAGAATTCTGGTTTGACATGAGATTTCTTTTAGCATTTTAAAAATGCTGCTCTGTTGATGTCTATCTTATTTTCTTTATGGTTAGAAATCACCAATTGGCCTTTTTCTTGCTTATTTGGCCTCTCTTGTCCCTAAAATACTTTACATTAACTTTGGTTTTTAGACCATAGTTTAGTTCATTTATATTTCCTGTGTAGTCACTCTGCTTAGGAAATGTTGAATTAATTAAATCTGTGGATTGATGTCTTTCATCAACTTGGAACGTGCTTGGGTATTTTCACTTCTGATATCAATTCCTCCCTATATTCTCTCTACTCTCCTTTTAATCACACCCCATGTGTCTTTTAATTCTACCCTGAAATTTCCAATGCCATTGGGCCTATGGATTTCTTGGGAGATTTGCTCGTGAACTGTCTTCCATTTTAGTAAACCAGCCTTTTGCTGGAATCAAGTCCTTCTTAATTACTTAAATTCTTAATTTCAGTTCTAACATAAACACAATATATCGCTTTAATTTATTAAAAAAGAGATAGCAGAGCAGTTTTACAATGAGAAAATGATTTCCTTTTGATGCAATAAAGCTCAAATAGATGGAAGAATATTATATATTGGATCATATTAAGATATATGAGGAGCCAGTATTCATTAAAATTCACCAGCAAGACAGAGGGGGGCGAAAACCTGAGTTTCTTGTTCTTTGTACTGATGTGGACTGCATTTTGAAATGATAATATTTATATTTCTTGAGTTAAAGAAAATGTTATAAAATCCGGTTTCATCTGTTTGTATTTACTTACTTTAACATGTGTTCTGGAAAATTTAAATGACATAGGTCACATTGTGATATCTCTGTTGATCTTGTTTGGATAGAGCCATGATATGATGGTTAAATTTAGCTGTCAACTTGACTAGACACAGGGGTGCCCAGATAGACTGTGAAGCATTATTGCTGGGTGTGTCTGTGAGAATTTTTCTGGAAGAAATTATCATTTGATTCCATGGTCTACATAAACAAACCCACCCTCACTAGACTGGGTGGGCATCATCAAATCTGTTGAGAGCTCAATAGAACAAAAAACAAAGAAAGACTGAATCAGTTGTCTCTTCCTGAGCTGAGATGTCCATCTATTCCTGCACTTGGACATCAGAGGTCCTGGTTCTCAGGCCTTCAGAATTTGACTGAATTATATCACTGGCTTTTCTGGTTCTCCAGCTTGCAGATGGCATATTGTGGGACTTCTCAACCTCCATAACCTTGTGAGCTAATTCTTACAATAAATTTCCACTTCTATATGTTTATATATATTCTATGGTTGTATTTCTCTAGAGAATCCTGACTAATACACATGGATAACAAACTGCATATTAAGTGCACATGGAGGAACTTTCCCGAGGCATAGGAGGCTCCCCCAATCCCCAGGAGGAAGCAACTCATCCCATCCAGGCAGCAGGCATGAGCACATGCAAACACACACACACACACGCACACACACACATACACACACAAGTAATTTGAAAATGCGCTCAAGCTCAAACTCTCACTCTCTGCCTTATTGTTCATCACAGCAGTGATTTCTACATGGCATGTTATACATCCTTTGCCATTTATGATCTCTTTCCACCCACTAAAACTAAATCAAACAGGGGCAGTGAGTCTATTTAGTTATTTTGTAGATCACAGGTTTTACACCAGAGCTTTGCTAGTAGTAAGTGCTCTAAAAATAGAATGACCAAATAGTTTTCCCTCCAAACTGGAACATATCAGGGAATGAAAAGGGTAATATTAATAATTATGATAAGACAACAGGAGAAATATGTGCTGAAGACAGAAATGGAGGATTTAAAAGTTAAGATGAACTGATCACTTTTGCATTTTAAACAGATCATTGTGACTAGAATCTCATGATTGGATTACGAGGAGAAAGGATTTGGAATCTTAAGCTACTCCTGCTAATTTATTGCAGTGTAGCACCTAAAGGTGGTATCTTTGCACAAGAGTAGTTAAGTGGATTGGCCGATCCCGTGGCTTAGTGGTTAAGTGTGTGTGCTCCGCTGCTGGCGACTGTAGTACGGAACCCCAGGTGGGCTTCTCCAGCCATGCTGAGGCCGAGTCCCACATACAGCAACTAGAAGGATGTGCAACTATGACATACAACTATCTGCTGTGGCTTTGGGGAAAAAAAAGAGGAGGTTTGTCAATAGATGTTAGCTCAGAGCCGGTCTTCGTCAGCAAAATCAGGAGGATTAGCATGGATGTTAGCTCAGGGCTGATCTTCCTCGGGGAAAAAAAAAAAGAATAGTTAAGTGGATGGATTTAAAATATTTCGTGAAGCAAAGTTTTAGTGTTTGAATTTTATTTGTATATGAATATAAATTATATATTGTACACATAATATATGTGAGCTCATTTTGTGTGCAAAGCCATATGTGAACACTATTGTGGGAAAATTTGGAAAATCCACATTAGTCTTGTCTTCATGGAATATCTAATTTAGTGAGAAAGAACTAAATCTTGAAAGAAATAGATAATAATGCACATATAACTAAAATAGAAAAAAAATCAACAAGGAGGAAAAATGGAGTTTTGTGATTTAGGTTACTGGAGCAGGAGTGTTCATTGTCTGGAAGTGATATTTTGTATGAGGTCTGAAAGGTGATTAGAAATAAATCAGAAGTGGATAACCTGTAGGTAGATTCAGAATGGTGGATGGATGGTTCATTGCTATGTGAGTGTGGGGTGGCAGGGTGTCCAGGGTGACATCCAGGGGTAGACAGGTTGTTACCAAAAATAAGTGAGTTTGGGGACACTGAGAGAGAAGCAAATTATTTGTGGAAGTGACTTGTTCAACTTGGGACCTGGTCATTGTGAGTTATCACTGATGTGGTGAATGTGAAGGTAGATAAATGGGTCTGGGGTTCAGAGTTAGGTCTCTGCTGATTCTTTGGACATGTTTGGCTCATTAGTGGTATTTGAAGCCAGGGAAATGGATGGGGTTGCCCCAAAAGGAGGGTGCAGATGGGGAACAGGTGTCAGAGCAGAGCTGACTTTTGGGAAGCATCAGTCATTGTGGGGTGGTAATAAAGAGAAGCCTGGAAGTTGCTCAGGAAATTTAGACAGGCAAGAACAAGACAGTGTAGGGTGGTGGATCCCAAGGACAAATGGTCTTTTAAAAGGACATTGAAGTCCGCAATGTCATGTGCTACTGCAGAGCATGTCAGAAAAATCATGAAAAGTCCCCAGTGGATTAGTAAGAGACACGGCTTGTGAGGTTAGCAAGAGAAGCATCCACAGAATGGGGATAGTATTGGGTGGGCACTGTGGAAACAGAGGCATTGGGATATATGTGAACTTTTCACAATGGATTCCTGGCAGGAGGAAGAGAGGAGGGGCGTGGAGGGTGAGGACTATTAGGAACGCTGGCTGAGAGATTAGTTTGTAGATGGTAGAGATTTGTGCATATTTGAAACTTGAGGGATGATTCCAGTAGGGAAGTTATGGAAAGCACAACAAATATTGAGGGCATAATGTCATTGAAATGGAAGGATAAGATAAAAATCAGAGTGATTTCAGCCAAAAAATCTATTTCTTTGGATATAACAACAGAAAAGGTGTGATAAATGAATTCCTTATGAGGAATATTTGTAGATCTGATGACTAGAGAGTGAAATAGTTCTTGTCTGGTGGTTAACAATTTATCTGTGAAATATGGAAGAGGTCAGAATATAGAGATTTATGGAACTCAAGAAATGGAAAAAATGAGCAGAACATTCAAGAAGCATTAGAAGAATGCATATAGGTCCATTTGTTGCTGTTGATTCTCTGTTGGGATCCACAGGCTCCTGGTGCATTCTCTGTTCAGTGCAAGTGTCAACATGACATTGCAGGTATTTGAAATCATCTGAAGTGTGCAGGGCGGATATGATGGCAATAAAGTATCTGGGACTATGGTCAGTGGATGATTGAAATGATGGACTGTGAATCTGAGATTACTAGAAAGGATTAGGAGAAGAAAAGTAAGAGCCTTGTGAAGATATTCTTATGGGAGTAATCTTGTTTATTGAAGAACGGTTATTTAGAGTGGATTTCTTTGTGTACAAACTGGAAATGTGGAAATTTGTGTTGGGAATATGGTGTTTCTGAATTACTGACTGGTGAGCAGGAGTATTCTGGGTGAAGATAGGATCGGGGTGTGGAAGTGAATGACTAAGGATGGAGTAGTGAATAATTTCATTAGAGATGAGGCCCTGAAAGGAGCTCTGGAGTCCTTGGAACTCTGTGTCCCAATAAGAGTGTGCCGCGGGGGGCACCAGCATGTGTGTATTTGACCATGACAGAGAGCGGAGGAGAGGAACGTCCTGAAGCAAGATTGCGGAGGGAAGTTGGTCTGGATTTGACACTGGATAATGACCTTGAGCTTTCTGTCCTTGTCTCACATCAGCTTGATGATGTCACTGAATCCTGTTCTCCATGTGTGGTCCCTGTACCAGCAGCTGATCATCACCTCTTAGAAATGAAAATTCTCTATTCCTTCCCCAGACCTACTTGGTTTCAGATCCAGCAATCTGAGTTTTAAAAACTCTCCAATGATTGTGATGCACAGTGTGATTTGACACACATGTTTCCAGGGAGAGGAGGAGGGTGGAATATCCACGTGAACTGAGAACGTTCATCCACCATTTTGTTCAAATTTCACATTTTATTTTGTTTTGAAAGAGAAAGCTCCAAAAATATTCCCCAACTTCATAGTGGAGACAGTAAGACCATGAAACTAAACCCAATCAGAAAACTGATGATCTATGCACCCTGAAGCCTAAGCAGCTGCATATTCCAGAGGCCAGTTGCTGGAATAACTTCCCATCCTGGTGGTGAGGTCAGGCGCAGTCAGTGGGAGCAGACCCTGGAGAAGCCCCAGCAAGTCTGTGGATATAGCAGACTGCAGGGACTCCAGGCTTGCAGCAGTGAAGGAGAACTCTTAAGATCTTTGGAGTCACAAATACCTTCAAAACAGTCACACAGGCTGGTCCATGTGAATCCCTGGACCATGCAGGGGCCGAGGGATCTGCACACCAGCCCTGATCTCACACTGGCTCGCTGTACATATTGGGCAGACATGAGTCCAAGAATGGGTCTGGGTCGCTCACAGACCCTCTGCAGGCAACAGGCATCTTCTAGATATATCAGGAGACAGACACAGAAAGTGAAGAAAAGCATGGGAGAGACTGACTGTGGTCTCGAGGACAGACGAGATTGCCGTGGAGGCAGAGAGAGCAAGGAGCCAAGAAAGGCATCCTGAAAACAGTGAGGAAAGCAACATTGGTGCTGAAGAAAAGGTGAGTGATGCCGTTGAGAAATTCCCCATTAGACAGCCTTGACTCTCACAGCATCTCTTTGTAACGTCCATCATGATCTTGACCTTTCATGGTAAACCTCACTTTTTATTTACCATGAGTTTTCTCCTTTTTATATTAAAATTGATAGGATAATTGAAGCTGAGGAATTAGTGTTTTGAACTTACATTTGTTTTTTCTAGAACTTACACTCAATGAAGTGATGATATCTACTAGAATGAGATTTGTCTTGAATGTATATTAAATCCGATTCCATAAATTTTTATTATGATTTTGTATCTAAATTTTTTTTTTTTTGCTGAGAAAGATTTACCCTGAGCTAACATTTGTTGCCAATCTTCCTCTACTTTTTGTGTGGGTCACCATCACGGCATGGCTGCTAATGAGTATTGTAGGTCCGTGCCTAGTAACTGAACCTGGGCCACCAAAGCAGAACATGCCAAACTTAACCACTTGGCCAGGGGCCAGTACGATTATTTTGCATCTAATTATAACGTAAAATCCATCAGTCTTTCTCTTCATGGTCCCATGGTAATTCAGACATAGGTGATTTCTATATCATGAATTAAGTATCTCTTATCTGTTACTTGGCAAACTTGTGTAGCTTTGATTTTGGAATCTCAAGAATGAGCATACCCGCTGGGGTCATTATTTTCCACTTAGAGAACCTTGGCAACAGGCTCATTACCTTCCTCCCCACACTAGATCCAGAGTCGTGGAAATGTGTTCGCCTTGCACACAGTGCGGAGCACATAGGAATTACTCAACAAACATGTGATAAGTGAATAATTGGTGGCATCATCAGGTCATTCACAGAGGCCAAACTGAGAGAGAGCTTCCTTAGGTCAAGAAGGAGAAGCATTGCTTTATATTTGTGATGTTTTAATTTGTAACATTGTAATGTGAACACCAAGTATACTGTTTTTATCAAAAGTGTGTTCTGAAGGTTTTCAAAAATCTCTAAAACTCAGAGTAGAGAAATATCAATCTCTGTGAACCTGTTACTTGCTTCAAACATTGTCAACTCGTATACCATCTGACTTTGTTTATCCTCATACCAAGACCCCAAGAATTAACCAGAGGAGATGGGTGAGAGCACATCATTTCAGCTGTAAATATTTCAGTTTCTCTTATAGATGAGGGATTTTTTGAACACAAACACAATAACGTTATCACATACAAAAATAAAATTGTCATTCGGATAATCAACTATCTAGTCAGTATCCAAAGTCTCCCAGTTTTGTCAAGGTTATTTCCTGGTTTTACATTTTATTTGAGTCAGGATCTTAATGAAACCCTTCTTTGTAATTGGTTGATCTGTTTCTGAAGTCACTTTTAATCTCTTAGTAGTTCATGCATCTTGGGATTTGGGTGGGATTTGAGTGTGTGTGTTTGTGTTGTCTACACCGATGTGTGAATTCTTTCTTTCCTGGATGGCAGTGCCTTGAAAGGAAGGGCCTGGGCTGTGGGAACTAGGATTTCTACTCTGCTTCTGGCTGAACTGAAAAGGCCTCCCTGGATGACACTTGCAGCCTTCAGAAAGGAGGGGGAAGAGGTACGAAGGAATTCAAGACAATGGCCCTTGTCTTACAGGGTGTTTCCAGGGCATGATGTTCAAAATGCCGGGTGCTAACCCTTTAGCTCCAGGTCGTGGAGTGGGTTCTCGGCATGAGCTCTAAGCAGTGTCTTTTAACCACCCACCTGGGGAGCATTTCACGATTTTAATTGGTAAGGTTGTGTCTGTGGTGTCTAAGATTGGTGGCATTCCCCTGCTGGACCCACTTCTTTACCTGTCCCTCTCCTGCCTCATCTTTCAAAACTCCCAACAGGAAAGTTTCACATCCCTGTAACACAAATCCATATAACCACAGCACAGACTGGGGAAAAGAACACAGCTGTCCCAGGGGTTACGTGCTCTATTCCCTCAGGCCCAGCTGCCCCTTTGGGACAAGTCAGTAACAACACGAGTGAGTGTGTAAACTAGTGATTGTCTGAGACCAGGGACCTCAGAACCACATGGGCCCAGATGTCACCCAGGGCAGCAAGGTACGGTGTGGGTCATTCAGTGGACAGGATTAAGGTCTCTTGTCCTGGCAAACCAGAGCTTACCCCTGATCCTTCAGGCCCAGCTGGGGAGGAATGGCTACGGTGTACCTGACAGAAAGGCTAGGGGCCTTCTAGGGAATTTTTGCCCAAATAGAATCATACAAAGCTGTGCAGGGATGCTGGAAATCCTAGTTCACAGGGAGCAGTGAGGTTTATGGAACAAAGTCCTGTTGTAGGTTTAAAAGCTGCATCATGAATCTTTCCCTCTGGATATAAAACAAGCGGGAAAAGGACTTCCAAGTGCATGGGCCAGGATCACAGGAGGATTCCAATCTAGGCAAAGTGTGAACAGGGAGCCCTAGAGGCGACCTGATGGGGATGTCCTGTGGGCCCTTAGTCCATCTGCACATGATCTTCCTCTGTCCTTGTCCGTTACACATGCAAACATTCATCGTTTTTCATTTATTTCTTATTTAGTGTTCATGCAAATCCAGAGACTGGTTAGAAAATGGCAAGTTCCAATATCTGATCAAAGAAACCTCAACAAGAGAAGCAAAAAACATTCCTTCTTCCTGGAAAGCTGTAGAAAGACAGCCACTGTCCTGGGGAAGGACATGGTCCTGGTAGGTGCTATTTGAAAGACACCCACACTTCAGTGGTTATTGTTCTGCCTGGGAAAGTCCCTCCAACCTCTACCTCCAGTAAGATCTGAGGGGCTGTCTCTGCTCCTGGCCCAGGTGACCCACACAGAAATGCACCTGTCCTCTGAGGAAGGGAGACTTGAAGGTTTCATTCAGTAGCCAGGGTGGAGGCTGGCCCTCCTCCCTTCTCCCACATACAATAAGCTGTGAGCATACACAAGTTCTTAATTCAAGGAGGAAATTGAGATTCTGTGTCTCATTTACATGAGCATAAGAAGTGAAAGAACCACACCACAACACCCAGGCTGTGACAGAAACAGGATATATTGTAAGAGTCAAATCTACCATTTACTATTAAAGAAACAATATCACTCCTCCCCAATGGGTTAACAATCGCTGGGGTGCAGATTTCAGGGAGTTGGACGTGGTGGTTCCCTCCCTTTGGGACTTTAGGGGAAACCAGGGAAAGTCTTAGGATGTCCTCCTCCACTCAGGGTGGGAAGAGCTGGCCCGGTGCACCCCAAGGGCGCCAGTGTCCCTGCTGGTCAGGAGGAGCTGCACTTGTGGTCTCCAGAGTGTGACGGCTCATCGCCATGGGCGTGGCGGCTGAAGAGAAGAAACAGACTATTTTGGGGTCCCTCCCTGAGATTCACGGCACACCTCCCTGCCCCCTACACTCTGATCCAAACTCTGTGCAGAGTTCTAAGTCCATCAACAGCACCTCATTTTTCCCTGATGCAGGAGGCATCATTTAGCATCACCCATTTCAGAGGAGGCAACTGAATCCCAGAGAGGAGAGGGGAGCAGCCTGTCCCAGGCCTGGTCAGCAGTGGAGCTGGGATCCAGGCCCATGCTTAGGCCGAAGGTGTACTGAGCCCCTGGATTCAGTCGCTGCTGGTCCCAACACTCACTCGGCCCTAAACTGGAGGATGTCTGGTTCCTCTTTCTCTTGAAGAGCCGCATTTTGCTCGCCTTCTGGTGTGTGGACTCCAGCTAGCAGGAGACCCAGTAGCTACAGGACAGAGTGGACCTGTGAGGTACCAGGAGCCACACCTCAGGTGCCCTTCCCAGAGCCTGCCAGCAGCTGAATCCCAGTGCCCCATGGGCCACCCCGCTACGAGTTCTGAGGCTGATTAGCGAGCCAGACCACAGGCTTTGGAGCTGGCCATCAGACGGAGTCTGCCCTGCCCTCACCCAACTCCTGCCCCCCTCACCTCTCATGGAGACTGATGGGCTCCACGGCCTGGAACCAGGCCCCAAATCGCTCTTCGGGCTCCAGGTCATATGCATTTGCAGCCTGCTGGAGCAGCTGGATCCTCCTGATGACTTTTAATTTCTGGGAGGAAGGACAGGATGCAGACAGAGCTTGGGTGGGGAACCCTGCCAGGGACTTGTGCGGATTGAGGATTTGGTCTGGGGTCTGTGTTCACTCGAGTACCCTCCTTCCTTCCCACTCCATTCAGGACTTGCCTGTCCTCACAGTTGGCTGGAATTAGTTCCTTATCCAGGAAGGTGTCCTTGATGTCAGCCCCTCACACACACGCCAACGTGGTGGGATTCCCAGCTTTGTGGATCTGACTCTCCCAATGAACGTAAGACCCAAGGGATGAGGCCAGAGACAGTCTTGCCAGGGGAGGTCTGTGATTTCCACTTCCCCACCCTCCCACAGCTGCTCACCTCATACCATTTCTGGAAGTTGACCCGATTTCCCTGGAAGGGAGACAGCTATTGTCCATCAGAAACAGCCCCCTAAGCCCATAACCAACCCCCATCCCACCCCTTCTCAGGCTGCAAGAACATCAGGGACCAGCAGAGGGCAGAGCTTCCACAAAGAGAACTTGACACTGGGCCAGGCTCTGGGCCCCAGAGCAGGAGAAACAGGGGAGCTGAGGCCAGAGACCTTATGTAACACACCATCTCTGATGACAGATGGGGAGACTGAGGCCTCAGGGAGGAAGGGACAGCTGGACCACAGAAGTGCTTCCTCACTTGCAGGGGCTGATGGCACTCCCCCAGTGGCAGGGCCTGAGGGGGAGGCTGAGTGCAGCTCAGATACAGCCTCCTGCAGCTCTGCAGGCAGGCAGCTCTGAGCTTCACTAGCCCAGGGAGCCTGGTGGGGGGCTTATGCGGATCATCTATTCATGCATTGCTAAGATGGGCCTGACTCCCCAGCTCCCAGGGGTGGCCATGGGGCTCTCATGAGAGAAGGTTTGCCAGGTACTGAAAGCTCAGGGCCCAGTGCAGGGTTCTCGCCTCCCAAACCTCAGGATCCTGCTCCTTGGTCCCACCTCCAGGCTCACTCACTTTCAGATCATCCTCCCTCCCAATGTTCAGCAGCTTCAGGTGATAGAGGAACATGTCCAGGAAGGGGACGACACCCTGTGAATTCAGGGTGGGAGTGGTGAGATGAGTCCCACCTCTCAGGTGCCCCATGGAACCTCCCCCAAATCCCTTCACCCCAGCCTCCTGCCCACCACAGACTCCCACAGAGAGCAGCCTAAGAGCCTCAGCGGCCTGCCCCCAGTTGCCCCCTCCAGGACCACTCAACTTCCCCAGTCACCTCCCAGGGGCGGCTTTTGGCAAATCCCAGAGTATGTGCTCCCTGCCCCTCCCCTCCCTAATCCATCCTGGGCACAGCCCTTCCAGGCCTCATCCTGGTCACTTACAGGGCAGTCATTTCAGGCTCTGGGGCTCCAGGAGCTGGGCTGGAGGAGGAGGGAACCCTCTCTTAAGGAGACCTCAAGCCGTGAGGAGAGAGACCCCCCTCCTCTAACACCTGGACCCTCCACCTCAGGCCCCTTCACCTGCTGCTGCTGCCTCTCCTGGGCTCCCTGGGGATCCATCTCTAGGGTGGCCCACACAGAGGTCACCTCCTGCAGGGTCAATGACAGGCTCAGGGAGGCCATGCTCCCTTCCCCGTGTCTCCCAGGCCCTTGATCTTGGACCCTGGACATCTGGCGTCTATGGCTGATCCCATTCCAGAGTGCTCTGATTCTAGATCACTCCCAGCTCCAACACTCCCTCCTCTGTGCTCTCAGTCCTGCCCAGGCCCCTAAGCCTCTCTCCTCGTCAGGAAAGTGTGAGGAGGACTCCCATGCCTCCCAGGGTCCCCTGAGGACTCAGTGTCATGTGACTGTCACCAGTACTCTCCCCTCCCGCCTCGAGGAGGAGCACAAAGCTAATGTTCATTCCTCTCCACCTTGTACCTCATAACCCCTATGAGACTTGCACCCCAGATCATCTCCTTCCATTTCCCAGATGAGGAGACTGAGGCCCACAGAGGGGCAGTGAATTGCTCAGGGGCCCACAGAGGAGACCGTCCCCCTTCCCAGCCAAAGGGCCTGGCCCCCGACCTTCACTCCTCCTCCAGACACACCTCTGACCAATGTCCTGTCCTCTGGACTCCCGGGGTGTGTTGTGGCCCTCAGTCAGCCTGAGCCATGGATTGGGAGGCACAAGGTGTCCCGGGATCCTATGCAAGTGGATTCTGTGTTTTTCAGCCCCCTGGGATTCTCTGACACCACACTGGACCTGAGGCCATGCCAAAGGCCTCAGCTCCCTAGGATCCCCTCATGATGGACCCTGCACAGAACTCCTCCTTTATTCACTCAGGAAGGATCCCCCTTGTGCCACATCTGAGTGACAGTGTAGGGGGTTACCACAGCGCTGTGTAATGGTGACATTTGCATCCTTTTTTACTTGGAAACTTCTAATGTCCTGTCAAGAAGGTCCATTAAGAATCTGTAGGATCCCCGATAATTCTCATTGCCATCTGGGGCATATTCTTGTCAACAAGGCACCGGGCGAACCTCACTGGTTTGTCAGCAGTGACCACTATCTGGGTAGAGTGCACAGTCCCAGAGACCACACAGTTCTGTCCCAGATCCACCATTTGGCCCAAGGCTGGGCAGCCCCTGTGTCCAAAAGACCTGTGTGACCTCACTTTGCCCATCCCTGGGGCAGGCAGAGTGCCCAGCCCTGCGAGGTGCAGTGAAGACAGAAGGAGCAGCAGGGGCCTGGCTTCCTGAGGACAGGTTGGGCTGCTGTAGGAAGAAAGGAACCCCCACCCACTCCATCCACCCGCCAGCCTGGAGGAAGAGGGCCAGCTGATGTGTCCACATGGAAGCCAGAGACCTGCTCATTCTGCCAGCTCTTCACCTCCTGGAAGAGTCCAGCCGACATCATTGTATCCCGTGACCAAGGCCTCCTTCCCCAAACAGTCCCCACCTGCCCCTGCAGCTCACACCCCCCCGCTTCCTGTCAAGCTGGACAAGACAGACCGTTATTTCTCAGGGAACCTTAAGTGAAAAACTTCCCAAAGCACATCCTGCCTTGTCCCTCCCCACCTCACTTCCCCTCCTTCCAGATCTCCAGCCTCCACTCACCTCCTTGAGCAGCTTCCTGCTCTCCTGCTGGCTTGTTTTCATCAACATTTTAAGTTTTGTCCAGTTCTTCCTGAGGAGGGAAAAAAGGAAAGAGACACTGTGGAGTGGTTTGAGGGTAAATCCCTTTTGTTTGAAAACCCAGAAGATCCAGACAGCCTGGATGAGCGTTTTCACTGTGTCCTCTGAGCCCTGAGGTGTCTGGGACTGGGGAGGGGGCTCTCCTATTGTCACCTGGGGCCTCCATTCTCTTATCTTCTCAGCAGCTGTGATTTAAACAGTCTTAATTACATGTGGACAGAGAGTTCTTTTGTTGAAAACACTTGAAAATCTTCAATTTGGCTCAAGCCAGGATCTGTCACTTAGGGAAACTGATTCCTGAATCAGAACCACTGGCCTAAGTTTTCAGAAAGACTCCAAGCCTCCAACCAGGTCAGACCCTATCGCCAGGGTTTGCTGTCTCCCAGGAGGTCTCAACTGACTGAAGGGCAATGTTAGCCCTGTGGGGGGTGTCTGGTCCACCCAGATGTTGCTCAAATGGACAGAGGCCTACCCACCTGGACACCCATCTCCATGTCTCTTTTAAACGTTGAATGGAGGGGACCTGCAGAGCCCAGAGGATGGCATGGAGTGAGGAAAGGATCCTCAGGCCCTGGCATTCCTGGTGAAGGGAAGAGAATGAGCTGTGAGGGGGAGCTGGAGCCCTGCTTCCTCTGGCTTCTGTTGCCTCATTGATGTCTCCTGTCCTGGATGAGACAGTAGCTCAGGGAACCCGGGAAAGGCACAGCTGGAAACTGATGTAGAATATTTCCAGGGAGGAGGATTTTAGCTCAAGGTAAGGAAGGAGCCCAGGAAGGGGTGAGATTCCCACCACTGGGACCAGGAGTCAGGTCATCGAGGCACTGGCAGAAGGGGCCTAATAATTGTGCAAAGACTCAGACCACAGACTTCAAACATGAGAGCTGAGAAAGGAGAAGGGGCAGTTCCCTTGAATCCAGAGAGGAGCTCTCAGGAGCTCCCACATCTTACCTTGGCCACCTGGATCCAGAGCTCCACCACCCTGGCCCTGTCCTAGGCCGTCATACTTGGGTCCCCAATGCAGGTGGTGACGACACATTCGACCACTCCATTAAAGTGGGTCGTGGTGGCATGGATGGTGGGTGTCAGGTGTTCATTACCCTTGTTGTCACACTGGCACCAGATGGAATCCAGGAAGTCGTGGGGCATCACTTTCTTGAAGAGCTCCTGGACAGGACAGGGCATGTCACCCAGCCCTGCCACAGCCCAGCTCAGCGTCCACAACCCCCAGTCCCAGGCCGGGTCAGTGGTGAGAGCTAGAGCTCAGGAAGCTGAGAATGTGGCCTGAGGCTTGTGGGAGTCCCTGGGTGTTGCCTGTGTCCCCTGAGGTTACCCAGAACAGGATGACCCAGGACCCGATACTGTGGTACCAGGAATTGACATTTGTTCGCCGCCCAGTCTCACTTCCTCCAAGCACCAGAACTCGGATCCTGCTTGACCGTCTCTAGGGGCATCTCCCACTCAATCTGACCATCCTGGGGTCTGACTCCTCTTTCAGATGCACATTCTCCCAAGGCAGCAACAACCACAGGCTTTGTTTGTCTGCCTTGCAGTCATGAACACATGAGGTGCTTATTAGTGCTGAGGCTGTTGAGGCCTCCTGGTCAAATGAGTGAACTACCCAAGGACGAGACAGCACTTCAGTGTGCTCCCCTCCCCCACCAAAACGCAGACTCTGCCAAACTTCCTCTCTGCTCCACCTCGTCCATCTGCACAGCCAGTCTGCATGGCAGCTGCTCTCAGTGTCCAGCTCTACTCTCCACATGAGGACAGCAAAGGCTTGGGAGTTAAGAAAGCTGCTCAGGTCACATGAGGGTAAGCAGGGAAAAAGGACCGAGATCATGGGATTCTGGATCAGGAAATGGCAGGTGTGGGGCAGCTCATGGCACAGGGAAGGCCGACCCCACCTGCCGTGAGCGCCCCGATGTTCACCACATCAATCAGTGTCAACTGCTCTGCCACTAGCCTGGGAAGGAACTCCAAGAAACCAGGCTTATCCTCCCTCAGCAGGTTCTTGCTGGTCACATCCCAGCGGCAGGTGGGCTCTGGGGCTGGATCTGGCTCTGCTGTTATCTCTCCAGGTGGAGTGAGGATTCTCCCTGGAGCCAATGGTCCAGCTGGCTCCAGCTCAGGAGCTGGCACTGGGGCTGGAGCTGATGTTGGTGGTGGCTCTGGCCCTGGAGGGACTGATGGAGGTGACACTGGCTCCAGCTATAGCACAGGTGGTGGAACAAGAGCTGGAGGTGGATCTAGCCGTGGGGCTGGCCCTTTCTCTGGCTCTGGAGCTGGAGGGAGCTCTGGAGATGATACTGCAGCAGGAGAAAGAAACAGTTTCACTCAAGTAGCTGACTTCCTCGGTCCCTGTCAAAGCCAGGAAAGACACCACTGCCTTTAAGGGAACCTAGTCTTTGAAGACCCTAGAAATCATCTTCCCATACTGCAGTTTCCTCACCTTCCAGATCTGCCTCAATGGGCCTTGGATGCT
Organism: Diceros bicornis minor; assembly: GCF_020826845.1. Taxonomy (NCBI): domain Eukaryota; kingdom Metazoa; phylum Chordata; class Mammalia; order Perissodactyla; family Rhinocerotidae; genus Diceros; species Diceros bicornis. The sequence continues at coordinate 5,032,276 of NW_026691418.1, forward strand.
CCAGCTGGACCTGGAGAAAGTAGGCGTGGTTCCCAGCTCCGAGCCAGGCGAGCTGAGATGCAGAGAGGTCAGCTTCATCCTGAAGCAGGGAAAGTGCTGGGGTTCCCAGAAATCGTGCCCTGGGTCCAGGCAGGTTCCCACCAGAGAAGAGATGGCACTGGGGGAGGCAATTTGGCAACAGAGTCAGAGGCCTGGCCTTTCCCTCCACACTTCTCATGCAAGGCACCGATCTCTGCCCCTTCCCATCCTGGGGATGAGCCCCTGCTCATACAGCACGTTGAACACAGAGCCTGTCGTGACTCTCTTCCTGCTGACACTCTTCTCCTGAGGGTCCGGGACACAGTCCAGCCAAGCCCTCCATGTACTTGTGCAACGGGATTGAGCAGAGGCCATTTTTTGAGCGAGTTGTTCAAAGACCTCCTGTCTTGGGCCTGGAGGTGGTGGTCAGAAGAGGTGGATATGGAGAAGGGGAGACAGATTAAGATGGGTCTGTGATGGGAATGGGTCTCTTGGAGACAACTCAGCCTAGCAACCCCTCTGTTTCTCAGGGGTCCTGGCACCCATCCAGAGCTCTTTGACTCCTGTCCTCCTGGAGTGGATGCCACCAGACCTCAGCCTTCCCTTGGGAATCAAAAGATGTGTGAGACGCAAGGTTCTGACAGGCCTACCACAGCCACAGCCCCCATCTCTCCCTCCACACCTTGTTCTGTAGAGACAGGAAGCCCTTCTTCTGGACCCAAAGACCACTCACTTTTTTAGATGGGCTTGTGCTCTGCCCTCCTGGCTGGAATAAAGGAAGATGCCTCCAGCTATAAAGGAGGCTATCAGGGCATCACTTGGGATGTACCATGGAAGACAGGACCTGCGAAAGATGTCTAATATCACTGTCTGAATCTCAGACGACAATTGAGACACAGCGATTGTGTCTCCTTCATTCACTGACTTTACTAAGTGTCTCCAAAAGTCCTGCATGCAGTAGGTGCTTAATCTACACACTTGAATGAATGAAGTCCAGCCAGACCATCCCAGACACTTGAGTGGGCATAGGGCCTCTCTGCTGCCCCAGAGATCCTTAATTGGCTACCCCAAGGAAAAGGATCAGGATCAGCTGGATGGAATCTCAACTCCTTGACAGGGTGCTTTCCATGTGCTTTTCCACACTCAGAAAAACCACAACCTAGAGATCAGTGAGGCAGACTATTTTTCACGGGGAAGAGAAAAATAAACACCATGGACAACCACAGCACGTCCACAGCCCTCTCTGCAGATCCAGGCACCAGGTAAGCACCTGCCATTGCTGATCCCATTAGTCCCTACAAGATCACCATGAAATTTATCCTCCCCCCAACTTTTCAGAAGAGCAAACTGAGGCTCAGAGAGATGTGGGGATTTGCCCAAGGTACACAGCTGGCAGTGGGCAGAGTCACCACTGTGCTGAGGAGGGAGTGGCTACTCACCTAGTAAACAACTGGTCCAGGACCCGGTGGGATATGTCTAAGGCTGAGTAGTTGACCATGAAGGTGGTGAAGCTGGACATGTTCCTACTCAGGAAAGTTGGTGCCATGGACTCTGTCAGCTTCTCCATCACGCTGCCTGGAGGGCACGCATCCTGCAGGCCTCATTTAAATTCACAGTGAACTCATCCTCACACTGGGGGAGAGGAGGAGGGACATACAGTCACTGATATCACAGTGAACCACCAGGAGGACTGAGGTGACTTTCTACCCTCCTGTGTAGCTGGTGGGGAGGAGTGGAGGTCCAGATTCCTTTGGGAGTGGGACTGTGGGGTACTCTAGTGAGAAAATTATGGGGGTGGGGAGTCCAGGGGGTTCTCAGATTTAAGTCTGCATTCTAGCACTGCCTTGGTCATCTCAGAGTCCTGGGTGTGAAGACCCCTCTTCACCCACACTCACCTCAGAGCAGCCCTGGTCATTGATGGACTGGTGCACTTGTGTTCTCTCCAGGGAGAGGGTCAACTGGAAGCCATCCACCAGCTCCTCGACCATCACTTGGGTGCAGCTCTGCAGTGACAGTGCCCAGCAGTCAGGCCAGGAGGGATCAGGGGCCTTCCTGGACTTTGCCACAGGGGGAATCACCGCCACAGATCAGGCACAGAGGGGAATCTGCATAGACTCCACCAGGGAAGGAATGCGAGGACACCTTGAGGACCCGGGATTCACATGCAGATACAGGAACTTGGTCCCCAGCACTCACCTGACTCTCCTGCAGCCAAGATATTGAGTATGAACATGACACACTGCCTGACTCCCACCATCTAGCTTCCTGCTCCTGCCCAGGCTGGGTCCTCCTCATCCCCAGCTTCCCTAACTCCACCTCCCCCCACCCCCAAACACACAATGAGTGTTAAGGGGTGTGGGGCTGTCCTTTTGGGATCACAGTTCTGGCCTGATCTAGAGTGGCCTGCCCTGGCCCACACTGTTACCTGATGGTTCCTCCTGCCAAAACGCCACACACATTCGAGGTGAGGGCTGAGCCAATGTCTAAAGCAGCTTAACATGCTCTCATTCTGGGCTTTCCAGGGGCCAGAGCCTCGGAAAGTCACGGGATAACATGAGAACATCCTGCTCTGTCAAGTGTCTCCAATCTAATGAACTTGACAGAAGGCTGTGATTACAATGTCGGTGCCTGGTAACCAGAGTTCTAAGTTCTATTGGGGGCTGTCACCAAGGAAGTGAGGTCACTTCTTCAAGGTTCTATTACTTGGTCCCTTCATTCAATCAGACCCACCCAAAGCCCCCTCTATGCTGTTGGCTGCTCTCCCTGCTTGCCCATGTCATCTCCATCACTGTACACAAATACCCATCACCACCCTCCCCACAGCTCCTTGGGAGTGGATCCAGGGGACCAGCTTTGAGGAGACAGAGCTGAAGTCAGACCTCTTTTTTCCTACTAGTTCTGTGTCCTGGAAAAGCTGCTGTGCCTCTCAAGATCTGTCCAGTCTCCCAAGCTGAACAATGAGGATTGGGCTAAAAACAGCTTCCTAGGGACCGTGTCAGGGTACATGTGATAATACATACAACACCAGTGGGCTGGTGTCACATGTGTCTAATGTACACACTTAGAGATGGAGGAAGTACAAGAAGGAGTAGGACATCACATAGAATATCAGTCAGAAATTCTCTGGGTTCCAGATGTGTGATCTTGGGAAAGTGACTGCCCCTCTGGGCCTCATTTTCAGGACTTCATCCTGAAGGGGTTGAAATTAGAGGAAATTCAGACATTGTGATCCACTGACATTAACCCTTCCACGGTCCCCTGTCTTACTCAGAATCAGTCCCACGTGCCTCACGTTGGCCTATGTGGTGGGCAGCCTCCACAATGGCCCCAATGCTCCTTGCCTCCTGAAGTGCACATAAGTTTGTCATCACTAAGTAGTAAGTATCTGGCTTCTGAACAAGACAACACAACCAAGGTGATGGGATGTCACTTCCAAGTTTTAATTACAAAACATCTGTCACTTCCTGCTTACTGGCTTACTTGGTTTCCCTACTTACCTCCCTCCTTCTGTTTCCATCTCTCTCTCTCTCTCTCTCGCTCTCGCTCTCTATCAAATCACCAGAACTGGGAATGCAAGAGCTGATGTTTTCAGTTGCACTATGTAGAGGCTCCATAGGAGAGAACTGAGGGAGTGTCCAACCAACAGACAGACAGGAGCTCAGACTCTCAGTCCAAATGGATCCTGACAAAACCCATGTGAGTGATCTTGGGTGGGAATCCTCCCCCATTGGGGCCCTGTTGAGACCACAACCCTGCTTCACAGAGACTTTGAGGCAGAGGCACCCAGCTAAGCCATGCCAGATGCTTGGCTCACAGAAATTATGAGATGTTATATATTTGTACTTTATAGGTGGTAGGTTTTGGAGTAATGTTGTTACAAAGGAACAGAAAGTGACAGTCTACCATTTCCCAGGATCCAGCCTGATCACCCTCCTCTCTCCCCTCACTCTCTCTTCTCAGGCTCCCTCCAGCCACACTGGCCACATTTCTGACCTTCCCTGGTCAAACTCGCTTCTTCCTGTGAGTCTCTGCACCAGGGAGCCTTCTCCTTGACACACTAAATATTCCCAGACATACGCAAGGGTGCTTACACTTGTCATTCTGGTCACAGCAAAGGTCTGAAATGCCTCAGAGAGGCCTTTCAGAACCTCCTACCACAGTCTCTACCATCACAGATCTCACATCCAGAAGAGCATTACATGATTTCCTCCTCCTTCCTCCAATTGAGATAAAATGAATGCACGAGGAAGGGCTGTCTGCTTTGGCTGATGCAGAGGCAACTCCTTCTGGTTATACCAGGAACACGACTGTCTCTTCCAGGCCGAATTTTTCCCACCATGAATCCATTGATTAAGGAAACCGTCATTCCCTCTCTTTCATGGGTCTGGTTTCCCCAAGAACACAGTGAACCATCCCCTCTCCCTGTGCTGCATCACCATAAACCCACAGCCAGAAGATAAGCACCGGGTTAAAACACCACCAGATCCTGAATTCAGTCACTGCTGAGACCCTCCCATCAATGTTGTCATTCAATGGTGACTCCTGAGGACATCTTTCCCCTGAGACCCACTTCCAACCTGTCCTCAGCTTCTAACAGTAACACTGAGATTTCCTCAGAGTCCTCCCTACCTGGGCAAGAAACATTCTGAAATGTTCTCTGTATTAATTTTCAGGGACTGGGGGCATTGATAGATGTAATTTGAGTGTGTATGTGCAGTAGTTTCTACGCAGGTATTCTATTTTTCAGACACAGTTAAAATAGTGTGGCTACTCAATGCACCAAGAAAATGGATAACTGATCAAATTTTTTCATGATGTGAAGTCTTTAGAGAGTAAATATCATGGTTAAGAGCACAGAGTATAGAGCTAACTCCTCATGTCCAAATTCCAGCTCAATCCCTTATTAGATATTTGTATTGACTGAGTTCTTTACCTGATTGGTGCCTCAGTTTCTTCATCCGTCAGTTGGCAATAATGATCAGCATACATATTTTGTAGGTTTATGGAGAGTATTAAAGGAGTTAATGTTTGGAAAATGCTTGGAACACCTAGTGTATTACCAGTGCTGTACCTATATATTAGAAATACAATTTAGAAATTCTTCTGACACTGCCTGTGAGCCTCAGAGGGTGAGCCTGTTGTCTGGATGTAAGCAGAAAGCACTCCATGACATACGATGAATAAATGAATGAACAACATTGGCGAATGCATTACCAATGTCACCTATGTCATCCTACAGGCATTCCCAAGCCGAACCACTGGCAGACATTCCTGCTCTGTCCTGCATCACATTCCCTGGAGGAATCACTGGGGCTTCTTGGACCCTGGTAACCATGCCCACTAAAGGTTCTTTTCTGTCAGCAAACCCCAGTCTTTGTCCAATTGCTGCAGCTCACAGGGTCTGCGTTCTGATCCTTGTCTTCACTCGAGAGAGAAGTGCCATCCCCAGAGCTGGACACACGCAGAGCCTGAGCTTTGGAGAAAATGATTCCCTGGCCCTGGGGCAGGTAGAAGAGCACAGGGACAGAGTGGGATTTGGGGAAAATCCTCCAGGTGTTGTCAGAAGGGATGACGGCAGGGAATGTGTCAGCAAGGACTAGTCTGGTTGGTGGGCCTTGGTGATTAAATAGTAGGGGGGCTCGGAAGTTTCGTAGGTTCTAGCATAATACAATCAATATGACGGTCATGAAATCAGAATCAGCCTAATGAAGTCCAAATTAACCCAATGTCAGCTTTTCCCTGACTCTCTAATCCAGTAGTGACTTATAATAAGTGTATTCGTGTTCTATCATCTCCTTTTCATTTATTGGCTAGAGTAATTATTCTTCACATAGCCTGTCTATTTTTACATAGTAAAGAAAAGGTGTTTTTTAAAAAAACCCTCCTTGGAAAAGTCTCCCTAACATATTGAATTAATAACAGAAGCCAGGACAGGAAATTCACCACATATCTTGAGCTTTAGTCTCTTGTTTTAGATCTTCCTAACTGGAAAATTACCTTGACTTCTGCCTTCTTTCTTGAGATTAATCCACTTAGGACTAAGTAGGAGTGCAACCTCATGTCATGTGAGAAGTGGTGACTCTAGGAAGTGGTTTTTTTTCATTCTGTCAGTGTCTGTGTGTTTGTGTGTGTGTGTGTGCGTGTGTGTGTATGACAGTTTTTTGCTGCATCTTGAAGTGTGGGCCAGTGTAGACTCCTTTTCAAGGGAAAATATTTCCCTAACCACTATTTCTGGAATTTATTTTCACTGATGGCTTCGCCAGCACTGTCCAATAGTAACATTAAGCACTCTATATTATGGAATTTAAATATTTTTCTTAGTAGCCACATTTTAAAAAATTAAAACAAACAGGTGAAACTAATTGTAATAGTATATTTTAACCCACTATAGCCAAGATATCATCAAGGTGGGTGCAGTCTATACAAAACTTAATAATGAGAGAGTTTACATTGCTTTCCTGGGTTTCATAAATCCAGTGTGTACTTCCCACTTACAGCACAATCTCCAATTGGAAGTTGAGTTTTTTCAGACATACATTCTCTGTACTGAAATTTAATGTTCACAGTTGTCAAATAAGAGTCACTAGGAGTGGGGTGGATGATAATTTCACTACTGATTTAAACTCTAATGGAGCTATGAACACCAACTGGTCAATAGGTTAATCAAATGAATAGTCATATAGTACAGAAGAATGGTATGATTTGGGATTTAGAAAAAGAATGGGGACCGTGTGTCCTGACAGGGAGCACCAGAGTTTTTCTTGTTGAGAGTGACAAGGACAAAAAGAGGATAAAGTCATACTGATAAGTGTCTAACAACATGGAGGAGAAGAAATGACCTGCCGTAGTCCTGAGTTTTGACCTCGAGCTTTCTGTTCTTGACCCAAATCTCTTTGATGATGTCCCAAGACACAGGTCAGATTAATCCCCACAAGGAGAGAGGGAGGGTAGAATACAAGGCATCTGACATAATTGTCCTGGGAAAGCAGGGTTCATTTATCACTCTGATCCACATTCACAATTTATTTTTATAGGATAAGAGGAAACGAAGTATGATGGTCAAATCATCACAGAGGAAGCGACATGATTGTGGAAACCAATCCAACCCAAAGCCTGGTTTGAGCATCTCCATCCCTTTGAGGATGTCCAGTTACATATTCAAGAGGCCAGTTACTAAAATCACATCCTATCCTGGCAACGAGGTCAGATTCCATCAATGGGAGGAAACGTTGGAGCAGCCCCAACAACTCTGCTGGCAGAAGAGACTGCAAGGTCTCCAGGCCTGCAGAGTGCAGAAGAACTGTTAAGTCCTTTCGACCTTGCCAAAGCCCTGCTAAATCTTTCACCTAGTTGCACAGGTGCATCCCTGCCAGGTGTGCTTGCAGGTGGTCTGAACTCCATTCTCATGCCCACCCCTGCCTGGTCTTCAGATTCAGCAGAGACGATCCCAGGAGCTGGACTGTACATCCCACAGCTTCTTTGCAAACAACTTCTGGTGACTCAGGAAGATATCAGGAAACAGGAGGAGAAAGTGAAGATGGCAAGAGAGAGACTGTCGGTAGCACTGATGCAGACAGACTTGCTAGAGGGGCAGGGAGAGTGAGGGGCAAAGAAGGACGTCCCAACAAATACGGTGATAAAAGACAAGACGGGGCAGATGACATGGAGCTCACACTACATTAATGCCTCTGCAGGGGTCATTAAGTTTTCCTGCTTTGAGCTCTTGAAATTTTACTATATTCCAATAATTTCTTTTCTTTGATTCCTTTGCATGACAGTGAAGATACTGACAGTGATGCTTCTGAGGTATGAGATTGAGTTTCAGGTGAGGAGAGAAAGGTGATCTTTCCTTCCTTTCCTTTCCTGAGTGTTATGTATTTGTATTTTAAGATCAACAGAGAGTTATCACAGTCAGGGGATTCTTTAGAGTTTTGCCCTCACAGTCACAGAGAAAACATACCTAGTCCAAATGGATTGTCCTTTTTATGTAATATTGCAATAGATTCCAACATAACATTTCACTAAAGAGCTGTTATATCTATCTTCTCTAAAAAGACACCTACTTCTGTGTCTCTATTTTTCTGGTATTTGTTGTATGTTGAGTCACTAGTTGCATACAATGAAATACTGGATTTTCCCTTTTTTTAGATTTATATGCGTTGGAAATTTGATTCATGAAAATTGATATGACATTGCGGTATCATGCTGTCAGGAGAACGACTGTTTTCAGCATCACAAGTCTCACAATAAGCCAGTGTGTTGGGATTTGTCTATTTGTCTGATCGAGTATGTTGCACCTTCAAATCCTCTTTATCATTACTTACTTTTGTTCCACAGATTTATCAGTTTTTGAGAGCAATGTGTTAATAATAGAGTACCTTAGTATGTATATCTTCCCTAAAAAATGAGTTATTTTTTACCTAAATCTTCTCTCCTCTATTGTTCCATGTGGTAATCACCTGGAATTTTGGTTCGAATATGTTTTTAATGTCTTGTTTTAAAACTAATACTAAATTAACCAGACTTTTTTTTCCTTTCCTTGTGAATCCTGTTATGGTTTCCTGGGTTCACATTTCTTCTTCCTGATGTACATTCTTTACCGGTTCTTTCACTGCAGGCTTGAGGGAGGTCAACTTTGAGTCTGTTTGTAAGTCAGATAACGGCTTTCTTTCTCTGAGACATATTGCGAATAGGTGTTTAATTTAGCTTTGTAGTAATTTTTTTCCTTCATTGTCAAGTTATTTAATATTTCTGATCCTCCTCATCTTTACCTTAAAATGGAAATAAAACCCTAAATATTGTGACTGTAACTGAGATAGTACACGCAGAGCTTGCCAGTCATGTTGCTTAGGAGAAATTAAATAGTCAATAATGATAAAGATTATTAACCATTATAATGATATCATAATAATGTAATATATAATAAGGATATATTAATGTATAATAATAATTACACTTTAATTTATAATTATAATGTACAGTGTATAATGTATGCAATGAATGATAATAATATATTAATATTATTAATCATTATAATCCTCAGAGTTTGCATTCTCAGAGAATCACTGCTTAAGATTGAGAATGTGAAGCTCACACACAAAAAGTCTGAGAGAGTGGCATGACTGTGACTTTAATTCTCAGCCCTTGGGTATCTTCAGCTGTGGTCGTCTGCACAGTGTGTACAGATAATGTAATCTGTTCCCACAGACCCAAGGCAGAAGAGCGCAGCCTGCCTCATGCCTGGGTTGCTCTGGGCTGCCTGTTGGGGAGCCTCTGCTGTGAGGCTAGTTGGACTCTTTACAGAGAAAGATGAAAAAAGACTCTTTCTTTTCCCTCAGATTTCTCCCCCCGAGTTTTATTCACTTTTACATCCAGAGCAGATACTCTCTTCCCAGAGCCTTGGTGTTTCTCTGGGATTCAGGCTTCCCAGACACCTAGTCATTTCAGCTCCCAGAGCCCAAGGTGACTGCAGAGTCATGTCTCACCAACTCATCATATCTTGGCCTGTTTCCGGTCATGGAGGACCCATGAGTGGGGAGAGGAGCCATTGAGGGAGGTTGATCTGGAAGTCCTGGTGAATCTGAGCTTCAGAGAATGAAGCAGAAAAGGGGAACCTGAGACTGCCAGGGCTTCAGTGGGGGAGGAATATGGAGGAACCGAGAGGGGTGTGATGGCTGCACAGAGTCAAGGGGAGAGATGTTCCAAATTTTCCCAAGAAGGGAAACCTTGCACTGAAGTGGGGATACGATTTTACATGATGGAAATGTCTGTGCTGGTTTCACCAATTCTGGTGTCCCTGAGGGATGAACTAGTGTGACACCACAGGACAGAAGTTGCAGTCACTTTCAGGACTTAAGGAAGGTGAAACCTTTCAGCTTAGTCTCTTGTGAGCCAGTCAGGGGTCAAGTCTAAAAAGGCTTGTAGCCTGAGTCCATCCAATGTGGTTTCATACTGTTCCAGCCCCGCTCCTCTGGACCCCAGCTGGGAAAAGGGGACCTCAGATATAGTCAGATCTAGTCATCGCAGCTTCCGTAGGTTGCCATGAGGCAGGTAATAGCCCAGGCATCGTCACTAGAGCTCATAGTCGCCCTCCTTCTTCCGCCGGCAGACAGTGACTTGTGAGGTGAGGAGAGCGCATCAGAATGTTCCAGTCAGCTGCCCAGTATGGGAGACTCCAGGGGAAGGAGATGCCAAAGCCACAGAGACCCAATGTCTCCTGTGTCTCCCTCTTCCTTCTTTCCACTTAATTTTCACCCTCAGTCCTTCTTTTCCTTCCCTTTTCTCTCTCTTGGCTCTCTCTCCCTCTCTTTCCCCTATATGTTCTAGCTTAATTGAGGTATTAACGACATACAGTAAACTGCATACATTTAAAGTGAACAATTTGATACATTTTGATTATAACATATTGAACGATCACCTCAATCGAGAAAAGGAACGCCCATCCTCCCCAAATTTCCTCATGCTCATTTTAATTCCTCCTTCCCTGCCGTTTGCAAACACATTCTCATTCCCAGGTAACCAGTATATGTCTGGTATATGTCCCTATAGATTTTCGTGTATTTTCCAAGGATTTTTATAAGTGGGATCATATACTATGTACTCATTTTTTACTGGCTTTTTTCACTCAGCATAATTATTTTGAGATTTATGCTTGTCATTGCAAGTACTATGAATTCATTCATATCCCCAACCCTTCCCTGGCAGCACTGTGCACACACCCGAGTGCTTCTCAGGTTGGAGTGAGAGCTAGTAGTACTGCTGCATCCACAAAAGTAGGAATGCGCCTTGGTGCAACTCTGGGAGGTGTTGGCGGGAGCCCTGGACCCGCAAATTAATGCTTTCCTGGATGGTTGTAAAGCCCACCGTGCCACTGCAGTCCCAATGATTGGCCAGTGCTCAGAACCCGTGAAGAAGTCTCAGCCACCAAGCACAGAGGCTGACATGAGCATAAGAAAAGGCAGCAGCAGATATATGCGCACATGCAAATGCTTTCCCAGATGGCACAAATACCCATAGTAGTGCTGCAGTCTCACAACTGGGTAGGAGCCTCCGTGTGGCTGCAGCTCTGAGCTCAGTGTGAATGCTTTCCCAGGGGATGGGAACACCCACTGTACCAACGCAACTTCCAGCATATGAGGTGGGATCAGAAATACAGCTCATGCTTCCCCCACAGCGGTAGCAGTTGGAATCTGTGACCTGATACTACCACAAATACGCAGGCAAATGATTAGTTGATCAAAGACCATAAGAAACTACACTAAAAATTCAGAGCAGAAGGAAATGACAAACCTCTAGAAACGAACCTTGAAGTTACAGAAATTTACAATCTAAATGACAGAGAATTCAAAATAACTGTCATTAAAGAAACTCACCAAGTTACAAGAATGTTCAGACAGTTCGATGAAGTCAGGAATAAAATTAATGAGGAAAAGGAATACTTCATCGAAGAAACTGAAACTATTAAAAAAAGACAAGCAGAAATTCTGGATATGAAAAACATAATTAATGAGATAAAAACTAATCTAGAATCATTAAGAAACAGCTGATATTATGGATGAAAGAATTAGTGATTTAGAGGATTGAAATACAGAAATGTTTTAAGTGGATGAGGAGAGAGGACTCAGATTTTTAAAAAATGAAGGAATTCTTGGAGAAATATATAACTCAATTATAAAAGCAACATAAGAATTATACGTATCACAGAAGGAGAAAAGAGGGAGAAAGGAGCAGAGAGCTTGTTAAAAGGAATAATAGCTGAGAACTTTCCAAACCTGGGGAAGAACTGGACTTACAAGTACATGAAACCAACAGAAGGCCTAATAACTTCAATGCTAAAAGACCTTCTCCAAGGCACATAATAGTAAAATTGGCAAAAAGCCAATGACAAAGAAAAAATATTAAGGGAAGCAAGATAGAAGAAAATAACCTACAAAGGAACCCCATCAGGCTTTCAGCTTATTTCTTGGCAGAAACTTTACAGGCAAGGAAAGAATGGAATGATATAGTAAAATTATTGAAAGACAAAAACTTTCAGCCAAGAATACTCTATCCAGTGAAATGATCTTTATGATACAATGGAGAAATAAAAGTTTTCCCAGATAAACAAAGGCTGAGGGAGTTCATCGTCACTAGATGTCCCATACAAGCAATGATCAAGAATGCCATCATACTTGAAACAAATAGAAGACAAATGTCTACAAAACTTTGAGCAAAGAGATAAATAGACAGACAAAATCAGAAAGCTACAGCTCTGTTTCACAACAGGGTAGCAAATACTTAATTATAACTTAAAAGAAGAATGGAAGGAAAGCATAAAAACTAACTATAAACACTTCAGCATAGTCACAAACGCACAACACAAAAATGAATAACTTGTGACAACAATAACTCAGAAGGAGAAGAGGAAAGGGATGGAACCAGTTTAGGCTAATGGAGATAAGAGGCTCTCAGAAAATGGACTATGTCATCTATGAGATCTTCATACAAACCTCACAGTAACCAGCAAACAAAGAATCAGAGCAGAGCCATAGATCATAAAAAAAGAGAAAACGTCCACAGAAAATTCCCAAAATGAAATAGTAGTCCGGAACAGAAAGGAAGAGAAACAATGGAATTATAGATTAGGCGGGATTAAGCCCTAAGGTATCAATAATCACTCTAAATGTAAATCGATTGAATTCTCCAATCAACAGACACAGAGTGGTGGGGTGGATTAGAAAACAAGACCCAACAATACGCTGCCTCCAGGAAACACATCTCAGTACTAAAAACAAACAGGCTCAGAATGAATGGATGGGAGACAATACTCCAAGCAAATGGCAAATAAAACAAAGTAGGTGTTTCCATAGTTATATCAGACAAAGCAGACTTCAAAATAAAAAAGACTATGAGAGACAAAGAGGGGCAGTATATAATGATAAAGGGGAGTTTCCACCAAGAGGACATAACACTTATAAAGTTATATGCACCTAACGCAACACCACAAAAGAATATAAAGCAACTATCAATAGACCTAAAGGGAGAAATTAACAGCAACACAATAATAGCAGGGGAGCTGAACATCCCAATTACTTCCATGGATAGATCATGCATAGAAAGGCAACAAGTAAATAGTGGAATTAAATGAAACATATGATTTGATGAACTTGATATATATAGAGCATACCCTCTCAAAAAAGCGGAATACACATTCTTCTTAAGTGCACATGGAACCTTCTCAAAGATAGACCATATGTTGTGAAACAAGGCAAGCCTGAATAAATTTAAGATTGAAATCATATCAAGCTTCTTTTCTGACCACAATGCTATGACACTAGAAATCATCTACAAGACAAAAGATGGGGAAGTTACAAATATGTGGAGACTAAAGAACACACGACTGAAGAAACATTGGATCAATGAACAAATGAAAGGAGAAATCAAAAAATACCTGAAGACAAATGAAAATGAAAAGACAACAAAACAACTCTTATGGGATGCAACAAAAGCAGTTCTAAGACGGAAATTCATAGCAATACAAGCGCATCTCAGCAAACAAGAAAAATACCAAATAAGTAACCTTAAACTAAACCTAATAGAACCAGAAAATGAAGAACAAATGAAGCCCAAAGTCAAAAGAATGAGGGAAATAATAAAAATTAGAGCAGAAATAAATGAAATAGAGACTAAAAAAACAGTAGAAAGGATCAATGAAACAAAGAGCTGGTTCTTTGTGAAGATTGAAACAAAACTGACAGACCCTTAGCCAGACTCACTAAGAAAAAAAGAGAGAAGGCTCAACACATAAAATTAGAAATGAAAGAGGAGAAATTACAACAGATACCACAGAAATCCAAAGGACAATAAAAGAATACACTGAACAACTTACATGCCACCAAATTGGATAACCTAAAAGAAATAGATAAATTATTAGATTCATACAACCTCCCAAAACTGATTCAAGAAGAAACAGAGAAAATGAACCGACAAATCACAAGTAAAGAGATCGAAATGGTCATCAAAAACCTCCCAAAAAACAAAAGTCCAGGACCAGATGTCTTCTCTGGAGAATTCTACACAATATTCAAACAAGATTTAATACCTATGCCTCTGAAACTATTCCAAGCAGTTGAAGAAGATGGAACACTTCCTAATTCATTCTATGAAGCCAACATCACCCTGACAGCAAAAGCAGGCAAGGATAGCACAAAGAAGGACTATTACAGGCCGATATTGCTGATGAACACAGATGCAAAAATCCTCAACTAAATATCAGCAAATCGAACACAGCAGTATATTACAAGGATCATATCCCTAGATCAAGTGGAATTTATACCAGGGATGCAGGGAAGGTTCAACATCCGCAAATCAATCAATGTGATACACCACATTAACAAAATGAGGAGTAAAAATCACATGATCCTCTACACAGATGCAGAGAAAGGATTTGACAAAACACAACATCCATTTATGATAAAAACTCTCAATAAAATGGGTATAGAAGGAAAGTACCTCAACATAATAAAGGTCATATATCACAAACCCACAGCCAACATCATACTTAATGGTGAAAAACTTAAAGCCATTCCTCTGAGAACAGGAAGAAGACAAAGGTGCCCACTCTCGCCACTCCCATTCAACATAGTACTGGAGTTTTAGGCCAGAGCAATTAGGCTGGAAAAAGAAATAAAAGGAATCTAAATTGGAAAGGAAGAAATGAAACTCTTGCTGTTTGCAGATGACATGAATGTAAATATAGAAAACCCAAAACAATCCATCAGAAAACTATTAGAAATAATCAACTACTACAGCAAAGTTGCAGTGTACAAAATCAACTAACAAAAAGCAGTTGCATTTCTATACTCTAATAATGAACTAACAGAAAGAGAACTCAAGAGTAAAATCGCATTTACAATTGCAACAAAATGAAAAAAGTAATTAGGGATAAATTTAACCAAAGAGGTTAAAGACCTATACAATGAAAACTATAAGACATTATTGAAAGAAATCAATGATGACCTGAAGTAATGGGAAGATATTCCATGCACATGGATTGGAAGAATAAAGACAGTTAAAATGTCCATATTACCTAAAGTAATCTACAGATTCAAAGCAATCCCAATCAGAATCCCAATGACATTCTTCATAGAAACAGAACACAGAATCCTAAAATTTATATGGAATAACAAAAGACCTCAAATAGCCAAAGAAATCCTGAGAAGAAAGAACAAAGCTAGAGGCATCACAATCCTAACTTGAAAATATATTACATAGCTATAGTAATGAAAAGGCATGGTACTGGCACAAAAGCAGACTCATAGATCAATGGACCAGAACTGAAAGCCCAGAAAAAAAAACCACACATCTGTGGTCAGTTAATCTCTGACAAAGGAGCCAAGATCATACAATGGAGAAAGGAAAGTCTCTTCAATAAATGCTGTTGGGAAAACTGGACAGCCACATGCAAATGAATGAAAGTAGATCATTATCTTCCACCATACGCAAAAGTTAACTCGAAATGGATAAAAGACTTGAATCTAACACTTGAAATCATAAAACTCCTAGAAGAAAATATACGCAGTACAGTCTTTGACATCGGTCTTTTCTGCACCCTTCCCAATACTATGTCTACTCAAGCAAGGGAAAGAAAAGAAAAAATATACAAATGGGACTACATGAGACTAAAAGGCTTCTGCAAAGCAAAGGAAATGATGAACAAAACGAAAAGACAGGGCCAGCCCCGTAGCTTAGTGGTTAAGTGCACGAGCTCCGCTACTGGCGGCCCAGGTTCGGATCCCAGACGCGCACAGACGCACCGCTTGTCCGGCCATGCTGAGGCCGCGTCCCACATACAACAACTAGAAGGATGTGCAACTATGACATACAACCATCAACTGGGACTTTGGGGAAAACAAAAAAGGAGGAAGATTAGCAGTAGATGTTAGGTCAGAGCCGGTTTTCCTCAGAAAAAAAGAGAAGGATTTGCACGGATGTTAGCTCAGGGCTGATCTTCCTCAAAAAAATAAAAAAACGAAAAGACAACCCACGAACTGTGAGAAAATGTTTGCACATCATATATCTGACAAGGGGTTAATATCCAAAATATATAAACAACTCATACACCAGACAACAAAAAAAAAATGATAATCCAATCTAAAAATGGGCAGAGGATGTGAACAGACATTTTTCCAAAGAGGATATACAGAAGCCCAACAGGCACATGAAAAGATGTATAACATCACTAATTATTAGGGATATTCAAATCAAAACTACAATGAGTGATCACCTTACAGTTGTCAGAATGGCTATAACTCCCAAGACAAAAAATAACAAATGTTGGAGAGGATAAGGAGAAAAGAGCACCCTCACACACTGCTGGTGGGAATGCACACAGTTGCAGCCACCGGGGAAAACAGTATGGAGATTTCTCAAAAATTAAAAATAGAAATACCATAACTTCCAGCTATCCCACTACTGGGTATTTATCCAAAAAAATTGAAATCAACAATTCAAAGAGATTTATACACCCTTGTGTTCACTGTGGCATTATTCACAACAGCCAAGACATGGAAGCACCCCAAGTGCCCTGCTACAGATGAATGGATAAAGAAGATGTGGTATGTATTATATACAATGGAATACTACTCAGCCAGAAAAAAAAAGACAAGATCGTCCTGTTTGCAACAACCTGGATGGACCTTGAGGATATGATGTTAAATGATATAAGCCAGACAAATAAATATGTATGATTTCACTCATATGTAGAAGATAAACATACACAGAGATAAAGAGAATAGATTAGTGCTTACCAGAGGGGAAGGGGGCAGGGCGTTTACTGAAAGAGTTAAAGGGGCACATGTGCATGGTATGGATAAAAGTCAGACTACTTGTGGTAAGCACGATGAAATCTATACAGAAATTCACAGATAATGTTGAACACCCGAAATTACACAATGTCAAAACCCTTTATATTTTCAATAAAATAATTAAAAAAGAAAAAAAATAATTCATTACTTTTTATGGTTGAATAGTATTCCACTGTGGGGATATACCACACTTTGTGTATCCGTTCACCAGTAGATGGACATTTGGGTTGTTTTCCGTTTTTGTCTACTATAACTAGGTTGTTATCATCATGTGTGTACAAGTCTGTGTATAGAAATATGTGTTTATTTCCCTTAGATGGATTCCTAGGAGGGGAATGGCTGGGTAGACGTATGTAATTATTAAAGACGCATCCAAGCTATTTTTCACCAGTACTGATGAGAGTTTCAGTGAATTGACATCTTCAACAACATTTTCTATAGTTAGTTTTTTTAATTTTAGCCATTCTCAAGTGTGGTGAAATCTTATGATGACTGTCACTTACATTTCCCCAATGACTCATGTTGTGAAGGAGAAGGCAAGCCACACACAGACTGGGAGAAAACATCTGCAAATCATATCCCTAGAAAAGGATGTGTATTTATAATATATAAAGAGCTCTTACAACCCAATAGTAAGAAGCCAATCAACACGTCATGGCTTGCCAGGAGACAGCAGATCAGGTTTGTGATAAGCACCAGGAGGCCCGCGAAGCAGATGAGGATGAGGGCCCAGAAGGGGAGGTCTGGGGAGACAAGTGGTGTGGTGAGACACGTCCTGTCATCACGCCAGGGCTCCTGGTGAACCCACTGTGCCTCAACTCTCCTTGACAAGGGTTGGCCAATATTCTTCATCATCCAAGACACTGTGCACAAGGTTCTCTTCAATGAGACACAGCATCAACATAATCGTCCCCTACCATGGGCTAGGACTTCCTGCAGGTTTACCAGGTTTCTCAATCAAGGTGTCATCTCTATTGGGAAAATATTCTGGAAGTGAATGAAATGGAGAATGCATGTGAATGTGTTTCACTCTTTTTAATAAAAAATTTTTAGACACAGAAAAATAAAGGGAACAGTTTCATAAACATCCACCATCTAGATTTAACAATGTATATTCCATCCAATTAAAACAATATTGCATCAATGTATAAATTATTAACACTTGCCACCCTTGATTCATCCCATGTTTTCAATGAAATATTAAAGTCAAGTAGACATCATGATGTTTCACACAATTTTAGTTTCCATTTCTAAAAACTGAGCACACTTTGCTACAAAATCCAAGACCATTATCACAGAACAAAAGTGTAATAAATTAAACCAAATTCATACCTCTGGGCACAGAGGACTGAATTTGGGCTGGACTTTCTTAGGACGGTTGGGGGGAGAATGGGTCATCACAGTTGGCAAGCCTATGGGATCTCTCTAAATTTGTAAAATCCCACTCAAATGTGTTCTTCCATGCCTGGAAACACATCATCCCCTTCTCCTTTATCTATTTGCTTAATATTCATTTTCTAGGATTAACCTACAATGTAATATCCTGCAGGAAGTCTTCTCTGATTACAGCCTCCAAGTATGAGTTTGTTCACATCAAATAATTGAGAAGTTTCAATTCTCTATTCTTGTTATTGCCAGCTACAACATAAACTCCAGGAGGGGAGGACACACAGCACCCAGTGGGCATGGGGGGAGGTGTGCAGGTCCCCCTACTTGTACCTCTATCCAGACAAACTCTTAGAGGTGTGCTGTCTGATATGGAGCAGGAACAAGTCTCTTTTTGAATTAAAATTAATTTTAGTTAAATAAAATAAAAAATATAGTACCTCAGTAACATTAAAATCAGTACAAATAAAGACCGGTCACAATACCATCCTTCGAGTACTCAACAGCCACATGTGACTATGCACTGGAGAGCACAGATATAGAACAGTCCAACACTGCAGAAAGTTCTAGCGCATTGGTGCTCATCTGGAGCGGGACTGGGTAAACTATAGCCTGTGGATCAGAAACCACATGACGCCCAAACCTGTAAGTCTTCTTCACACACAGCTGGAGACCCTCACTGACCATCTGGCCCAGTGGCTTTCAGTGCAGAGATAAGGAAACAAAAGTCCAGAGAGGGGATGTGCTTAGCTTGAGGTAACAGAGTTGTCTAGAGAAGGTGACGGCCTCCTATATTACACTGGTTTCCTTTTCTCTCAATGGTGGGTAAAGACTGGGGGACTATGCCACCTCCTGCCAGCCTGAGAAAGTTCAATGCTCTCTCAGCCCCAGGCATCCAGAATCCCCAGAAAGTCCTCATTTCCTTTCACAATGACGAGGGAGCCTTATCATTCCCAAGGACACTCTTCCTGACCAGGGTCAAGTTCTGCAGCTGGGTCCATTCTGGGTCAGCCACAGGAATTCCTCCTAGATGGCAACTCTGTCCAGCCTCTGTGCCAAGGCGGCAAGGTACACAGGGAGTCCACTCCAGCGTGGTTACTGTGGGGGACAGACATGGAAGGGCACAAGGGATGAACAAGGGTGTCTAGAATTCTACCCTGATTCTAGATTCCCTGCTTCTGGGTCCTGTCCAAGAGAACTTTCTGCAATAATGTAAACGTTTGTCTGCACTAACAAATACACTCATTATTAGCCCCATGTTGTTATCAAGCACTTAAAATGTGGCTAGTGTGTGTGAGTGAGGAACTCAATTTATCACGTAATTTCATTTTAAGTAATTAATTTATAAATAAATAACCACAGGGAGAACATTTTTGAAACTTTTGAGAAAGGACTTCTGCAAATGCATAAAAACAATGAGAAAACTGGTAAAAAAAAGGTCAAAATCAACTTTTCAGAAGTCTAGAAATTAATCAACGGCTTGTAAGAATCTGAGGAGGGTTTAGTGAAGAAACATGGTGGAATCTTGATAAGGGGAGCAAATTTTGTGGCATTATAACTTGCACTATTCCCATCCTGCTCTCACAATATCCTGCATAACTTTGAAAACCATCAGTATCAGAACCATGGTAGCTGAGACAACCAGCAGCCAAGCAGACATGATGGGTTTGGAGCTCTGAAAAGAACCATCCCCATTGAACTCTCACTAGCTGACCTGCCTGGCAGCTTCCCGAAAAAGCCCCATGTTCAGGGCTTGACATTACTTGACTCAGAGCTTGCCCAGGGAGGAAAGTCTGTCCCTAGGGCACTTGCTAAAAATATTCAGGGCTAATTGTTTTCTGTTGTAGCTGCTTGAGGGAGTGACACCAGCTGAGGCAGGCAAAGGTGAGCCAAAATTTAGAAGAAAAATAGGGGGAATGAGATGTCCACAGGGGGCTTTGAAAAGCTCCAGTGTATTTGCGGGCATCTAGAAGGCCACAAGTGCTCATTGCTGTGGCACGCCCAGGAAAGACTTGAGACCATCTTAATCTCTCACCTCTAGTTGAAGGGTTGGCTTAATATCTGAAAACTTGATTACGTATTACACAATATTAATAGAATAAGGGCCAATACCACGCAATCTCGACCACATATATAGAAAAGAATTTTACAAAATACAATACCCTTCATGTCTAAAAAAGAAAACACTCAACAAATTAGGAATACAAAAAAACTTTCTCAACCTATAAACAGCATCGATGAAAAACCCACGGCTAACAGCATATTCAAAGGTGAAAGACTGAAAATGTCCCCCTAAGACCAGGGACAAGACAATGATATCTTCCTATATCTCGTATATTAATCACAGGTACTAGAGGTTCTAATGAGGGCAATTAGGCAAGAAAAAGGAATAAAAGAAACCCAGATTGGAAGGGAAGAGGTAAAACTATTTGTTTTAGAGATGAGAAGATATTGTATATAGAAAAACCTAAAAAATACACTCCTCCCCACATATAATATGTGAATCATATCCTAATAGCTGTATAAAAAATTTAAATTGTCCCATGTGGTTAGTGGCTCCACTATTGGAGAGCACAGTTAGACTGCTGATATTTGTTGAAAGTCTCCAGAAGAGGAGGAGGAGCAGGATGCTGGAGGTTGGTGGCACCAAATGTTAATGCTTTTCTAATCCCCCGAAAACCTGTGGAAGGAAATGTTAGGATTAGCTGACAGGGATGTGGGGCAGAATGGGCACGATGTAAGTGACTTCCAGATCAATGATGTGTCACGGGAGCTCAGAGTCATCAGCCAGCAGCTCAGCCAATGCTTCCAATCTCCTCAACCTACATCAAGTCAGTGACCAGGCAGGACTGAAATATGTCTCAAAGCTGGCTGCCACTGTAGAGCTTGGTGACCTAGAACAAACGCGAGGAAGAGTGGGTGAGGTGGAGGTCTCCTGGGGATGCAGGGCGCCACTGGAGCCAGTGAAAGATCACAGACCTTGGGGCAAGGGAGACCTGACTTCAAATCCTGGCTCTCTCCCTAACTCACTGTGTGACCTTAGGCACAATACTCCCATTTCTGAGCTTCAGTTTACCCACGTGAGAAATGGGAATGGCAGCTAGGACATCACCTCTGGACACTGAGAAAACCCAGACATGCAGGGAAAGTGAATCTTTGAAATAATCACATAACAGATGTAAGTCAGATGGAGGAATGATTGTGCCCTTAGGGCAAGGAGAGACGGGAGAGGGAGACCCCACCTGGTCCTGGGTGTCCCCGAGCAAGGCGGTGTATTCCAAGGATGTGGGCTCTGAGTTGCTGAGGTTCCAGCTG
This sequence comes from Diceros bicornis minor, assembly GCF_020826845.1. Classification (NCBI taxonomy): domain Eukaryota; kingdom Metazoa; phylum Chordata; class Mammalia; order Perissodactyla; family Rhinocerotidae; genus Diceros; species Diceros bicornis. Next base: position 5,053,839 of record NW_026691418.1, read on the forward strand.
ATGATACACTAATGTAACTGGTGCTCTCTCTGGATGGATAAACTCTGGGCTGCAGAGCCTGGAGCCACTGAGAGGACAAGCAGACAGGTGGAGACTCTCAGCTCCCAGCACAGAGGCATGGTGGTCCACAAGGTCAGGGTGGTGGGTACAGACAGCGTCCACACTGGTGGCTGCCCCATCCTTCTCAGGCCTGGGGAGAGAGGGATGTGGGGACTCTAGAGAGAGGTCCTGAAACCTCTGGGGGTGGGGGCCAGAACAGGAAGGAGGAAATGGGAAGACAGTGGGGAGACAGAGAGGGGTGGTCACAAAAGTGGTCATTAGGGGCAAATGCTCAGGGGAGGGTCTCACCTGAGGGAGACCAGCCTGCAACTCGAGTAGAATGGGCCCAGGCTGCTCTTCTTGAATAAGGATCTAGCTGGGGAGGAAGCAGGAGGAGGAGCAGGAGGGACAGGGGTTTAGGGAGGGGCTGGGTGGGATTTAACCCAGCAGGAGCTGCTGGGACCAGGGTCTCCCCAGGCTCTGCAGGACCCTCTCAGTGAAGCTGATCGTGGCTTAGTCTTTGCTCATGTCTGAGGAATACCAGAGGGTGGTGATGGTGACGTTGACTGTGAGGGTCTTCAGGTTGTGCCCCAAAGCTGCAAGACGAGAGGGAGAGCGATGGCTGTCTCTGAAAGCTGGCCTGAGACCACACCAGAGTCCTGCACTCATTATAATCTGTCGTCTTCTGTCCCAGTGGCAACACCATCCACACGTGCAGTCACCCAAGTCAGAACCAGCATATCTGCTCAGCTCCACCTCCCTCCCAGTAACACCCATTCACCTTGCACACTGGTCCTCACATACACTCCCTCTATCCATCCCTGTCCTAGCTCAGGTCTTAACTTCCTTCACCCGGACAAACACCCTAGCAGGCTCACTGAATGCTCTGTCTAAAGGATGTTCTACGTGGACTACTAGAAGAATCTTTCTGAAATGAATACACTACTAGGGCCACCATTGCTCTAGTACCACCCATGGCTCCCTATGGCCTTCAGTGTTTAGTTCAACCTTCTTGACCTGGCACTCAAGGCTCTACTCAATCTGGCTCCTGCTGACCTTTCAGTCTCATTTTATCCATCTACTGCGGGTTAAAGGTTATGCTTCATGCAACCCAAATTCGTTTCAATTCTCCCCATACGGAATCTTGTTTCTGGCCGGAGCCTTTGCTCATGGAATCCCCTCTGCCAGGAAAACCCTTCATCCTCTATTTGCCAGGGTCCCTCCTACTCATTCTTAAAGACTTCATTCTGGTGAAACTTTCTCTAGCAAGCTCTTCCCCTCCAAATTATGCCAGGTGCCTCTCCCCGAAATATCCCATATTGTATTATAATGGTGTGTAAATTTCACAAGACTAGGGGCTCTCTGAGGTCTGGCCTTAGACTGAATCATTGGTGTAATCTTTGTAATCAGCATGATTGCCCTAAAACCAGAATTTCACACCCTGGCTTCCCAGCTCCTGGATCACAACTGGCTCGTGGGGGAGTGGGGTCAGAGAGCTTCTCTTGGGAAGGAAAAGGCAGCCCCAGATACCTGTGGTGGCTTCTGGTGGCACAGGTGATGAGCAAGTATGCAGGGACCTGGTGGCCGGCTCGGGAGCTGTGGAGAAGGCAGTCAGCAGGGAGGGACAGAGTGAGAGGAGCCCCCAGGCTCACACGGGCTCCAGCACTGGCTGTCTCAGGACCACCATTCACAGGTGAAGCATAAATGAAAGTGAGGTGATGGGTGACTGTGTGAGCAGAGGGATGAGCAAGCCTGTGGATGAGAGGAGCCCAAGAGAGAGAGATAGGTGAACAAAAGAGACTGAACTCAGAATAGAGACAGATAGACAGGCAGAAAAATGGGAAGATGGATGGGATACGTGGAAAAGGAGGACCAAGGGTGGGGCTCTAGGAGAATTAAAGTGAAAACCACGTGGGGTCAGAATGTGGTGGAGAACATATTTGTGTCTAAGCCTTTCTCACAATGGGCTGGGACTCTCCACCAGAACCCGGGAGGGAGAGAAGGGATGAATTAGGGCACTTCCAGGTGCCTCCCTCATCAAGGACAGCAAGTGAAGGAGAACAAGTGCTCCCCAACCCCAAATGCAGACGGGACATAGGAGATCAGGGCCAAGAATACTCACTCTTGGTAGTCGGGGCCATGGCTCCATAGGTGTAACCTGTGGAGAGAAGGCGAGAGGAGCTGAGCAAGAGTTGGGGTGAACCTAAAGAATTAAGGGAAAGGAAGGATGTAGGGACGTTTGAGGGGAAAGCAGAGGGGATGAGTGGAGGGGTGTTCAGGGGGAAGGCAACGAGATGGAAGGTGGTTGGACCCAGTGATCACACAGTGATGAGAAGACTGAACCTAGACCAGGAGGATAGAGAGATGGATCATAGCTCACTTTAGAGCAACGGAGGGAACACAGAACTCCGACTGGGAGATAGAGCGTGGCTGTAGCACAGCCCCTCACCACTGACATAGAGGCTGTCCCCGTCCAGGGTGAAGGAGCCCAGGTGGATGATGCTCTGGGTCTCATGGCTCAGTTCCCAGTAGAGTCACTCTCTGTCCAGCCTGGGACCTGCGAGGGTCAGAGGGGAAGGTGCAGATGATGTCCACCACAGTGGCTGCCCCACCCTTCTCAAGCCTGGGGGAGGAAGATCATGGGGATGTGGAATACTGAGCAGAGGTCGTTCTGGGTGTGGAAAGCGAGAGAGGGGAAGGGAGGAGGCTGATGGAGATGCTGAAGGGGCTGCTCTGATGCCTGCAGGGGCTCTCCTAGGTGTCTCCCGTGTGAGACAACCCCCTAACAAGTAAGGCTTGACTCCTTTTAGGCTGTTGAGGGGGACGTGTGAGTGGCAAAGAGGGGTGAGCACACAGACCTGGGTGAGGGGGCGCCTGCAGGTCTGCACGGACAGCAGCGAGGAGCACAGTCAGTGCCCTGTGCCATCTGACACATGCAGGCAAGAAAGTACCATTATGTTCTCTCGGTTTACACTAGAAGATCTTTTCTTTCTACTTCTTTCCTACTCCACAGCCATCACCCAGGTCTAGGGAACAATCATCTGATTCCTAATCTTATTCCCAGCACTTCCCATCTTGCATATTAAGTCTTCATTCTTAACCATGAAGTCCATTTTTACCCACATGCTTAAACCAAACCCTAATCACATCATCCTTCTACTCGCATCTCTCCCGAGTCTTCCTACTGGTCTTAGAACAGAGTCCCAAGTCATCCCTGATCTGGTCCCGCCTGTCCTCCCCTCGCTGGTGTAGCTCACATCCCTCCCCCTGTGTTGACTCGGCTCAGCCAACCCTCTTCTCAGTTCATGGACACACCAGGCTCTCTGCTTCAAGGGTGTCCTCATGCATGTCCCTCTGCCTGAAACGCTCTCTTGAACACACTCCCACACCCTCACTCCAGTCTAACACTCCGACCAGCTAAATCCAGTCCCAACTCCAGCTCTCAAGCTAAATATCAGTCCTTCTCAAGAGGGCTTCACTGCCCCCTCAGGTTGATTCCCCTTGTGCCAAACTCCTACATCACTCTCATCATTAACTTTTCAAAATCCAAATTCCCAAATACAATATAAATTCCATAGAGGTGGGACAAGGTCTCTCTGGTTCTCCAGGTCCCCATGCATGTGTCACAGGGCCTGGCTCATGAGATGAGGAACCATCCCGTTTGTCTAGGACTGCCCTTGTTTGAACACTAAACGTCCTGTGTCCTGAAAAACCCCACTGTTCTGAAGAAACGAGGATGGTTGGTCACCATAAATTATACACTCAAAGACTATCTATTGCATGACAAGCACACATTCCCCTCAAGAACATCACAGGAAAGCTAGAATGAAAAAGGCACACACAGATACACACACAATTAGTAGAGGCCAACAACTAAATACAAAATTACTTCACAAGATTCTCTGCAACGTGAATCACCACACCGTTATTTCAGAAAAGTTTCAAGAAACAAAGTTAATTCCCTTTAGATGGCAAGGTGGACAGGACAGTCTTTTTGGAGACTAGCGCCCTTCCCTTCAACCTACAGTGTTGCTTAGCACTCCTCCAAATGATTTGAAATGTCATAAAGAAAAGAATGCTCAAAATAAATCTGGCTACTGGCAAATTCAATTTTAAATTTGTTATTAATACAAAGAAGTTCCAATCATCTTTTTCCCTGAATGCTCCTTTATTTCAAATTTATGTGGAGGATTTATAGGACTTTAGAAGTCAAATTGAATGGGTCTAAAGAATGTTGCTGAGTATCCCTGCTAATATTTCATGGGATGTTTTCTAATACTACATACACACACAAAACATTTCTATATTTATCTTATATATAAGTCCTGACTTTTGAGTATTATGCAATGTAAGTAAATCTATATTTTCTACTATAATACACCTTTGCAGTTATTTACGTTTGTTTCATGTGGTTTTATTTGCATATAACTGTACTTACTGAAATATTTACCACACAGAACCACACACGGCTTACCATGTTTCCATCCATCAAACATCAACAATATTTCTCAAGATACCCTCACTCTCAGTGACTCCATGTGGTGACAACCTGAGCCCAGGAAAGGCCACTGGCAGGTCTTCTGCACAGCGGCGGCTGCCGGAACCTCTTGGTACCAGGTCCACAGGGTACTCACCTGGTCACACAGAAATCCACGGATCAGCGAGGACAGGTGGACCCTGAGACTGTTTTCACCTCAAACTTGATCTCCACGGATGCTTTTCGTGTCTGAGAGGGGAAAAAAAAGCACAAACAATCTTTTGAGACCTTTTATAGGATGTTGGATGGAAAGTTCACCCCATTCACTTTTCTTTTTTTGTATTTACTGATTTAACTGTAACTGTTGGCTGTGACTGTATTTTCCTGATTCCTTTCCAGCCACCTGCTGCTCCCCGAGATGGGAGAAAGCAGCTTCGTGCTGTGTGAACTTGAGTCGCTCAACTCACTTGGCTGGACAGAGACTTTTTGGTGACTCTGGACCCTTTAAACAAGCTTGTCATTTAGGGACCCTGTAAGTTACTCCCTGACGTGTCAACAATTTCCACACTTCATTCAGGGCTCGGGAGATTTTCAGGCCCTGGAGCAGGTTTCCCAACCTCGGCACAACTGATATTTCGGGCCGGATAAATCTCTGTCATGCGGTCCTGGGCCCTGGAGGACGCTGAGTAGCATCCATGCCTCTCCCACTAGATGCCAGGAGCGCCCCATTTGTAACAACCCAAACACCGCCTTCAGACGCGGATAAGCCCCCTGGGGACAAAATCACACGGAGGACGGTGACGGGGACTTTGAGGAGGGGACGGCGGCGCCCGGAGCCAGGAGGAACAGCAGCCTCGGGGGCCCTGAGCGAACAGCCCAGGGGAAACGGGGCTCCGGGGGGACGGAGGGACTCTGGGCCCTGACGGGGCTGCCCGCGGCTCAGGTCCCTCCCTGGACCGCAACTGGAGCCGGGACCGCCCGTCGCTCACCCAGCCCCGCCGCTGAGGGCGAACGTCCACGGGAATGCGGTCCGCGCCGAGAAGACGGAAGACACCGCGCAGAAAGCCGGCTTTATCCAGGCGCCGCCCGCGCTTCCGGTTCCGGTCTAGGGCGGGCGTTCGGGGAGGACGAACGTTTGGGGACTGCGGGTTGAGGGGTTGGGCGGGGCGAAGCCGTGCACCCCAGCCTCGGGGGAGGTGTCTCGTTTCTAGAGTGAGTGAGAAGCTGGAAAGCGGGCTGGGTCAGCATCAGGGACAGGGACAAAATCTAAGGGCGTGGCTGTGGGCGGGGACAAGGCTGTGAGTGACAGCAGGCCAGGAAGGCAGTTCTATGGGCGGGAATAAGGGTGCAGGCAGGGCAATGAGCCGGGACCAGGCTGTGGGCGGAGGCAGGCCCGAACATTGTGGGCTGAGACCAGTTCCAGGGGCGGAAAGAGGTGGGTGTGTGGCTGGAATAATTCAGGCAGACTTCACAGGGGGAGGAAATCAGCTCCAGGGCAGTGGCTGGAGGCGAGGCTTTCCGTGGACCAATAGACTGTACAGGTAGCTGGATGTTGAACAGCTGTTCTTCATTCCTTTCTCCACCTTTACACAGCCTCATAGAATGATGTGACCATATTTAGAATTCTAAATTTTTTGTGCGTTTGCTGTTCTTAATTTCGTTAAAAAATTGGATCATATAGTCACATTTCTCTACAACTTGCTGTTCCAAGCCAATAGATAAGGATATAACGCTATTTTAATTTTAAAAATCTGGGGTGAGGGAGGCCTACATCATAGGTGCACGTATAGGAAAACTTCAAATATTCTCACTCTACCACTGTCTCCCGGTACTTTTGCACAGAGATAAACATCCTTTCCTGCTCTATCCTTCCAGACATACTGTGTATATGTGGGACTGTGTATATGTTCAAGCCCAAGAGGGATGTCCCCAAGCAAAACCTGAAGCCCATGAATTGTCTCATGCATCAGAAGTTAATGAGAAGAGATTTAATTTTCTGGTGGAAGGAGATGAACCAGTGATGAATCCATAGGAAGACAACAAAGAAACAAGAGAATTTTACCATTTAAAAAGTCAAAGGAAAAAGTGAGAAAGAAAATGTATTCATAGTATCTGACGTAGCACATCTCTGGATAAGATTCGTATGCTATAAAATGGTAAACACTGATGTCATAAAACAGTAGACATTGAATTTTGATTTATCCTAATTCATTAAATAGTTATATTGGGCAAGGGGAATTATGTTTTTAACATATGTAAGAACTCTTCATGCTGATTTTTTCAGAGAAGAAATAAACTATAAATAGTCAAAAGCTGAAAAATGAAAAAGCTGTATGAGTAGATAATTTAGAAATATAGCTCTTCAACCAGAAAATTAAAGAAGTGGTTTTTGGAACCAGAGTCAAGAGTGGGGAAGGTAGCTTTTCATTATAAGCCTTAGAGTATTATTTGAGAGATGTGCGTATACATACACACACACGCACACACACAGAAGCCTGAATTTGTATTCCAAAGTGATCATCTAACTCAACAAAGAATTTGTAAAAAGGATTCACTTTACAAGAGTAGAATGTATTTTGAAAACTACAGACTTTAAGCATTAAAAAAGCTGTAATCATCCCAGTGGAAAAATCTATGGGGCATAACTTTCCAACCCACATGTTGATAAGCATTTTACATACATTACTTTTGAGTATTCTCACAGCAACCCATAAGGAAGATGGTATTATCTATCTCCATTTTGCAGATGAGGAAATTGGTGACAGCATATTGCTAAAATTTTCATATAAGTTCTCAATAGATATTGTTTATTATTAAAATTTTTTATTGAATTTTCTTTTCATTAATAAAATGATATGTGTCACTCTTAGAAATAAGCAAAGGCTGTGTAAAAACAATTTAACAAAACTACAGTTTTCTTTTGATATAATTAAACATAACAATCACTTCATTATTTTTCTGCTGTCTGCCTCACATCTACGAAGATGTTTCCTATACCAAAGGGTTACTAGAAAACTTGACTAAAAATCAAGAATCAGGGAATACCCATATTATGCAAGGTTCCTGAATACATGCAAAAAAAGATATTATAACAATTTTTTGTACAAAAATCTTAGATCATTCATGAACTGATAACAACACAAATCATGATTAGGCAAGGTATTTCTGTAGAATGACACATATTTAAACTTCAGACATTTAGAAAGGTAATTCATTACAGTAACTAATGTGTATAAGAATTTTTTCAAACTCACTAAGTGCCAGGAAATCATTTGACAAAATGCACTGCAATATTATTCACAATAACCAAGAGATGGAAACTACCTAATTGTACACCCGTGGGTGAAAGGATGAAGAAAATCTGGGGCATCTATACAATGGAATATTATTCAGCCTTAAAAAGGAAGGAAATCCTGTATTCAGAATTGCTTGCCTGGATCATTTCAGTAGCCATGTGCTTTCTTCCTTAATCCCCTCTGATCCATTCTCCAACCAGGAACCAGGGTGATCCTTTTACAATGTAAGCGCCACAACCTCTAATGGATCCCTAAAAGAGATTTTGGAGATGGACTGGCTGGGTACCAGCTGTGTGAGTTGGTCAATTATATAACCTCTAATGTTCCTCATCCATACAATAGAGGTTAATAGTATTGTCTCCATGGCATTGTTGTGAGGATTCGATGAGTGAATTCATGTCAGATGCCTAGAAAGTGCCTGGCACATGATAAGGCATCATGAAAAATTTAACTGTAATTATAACCAAATTAAATATTGTGATGGCCTATTAATTAAGTTGAACCATATGAAATTTCTAATATTCAACCATTTTGATCCATTATTATTGTTGAATAAATGATAAAATTCTAGGCAGGTTTGTTAGAGTGAAAAAGAATTTGAAAATGAAAATATTATTAGAAAAAGTGAGCTGAAATAGATTGCTTTGCAATTTACAAAGCAGTTTCTCATATTTTGTTTCATTTAATCTCTATAGTATGCTTTACAGGGTAGTATTACCACTGTCTCGGAAGGAGTAACTGACTTTCCCTAAATCACACCACATTAAATAACACAATTAGAGTGGAAACATCATTTCAAGTATAAATCCCATATGATATTTTTTCCCCTTCATAATATCATCGGTTGTCTCAAGAAAGTGATGAAATAATGCTGATTCATAGGAACTTAGTCTTAAAGAGACATACTCTCAGATGATAAACACTATGTCTTTGAAACAGGGGTGTTGTAAGGAGAAACTTGGGACCCATGCTTTCTGGGTTTTCAAGTCCATGATTAGACTTCTGGTAAACAGCCAAAGAAGGGAAAGGGTGAATAATAGTCCAGAATGAAAAAGGTTTGACGTATATGTAACTTTATTGATCACCTCAAGATTCTCTTTTAGTTTATGGTCTGTGTCACCCTACTAGAATATAAATGCTCATAGGGTAGATCACTGCTATCCTGCAGCAAGTGGTAGGCACTGAGTAAATATTTATTAAAGGAATGAAAGTGGCCTTGAATACATCTGCTCTTTACTCACCAGAGAACAGCCCCATAGCAGGCAAATGGCATCATTAACCAAATTTTAAAAATCATATCCTTATTAGCTCGTAACCATGGATACAAGGCTCCCATTTATTTCATACTTTCTAAATACAGAAGAATTCTGGTGTATTAGGGAGTGTTTCCACAGCCTCGCTGTAAAATAAAGCAAGACTTTTTGGCCCATTGATTGCTGTTTCCAGCAGGGCCGATCTCTATACTCACCTCTAAACAATTAACTATAGATTTGTTATCCCAATGAACAACGATTTGGTATGGAACCTGTTTTATCAGTGTCATGTGAAAGTAGACATTTGATATGTCTTTAAGGGGTGATATGGATAATAATGTTGATGCAGAAGAAGACAACTAAAAATTGTCTCTGGTCTTTGTCAAGTGCATCTGGGTGAAGGGTATCTCGTTGTCACTGGATTTCAGAACTCAAAAAGACTCGTCCAACTCTTCATGTTACAGGTGAAGAAACTGAGGTCAAAAGAGGTTGAGAGATTTGACCAAGACTAACTCATGGGACTAGAGAAAGATCCTCTGATTCTCAGCTGGCCACATTGTCATAAGATCTCCAGCTCCAAACAGCCAAGTGAAGCAAGTCTGTTGATTTCCAGGCAGATATGATTTCCCTTCACGTTTTTACTTTTTCTCCCTTAGATGCCTGCTCTGCCCTGACAAGGAATTTATCTGATGTTTACGCTAAACTTAAGAAGAGGAAAATGCTCCTGACAAACACTTGTGATTCAGTGTGGCAATGGAGAGCACAGTCATGAAAAAATGAGAATCAAAAGAATAAGAGGTAAATAATATTAGAGAAGAAGAGAAAATCTATTATTTTAGTGGAACATAACTTATAAAATTTAGCACTGGTAAATAAGTGCAGTAATGTATAAGGAAGCTAGATTCCTATATGAAACATCAAAAATACTGTTACATGAGAAAGCATTAGTTTAAACATGTAAATAATTATACCATTCATAAGACCAATGAATTATTTAAGATGAATAGTTAAGGGACGGCCCCGTGGCTTAGCGGTTAGGTGCGCACGCTCTGTTGCTGGCGGCCCGGGTTCGGATCCCGGGCGCGCACCGACGCGCTTCTCCGGCCATGCTGAGGCCGCGTCCCACATACAGCAACTAGAAGGATGTGCAGCTGTGACATGCAACTATGTACTGGGACGTTGGGGGAAAAAATAAATAAATAAAATAAAATAAAATAAAAAGATGAGTAGTTAAAATAATTGGAACTACACATTAGTTATATGAAGAAGATTATAGAGAGATACAAAGCGTGTAAAAGCTCTGATTAAATGGAGAGATACACTATACTTGTGACCGATAACAGTGTTTCAAAGATATCAATTTTCCAAACATTATTCATATTCCATGTGCTTCAAATCAACTTTTAAAATGATGTAGTGTTTGTTTTATAGACTAAAAGATATTCATTTGTAAAATAAAACACTGGACCATCAACTAACATTATTCACAAGTAAATCATTCCAAATGGATTATAAGGGCTAAAATTAAAAGTAAAAATCCCCGACGTATAACAGTGGTGGATGACAATATAGAAGAATATCCATAATCTTAAAATTAGTGAAGTTATTCTTAGTATATATGCTTAAAGATGTCTGGTTGAAAAAAGGAAGGAGAAAAAGTAAAATGGAAGGTGATATGGTCTCTGATTTTCTTTCAGTGACTTAATCTATAGAAAAATATTCCAGTCTACGATATTGGATAAAGAAATAGAAATCTGTGATAATTACACAAATAATGAGAAGACATATATAAATGGTAGCATAATGTATCAGTTAGCTTCTGCTGTATAACAAACCAACCTAAAATTTGGTGGCTACAAATAAGAATAGTTTATTTTTTCGCAAGATTCTCTGGGCTAACTGGGCAGTTATTTTGATCTGGACCTATTGGTGGCTCAGCTGGGATTGGCTGGTCTAGGAAGGCCTTACTCACGTATCTGATTGTTGACTTGAAGTCACCTGGAGTAATAGAGATGTGCAGTCTATCTAGACTCATTTACATATTGATGGCCTCAGGCTTCGCAAGGGCAGACAGAGAAGGACAAGTACCAACAATGAGCAAGTGTTTTTCATGCCTTTGTTTATGTCATTTGTTAATGTCCCATTGGCCAAAGCAAGTTACAAGGCCAAGTCTACCCAGAGTCAACGTGGGATGCTACGACCAAACAGACAGTGGGAGAAGACTAATGTGTCGCCATTTTCGCAATCTTTCACACATAATTTTAGAGGAGAATTAGTATGAATGTTTTTGTATTTGTTCATTTGAATGCCCGAGGAAAATTGTACAAAGCCAAAACAAACGTAAAGCAAAAAATTAAGTGGAGATGTAAGGTAAGTTTAGTTGGTACTTAAAGTGGATCTGCAAAAATGTGGTAGTTTATTTTTCAAGTGTAGGCAAGTTCTTGTGACCTATGAAAATAACTTACATTTCGATTATTTTCTCGCTGAATGTGTTTTATTCGTTAACACAATTGACGTGTTTCTCTCTGGCCTTAGGAAAATAACGTAGCACTTGAGACCAAAGATGCAGCCTAATAGACCCACACTGGAGGCCAAGATGGAGCAGACATCCACGGCCACCATGACTTTGCCCTTGGTGCTGTGGTGGAAGGGGAGGAAGGTGACCCAGACACTGCAGAACACCGGCATGCTGAACGTCAGGATCTTGGCTTCATTAAAGGTGTCAGGCAGTTTCCGGGCCAGGAAAGCCACAGTGAAGCTGCCCAGGGCCAAGAAGCCCAGGTATCCCAGGACACAGTAGAAAGCAGTGACCGAACCCTTGTTGCACATGATGAAGATGTGGCCGTGTTCAGAGTGTGCATCTGTGTCAAGGAAGGGAGGAGAGGTTCCCAGCCAGATTCCACAGAGACTCAGCTGGATAAGGGAGCAGATGGGAATGATGAAGTTAGGTTCCTCTGCCACCAACAACTACCTCATCCTTCTCCCTGGTGCAGTGACCTTGAAGGCCACAGCCACAGTCATAGTTTTGGCCAAGACAGTGGAAACAGCCACGGTAAATACAACTCCAAATGTGATTTGTTGAAGAATGCAGGTGGCTGTCTTGGGACGAACAATGAAGAGTAAGGAGTAGAGGAAGCAGAAGGTGAGGGAAATGAGCAGGATGTAGCTGAGACTCCGATTATTGGCCTTGACTATGGGAGTGTCTTGGTGCTTCACAAAGACCCCCAGCACCACAGCTGTGAGGACAGAAAGGCACAGAGCTGTGCAGGCCACTGCCATCCCTAAGGGGTCCTCATAAGCCAGAAAGGTCACAGCTTTTTTGAGGCAGCAATCACACCCTCTGTTGGCATACTGATGATCTGGACACTTCACACACTAATCCATGTCTGAGGAGAGATGCAAAGTGTCATCAGCCCAGGTTCAGTCATTCTCTCTCATTCCCATGCCCCCAAAGAAGGCATTGGGTAAGTTTAGCCAATTGTCTTCCTTTGTTGCTCCAGGCACCAAATAACAGAATGCTCTGCGGAGAACCATTCCTAGTTAATACTGCCCATCTTATTTATGGTTAAGCAAACAAAGCTATTATCCTTCTCAGTATTTATCTTGCATATTCAGGAAAGCACTTAATTCTCAGCAGAAAAACAAATGTCCTCCCTGTCTCTCTGAGCTATAGCCCTGTAAGCTATGGCCTAGATTTACTCATTCAATGAGCAAGCAGTTATTGGAAAACCTCCATGAACCAGATAATATGCTACATTCTAGGGAAACAGAGATGACCAATTCATAGACCTCACTCCTCGGGAGTTTCAAAATGAGACCATTTCTACCATCTCAAATGATGTCCAGTACATTTCATCTTGATTTCACTTCCACCACTTCTGTTAAGATTTTAGTCACTTCTCTCCTATGTTATCATAAGATCCTTTTACTCTGGTTCCCTGCCCTTGTCCTGCATCACAAGTGATACTTCTACATGTAAGTGGGATCATGTTTGTCCTCCATTAAAAAATCCAACAAACTCTTAGGAAGACCAAAAAGACTGTCTAACCTTGGTCTTGCCTACCTCTACTACCTCTGCTCTGATTTTTAAGATTCCCAAATCTTCATGTGGTTCTGAATCTGTTCTGTGCCCACTCACCCCTGCAGGTATCAATACATGCTTTTTCCTTCTACAGGGGCATTGCTCCTTCCTCTTTATGTCCCTTTAAATTCTCTCACTTTTCACGTTTAGAACTACAATCTGCCTGATAAGGTTTTCTGTGGATGGTGTGAGTTAGGGTTGGCGAGTCATTGTCTTCTTCATGAAGACAGCCAATTTACCCAACATGGTTTATTGAAAAGGCTTTCATTTTCCCACTCCTCCTCAGTGTTTCCTTGTAAATGAGACATCTATACGTGAGTCCCTATATGAGCAGCTTGTATCTGAACTTACCATTTGGTTCCGTTGATTTTCTTGTTTATCCTCTTGATGAACCTCCTCTATTGTGATGCTATAATACTTGATTTCAGGTAGAGTAAGTCCTCCCACTCTATTCATTGTTTTCAAGATTTTCTTAGCTAAGTTTTTCCTTTATCATTTCCATTAGAATTGTGTCAATTGTAATTTCCACAGAACGGGTCATCATTTTAGCTGCAATTTTGTGGAAGCTGTAGATTAATTTGGACAGTTTTGATATCTGGAGAAATTTGAGTCTGTTCAGTCACGAATTTGATTTATCCCTCCACTTCTTTCAGTCTTCCTCCATTTTTCTAAATTCTGTTCTATAAATTTATGGACAGAAATCTTTTGAAAATCTCATTAAAGTTATTTCTAGGTACTTCATATTTTAAGATGTTGTAAATGTCATTTTATAAAATTTAAATTTTGAATGCTTATGACGGCTAGATGGAAGCAAAACTTTCTATATTAACCTTGTATTCAGCCACCGATAAACTCAGTTAATACCTTAATTTATATGGATTTTACATTTATACCATAATATCATCTGAAGATAACATCAATTTTACTTCTTCCTTTGAAGTAAATTATTCCTTTTATTTCTTTTCCTGCCAATATTGTATCAGGCAAGACCTCCAGCCTAACGGCTTATAGAGGCAGTGATGTTGAACAGTTTTCTCTTATCCTTGCTTTCAACAGTGCACCATAAAGTTCCATTCTGTGAATACTGTGTATGGGAGTAAGAGAGACTCCTTCTGTTCCTGATTTGGTAAGTGTTGTTTCTGTTGTTGTTGTTTGTTTTAAAATAGTAATAGGTGTTTAAATTTACTAGTTTTTCTTACAGTTATTAAGATTATTATTTCTCTGTCTTCAGAGATTAGTGTACTGAATTACAGTGCATGAACCTAATTTGGTCATGATATGACCTTCTTATAAAATATGGCTAGATTTGGAACCTTGATTTGATTTGATTTTTTTTTTTTAGGATAAATGAATTTAATCCAAGAAAGAGAGTGGCCTGTAATTTCCTTTCCTGCAATGATTTTGTTAGATTTTGGTACCAATGTTAATCTCGTCTCTCAAAGTGAGTCAAAAAGTTTTCAGTTTTTCCTATTCTCTGGAAGAATTTGAGTAGATGTATATTATTTTTTTCTTGAATATTTGGGCAGATTCATCAGCTTTGTACCACATAAATAGCTTACAATAAAATTTTGTAGAAATGTTTTAAAGGATGGTCTCAATTTCTGTAATAGGTATGGCAATATTCAGATTTTTCATTTTTTCTTGAGGCAGTTTGGTAACTTTTATTTGCCTAGAAATTTGTAAATTTCCTCTAAATTTTCATTGTATCAACATGATGTTATTTATGTTTTCTTCATGTTAAAAACTTTCCATATGATCTGCACAGATTACTCCCTTTTCAGCCTTGGTATTATTTTGTTGCAATTTTTCTCTTTCTTTGAACACTAGTAGTAGGATTTTATTGAGCATATTTGTCATTTATTAGAATCTAATTTAGTTTTATTTATCCTTTTGATGTTTGTATTTTATTTTGTTAACACTTCCTCTAGTAGTTATCATTTTGTGTTTTCTCTTTTCCTTGTGTTTACTTTTCTGCTCTTTTTCTAGTTTGTGATGAATGCTTAGAACTTAGAAATTCAACCTTTCTTTATTTAAATATACACAATAATATATAAATATATATAATCTAGGATTATACATTTCTCTTTAACGATAGATTTACTTCCACCCCATAAGATTTCATGAATAGTATTTTTAATTGGAAATACATTCTAATTTCCATCATAGTTTACTCATTAATCATCAGTTGTTTACAAGTGTATTTATTAATCTCCAAGCATGTAGGAATTGAAGTTAGTGGATGTAGTGTTCTTTAGATGTGCATATGGAACATATACCAAAACTTACCACACGCCAAATGTGCACGTGGAAGCTTTATCCAAATTGACGATATGCCAGACTAGACCATCAATCTCAGTACATTTCAAAAAAATTGAAATTATACAAAAGATATTGTGAAATTAAGCTTCATATCAATCACAAAAATAAAATTAGATAATGCCACCATTGAGGGGATTCCAGCATTGCACTGTTTAATATCATAAATCTGAGTAATTCCAAGATGTTAATTATTGTATGAAAAATCTTCAGTGATGGTTTTCTGTCCCTCTTCTACTTCATGACCCAACTCCCAAACCCACATTGTCTGTGTTCTACTCATGTTGAACCTTTTCTCAGCTCCCTAGAATATTAAATGCAGGGCTAATTTGCTAGTTTCTGCCATTTCTAAGATTTCCACCAAGAATTTAATCCACCTTCATTAGTCTGATATAGTACTAATGCTACTGTCTTTATGAAGAAGTCCATGACACTTCCCTCCCCACAAACATATATACTATCACTTATTTCATCCCATGGATCTCTGCATACCTATATTTCAGCCCTATGTCACCACCTTGAATTCACATCACTGCATGTTGTCTCCCCTACTCACCTGTGAACTCGAGGAGATCAGAAACCAAGCTGTACCATAAGCTTATTGTACACCATGGAAATACTTACTTCTTAAATCAAACACAACCTTTCTGAGCTCCTGCTCTGTGGCAAGAACAGCACCAGACACTGAAAAGATAAGGATTTGTCAATGTGATCTAAATGTAGCTTTAAAGAAAATGAAAAGTAAGGACTTACAAAACCATGTGTTAGAGTCCATGAGAGAGTTTTAAGTTAGTTACTGTGGAGTGGTCGTAAAGGGTTTCCTTGAGATGATAATGCCTGTAATAATGCTAAAATGAGACAAGCAAGCTAGTTCAAGGTAGAGAGAGTATCATTTTGGGAGGAAATATTATTGGCTATAAAAGTTAAATTACTAAATGGAGGAAGGCAACATTTGGACCCTGCAGTCCTCATCACAGCTTTTCCGTTTCTTTGGGAGAACGGTGCATACAAAAGAGAGGTGGAGAGCCAGCCCTGATAGCCTAGTGGTGAAAGTTCAGTGCTCACCACTTAGGTGGCCCATGTTGGTTTCCTGGTCATGGAACCACACCATCTCTCTGTGAATTGCCATGCTATGGTGGTGGCTCACATAGAAGAACTAGAATGATTTACAACTAGGATATACAGCTATGTACTACAGTTTTGAGGACAATAATAAAAAAGCAATATTGGTACCAGTTGTTTGTTAGCTCAGGACAAATGTTTCCCTTTAAAAAAAAATAGAAGTGGAGAATGTCATTGCAAGGCATATACTCACCTATCTCATTGGAAATCTCATTCTCTGGGCTGGGAATGCAAGCAAAACAACAGGCAGCATTGCTCTCTTGAGGTCTCTTCCTGAATCCCGGACTGCAACTCTCACTGCATGCAGAGTGTGGAGTTTGGAGAAAATCAGATAACACTTGGTAACAGCTGTGACTTTTACCTAATTTTCAATTAACTAGAGTGTTTTAGACTATTGGACCTTAACAAACTTAATCTTGAAATACCTAAATCCAATTCATTTGTTGGACGCCATGCTTATTGTATGATATAAAACACTGGTACACCTCAGAAATACTGTGGGTTTGTTTCCAGAGCACCGCAATAAATCAAATAATGCAATAAAGTGAGTCACACCAATTTTTTGATTTCCTAGTGCATAAAGAAGTTATGTTTACACTACACTGTAGTGTACTAAGTGTGCAATAACATTATCTCTAGAAAACACGTACATAACTTAATTTAAAAAAAAATTATTCCTGAAAATTACTAACCACTTTCTGAACCTTCAGCAACTTGCAATCTTTTCCCTATGAAGGTCATGCTTCCATCTTGGATTGTTGGTAAATGAAAAAATTACTTCAGATGGAAGTGAATTGTTAAATTCCCATATATGGCCCTTTATGAAGCTCTGAGGGGACACAAAACTCCAACACGATTTTGATTATTCATGTGTGGTGTAAGTAATTGTAATTGGGTTCAACCCACCTCAGTAATTCCCGAGTCCCACTCAATCACCTCTTCAGATAAAGATAATTCTTGACCACGTGGAGCATGTTGGGAATATTCTCCTACTTTCACCTTAAGTCCAAGACCTACTGGAAAATTCCCATAGTTGAGAATGGTTTACTCTGAATCTGATTTTCCTTCATCAGCCAAATTCACTGAGTGACCAGCAGGATTGTTAAATTCTATGTTCCTCAGAAAGGGGTGCAGCTAAAAGAGACACATCATCCTGTGGTGAAGTGGGCCCGGGTGTTAAAGAGAAAAACCCTGAATCGGGGACAGCCTTTCATTGTCTGTAATCCTTGCTTCATAATGTACCTTTATTACAAGTATCCAATGAAGTAAAGCAAATGAAATCATATGGAGAACTACAATATCATAATGTTTCTAAAATATCAGTTAGTTTCAAGAGAAAATGCCTAAAGACAAGAATATCAAGATGATCAGTGGTGATAGGATTCAGACAAATCTTGAGTACAAAGTCCAATCTAGCCACCCTCATGCACTCTCTGAATTTTCCCAGACCATCAATCTGCATAATGATGTTAGTGATACCTAAAGTTGTTGCAGAATTAAATGAGATCATTTATGTAAAGTATTCACTATGATGTTCAGCAACAGATAGGCACATAAAGGACAAGTTCTCTTCTTCTTGTTATTGAGGAGCTTCATGGGAGAAGACAGGATATTCCCTATTGAAACGTTAGGCAGGCAGGATGTTGGGATCCTTTGTAACACAAAGCATTGATATTGACTCATAGCTCACTTCCTCGTTGCCACTAGAACCTTCTTGTAGATGACTTACTACCCAGGACTAGATATACCTCCTAGAGAGTGAAACAAGTATAGAAACTCTTGTGCTTTTCTTGGAGAAAGAATCCTAACTGCTTGGTTTGAGCACCTGTGGAACCATAAGAAAGTCATTTTTATGAGTGTACATTCTGTTAAGCCGAAGAGACTTTACCTGCCAGGGACAAAACACCAGACCTTCCCCAATTCTATTGGCTGCATTTCTGTATGTTGAAGAAGCAGCTTGTGAAGGTTCCAGGCCACAGCATACACAGCATTTTACATACTGTAACTCCATTCAGTCATGCTTGTGTCAAAAATCTGCCAAGGCAGCCATCCTAAGGAGGCATTAGGTGGACAATTCTCCATTGTTTTACAGTAAGACTCAGAAATCGTGCAAGGAATAAAAGGAAACTACAACATAGTGAGGTAAATGTCTTCTGGATATTTGGAAGGGTTAACTGTCTGGATAAAATTTTCAAAGCCAGGGACCTCACTACGGTGGTCTGAAAATATGAGAGTCCCATGCAATGAGTCAAGGATGAAATCTCTCTCACTGTGGATAAAATCCCACTCTGATGTCGTGACCCAGACTTTCCATATCACTAAATACTCCCAAGTAGAAAAGCTCAAGCTTATGAGAGAGTTGGTATCACCACAAATGATAACAACATTCCCTTCTGTTTCCTATACTTGCAAATCCTATGGTCATGTCTTTGAGTAATATGACCTTTCAGTCACAGGAATCATTTCCACAAAGGCTGCACAGATTCCATTCCGGTCCATGTCTCCTCTCAAGTCTGAGAGAAACTCAACACCTTTCTTGTCTTCCGAGATGACCAGCCCCACCCAGATCCAACTGAAATGAAGCAGCAAAGAGTCCATGCCAATGGCAAGAGATGTGTCCCTGGGGGCCATCTAATAGAGAGATGGAAACTGCTCATCATCATTCAGGGTAAGATCAAAAAGACCATAGGTAAGCTAAAAGGAAAAGACAATTGGAAGCAATATGAGGAAGGGGATTGGCAAAAATCAGACTCTCAGTCCTGAAGGCTGTTCAGCAACACATAAAGTGGTAGAAGGGGACAATTACTCATTTCATTTTCCAATCGTTTTGCACTCCCTGAAAGCTTTCTATAAAGTAAGATCAGTCAGAGTTCCAGGAAACTGCTTTGTCTCCTTCCCCCTCAACCTTCTCTCTACTCCAAATAAAGGAAATGTCATACTCCATCGAGGTCTTGTACGGGGACCCTTTGAGATCATATCCTTTGAGAGATGCACAAACCCAGTTTCCTCCTCTCTTCATTTTTAAGCCCCTGACAATGGCACCAAAGAAGACGTGGTTTCATTTCTCCCCATCCCACCCAGTCTTACCTGTAGAAATATGTACAGTTCCAGCAATGTTCCAATCTGGGCAGAAATTGCCCAGGTGTTTCCTGTAAGGACCGCTAGAGACTTACTCTCTCTCCTGCAGTCGTAATTAGGGATGTCTTTGCCCAACCCTGAGAGCCAAATCAGGGAACTTTCCAATGTCCTCCTTTCACTGGGCAGGGCATTATAGAGATCAAATCCCAGAGACATGTTGGGCAAGATATGAGGGTTCCTGTTGATTTCCTTAATGGCAAAAACCAAGACCAGAACATACTGGTAGTCCTTGTACTGAAACCTGCGGAGAGGGATAAGGATCCTTAGGGAAAATACTCAAAATGATTTCCATCAAATGCAATACAATGACTTTATTAAAATTAATTTGCTATTGACTCGAATGTCTGTGGCAACAGATGGCACTCCTGAAGCCTTAGAATTTATAACTAAAGAAAACATCATGACTCCAGCTGTGGAACTTCCTTACTGAATTCCACACTCATGAAAGAAACTGGTTAAATACACAGAAGAAAGTACAATGAATGAAAAAACAGATCACATTCAGAGTAGATTTGTAAATGGCTCTTTGGTTCAGGATCCAAAATGCTTGTTTATATGAGCACAAAATTAAATCTTTCCTAGAAGAGCAACAATATTAGCATGATATTGGAAAAAGCCCTGGGGAGGAAGAGTAATTGCAACTGAAAGATACATGACAAGCATAGACGCATGACATGTGCACGATGAGAATGATGCAACAGAAGGCTGTCAATCAAATTGCCTAACCTCTGTCCCCTCAAACCTGTGCGTCTGCCACCATCAAAACCAGGAAACTAAGGTGAACTTCAGAGATCCAATGAAGGAGGAATCATCAATAGGCAGGAACAATTGAAAGAATCAAGAAGGACTGAAAGAACTAGCAACGCTTAGGAGTCTAAGAGAGAGAGCATTGTAAAGTTTAAAAAACTTCTCATCCATTTCTTATTTTAAAAATGTAAAATTAAAATTAATCATTAACATCTTTAACGGTACCTATTCCTGATAGCCCATATTGTCTTCATCTTTTCTACAGACTTTCTAAACACAAATAACACCTAAACCAAAGAAAATTCTCTGCATTTCTATTGCCTGGGATTTGTAATGGCATCAAGAATAAAATAGAGCAGTCACTTGTACTTATTTCAAGTGTTTTATTATTTGAGGATTGATTAGTACCCTAGTTCATGCTCACTGCTTGTTAATGCTCCCCGTGTCCCTGTGAAGAATAGGTGTTCTTCACTTGTTGGGTATAGGGTTCGATGTGTATCCATTAAATCCAACTTGCTAATTTGTTTTTCAAACACTCTATTATTAGATATATGATATTCTTTGTCTCAGAGGAAAGTTGAAATTCTTCACTATGATGATATATTATGTCTACCTCTCCTCTTCCTCTGTCTCCCTCTCCTGGACTTCCTCCTCTTCCTCTGACTTTTTCTTCTTGTCTTCTCCTTCTTCTCCTCTTCCTTCTCCTCCTTCTTTTCCTAGTTGAGGCTATATTATCTTCACATGACATCGTGTGTAGTATAACGACTATATCTTCATGTTAAGTTGAACTTATATACCATTGGGGATTAACCACTTAATTCCTAATGATACTTTTCTCCTCATCTGTTTTATCTCATATTATTATAGCTACCCTGGGTTGATTTTTGATTGATATTTTCCTAGCATATCTTTATATCTTCTATTCTGTTTTGAATTTCTAGTTTTCGATGTTTTTTAGTTTTCACAAGTCTTGTAAACAAAATACAGCTAAATTTATCATTGTCGCATCAAATTTAACAATCTGTATTTAACTAGAGAATTTATTCCATTTACTTTTGTTGTGATTATTTATATCCTTTTGCTCCCACTATCTATATGTTTTCCTTCTATTTTTTCCACAAATTTTATTATGTTATTTCCCTTTAAAATTTATTGATTTATACTTGTTTTCCATATTCTATTGTATCTCCTCTATTTGGGTGAGAGTTATATTCTCTACTTCTATTTTACCACCAGCCCACATTGCCTGAAGTGGATATAGTTTCTCATCTCCTGAGAAATTTATAGACCCTTTAACTTTCAGTTTTACCCTCATGACTCACTTGTTTTTGTTGTACAGTACTTTATTTCTCCTTTTTCTTTACTCTCTCTCTCATTATCTCCATATCGAAATTATCTTTCATGTTTTTTAGTTCCTTGTCTTTCTATGCTGCATTTTATTTCCTTCAGAATTCAAATTTGGTTTTCTATTTGCTCTTCTGTTGTAGAACCCATCTATGAAGTTTTAAAACTCAACAGTTATGTATTTTTCCTCTCTTAAAGTTCTATAAGGCGTTTTGCCAAATAGGTCAGATCGTTTCTAGAGTCTCCTGTTTGATTTTCTTATTCCATTTTTTGTTGTTCCATTTTTTATACACAGTTATTTTATATCTTGAAGTTGGTAAGTCTAATAGTGAAGGTTTTAGTGTTTAAATCTATTGTTTTACTTTTAATTTTCTTATGTCTTATGACTCTTATCGACAATGGCATGTATTCCTTATTTGTTTGGAGAACTTTAATTATGAGCTCATATTTGTCTGATTTTAATGTGTACAGAATGTAAGGCTTTCGTTTAGATTCTTTCCTCCAGAGAAGAATGTCACTGGTTTCTGCTCACAATCATGTGAGATGACACCAAGCTAAGTGCCTTTTTTGTGTGACTCACAACTAATCTGTGACTCCCAGATTCATTCCCTCAAGTCACTGGTGACTCAAAGACAAATTCTTTCATTAGAGGATCATACTGGCCTTTGACCACTGGGTGAATCCAAATTTGTCTAGTGCTTACAATTTCCTTCTTCTGTCCTTTGAGACTTGGCTTACATCATGTGAACTCAAGAATGCAATAACATTTTATTTTATGTAAGATAGTGTTATGTGGAGGGAAACACCTTTGAGGTATCTAGTCCTCCATACTCCTAGTATTGTATTCTTTTGGATACTTCTTTGCATTTCTTTCTTTTAATAAAAATTCTTTCTTTAACTTGAAAAGAAAATAAATTTTAAAATCAAACGTGTGAGCTTTGGGGTATAGAAATAATTTACATGTTATTCAACAAAATAAGTTTAAGATATAGAAAATTTTACAGTAATGTATGTATGGATTAGGTACATTTAACTGAAACTAAGAACCTCTATTTAGAACATATTTAATCAAATTTTAGGAGAAGAATCATTGAGATGCACACTTCAGGAACATTCTGTTTCTGTGAGGTGCACACATACTACACATATACCTGATCGTCATGTGACAAGCCATGATATGGCCAACTTTAGTTCAACTTAGTTCAGGTGTGATATGATCAATTAAACTTGAAGAAGGGAGAGTGTCCAGAATGTCCAGAAGCCCCATGTGTTTCCAATGTTAGAGCCTTAAATACTGAGAAAAAGGAAGAATCGTGCAGGTGTTGTATAAGTAAATTGCAATGTCTAAAGAGCAGAGAACAGCATCCACATTAAACTTATTTCAGATTGTGTCACATTTCTGAAAATAAAGCACTCCTTTCAGAAGAAAAATGAAGAACGTTTTTGTGTCAGTTGGGGCCTCCAAATGCTGAGATGGAGTTAGGAGTACAAGAAGATTATTGTGGCATAACACCTGTGAAAAATCAAAGGATTGGGTAGGGACAGCCTGCACACTCAGATACGGATTTTACTGCCTCTGAAATGAAAAAAATAAGGAATGTTAGGCAGAGGAGCTTTGAATCACAATGTGGAGATGCTAGTCTGCACCCGAGACCTACTGAATCAGAATGATTGCGGCGGGGTACAGCAAACCTTCTGTGTTTTAACAAGCCTTCCAGATAATTCAGATCCATAAACAAGTTTCAGGTTGAGAGATTTCAAAAAAAAGCACCGTACCAAAGAAGTGAACACTGAAAAATTAGAACAATTGTCTCAGTATTTTGTGTTAATGTGATTTTTAAAGAATGCAAAACACAAACTACTTTAAAGAATGTGCATAAAATTTAAAACCATCTTGAACCAAGAGCTTAATCTATACTGGATTAGGAGAAAAGAGACACTGGATTTGGAGAAAAAGAAAAGAAGTAAAATACTAATTAATTTTTCATCTAACATTGAGGAGGCAGAGAGGCCAGACTTCAGATTCTGGGTTCTTCTTATTTCTCAAATTAAAAATATTATAAAATAAGGGCTCGCCTGGTGGCATTGTGGTTAAGTTTGCACGCTCTGCTTTGGTGGTCTAGGGTTCGTGGCTTCGGATCCCGGGTGTGGACCTCTGCACCGCTCATCAAGCCATGCTGTGGTGGTGTCCCATATAAAGTAGAGGAAGATGGTCATGGATGTTAGCCCAGGGCCAATTTTCCTCAGCAGAAAAAAAAAATTCTAAAATAGAATGTGAAAAAGATGTATATATCCAACATCGTGGAGAAAAGTTTAATTAGGAAAATTACTTTAAATGGAGCAAAACAAGGAAAAAAGCAAAGTACAAAATTTAAAAATAGAACCACAGAGATAATGCTACATATAGCAGTTATACTATACTGAAGTTACTTAAATCACTTTTTCAATATTGTATGTTACTCTACATTCCACGAAGACATAGGAAACTAACACTGAACATAGATGCTGAAAGAAAGGGGATTGTCAGTGATATTCCATACACGTGCTCACAAAAGAAAAGCCACAACTAATATGAAACTTTTATATATGAATGTGTATAATGGTACACATATCTGAAGGCAAAATATTTAGGGACTAAAAGGTGGTTTGCAGTCAAAATGTATATGTTCAAATATAGTATCATATATTTAAAAAAGGATTTTAAAAATATGAAGTAAAGTGAACCTAATTACAACCAAAGTAAGAGTATTCAATTAACTTCTCAGTATTTGTCCAAAAAAAAGTCAATATAGGAATCATATATATTGTTAATCTTGATTTATCATTAAATATGTTTGGAGCATACACACACACGTGTCTGCATATAAATATCAAACATCCTACTCCAAAGCAAAGAAAGCATATTATTATAAATTTAGGTCCTATCCTTGCAAGCAATTTCGACATAGCAATCAATTCCTGAAGCCGCCAGAAGAGAGATAAATGGCCAACCACAGACATTCTGACTCAGTAGCTCATCAGAGGAACGGGCAGATTTGAAATCCAGTTCATTAACCAACTTGCACGCAAAATGTTCATTAACTGCCAACATATCTTAAACAAATCAGACAATTTATAAGCCAATAAAGACTCTCATGAATAACTGTTTGGTAAAGCAGGAAATCAAACCAATGATTAGAAAGGAGTGGTGATGATTTGTAATTGGTATTTGAGTAGTGAACACGATGTAATCTATGCAGAAATAGAAGCATAATGATATACACCTAAAATTTATACAATGTTGTAAACCAATGTTACTGCAATAAACAAAAATTAATAAATAAATTAAGAAATAAATGAAGCATTAGAGAGGAGACCTGGAGAGTGAGGAGAGAGAAAGGAAGAAGATAAGAAAACTGTCTGCTCTGTGAGAAAATATCTGAGCAAGGGAGGGGGAGAGACAGGGGGAGGAAAGTGGGAGGGAGAATCCCCCTCTGCCCTTTCCCTGCAGGTTCTTAGGGCTGGCCAAATCATTAACAAGACAAGTTGTCTGGATAAAATCAGACCCAGCTGAAGAACATGTGTCCATGGGGGAAACTCGGGAAACTGAGTCTCCCCACACAATAGCAGAGATTCTCATCTTGCATCCTCTCCCGAGCTAATGACAAATGTGGATGTCGTGGGTGGGCCTGTGGAATGGGAGAGGGGAGGAAGTCTATTGTCATGCAGAGGGACAGGTAAAGACATCTCTGAACCTTTTACCCTGCACTGGGGTCAGGTCCGGAATGGACGGCACAGATGCTACCAGGAACTGGCCTCTCTGTTGTGGGGCTGGCACCGGGACAAGTGTGGGGGTGATGGGTGGCAGTGGGATGGCCTTTGAGTTGGCACCAGCCAGCGGTGGAGGCAGAGACTCAGAGGTCAAGGATCTCTCTCTCTCTCTCTGCATTTCTCTCTCTGTCTCTGTCTCTGTCTCTGTCTGTCTGTCTGTCTCTCTCTCCCAGGGACTTGAGGAGAGTAAGGTGGTGCCACCTGCCCACTTCGACTACCTCTCCCATGGGCCGTTCATCCTCTGGCTGCTCCGGGAGCCCTGCGGGCTTGGGTTCAACCCACCACACCCACGCACAAGCCATGGGTGCATGCGCGACCACCAGGGCCTAGGGCTGGCCTCGGGGGTCCTCAGTGAAGGACCCGCCCTCCCTCCAGGCTCTGACCGCTGTCGCCACCCAGCTGCAGCTATTCCATTGCTGCCCTTCTTGACTTGGCTTCAGCTGTTGTCTCCCTCCCATCCCCCATTTGCAATCAGCTGGCCGGCCGCTCCTCTTCTTTGGAAGCAATGGTCTGGACTTGGTGGCCATAGGCCAACTGGGGTACCAGGTCAAGGCTCTGCCTCGGCCAGCTGCTTTTTCCTGGGCCTCATTTCTTCGTGGAAAGGCAAAACCACGGCCTCACCTCACGCCCGTACTTCTCGACTCCAGCCAGGTGGAGGAATGGCTCTGTGGAATCAGAAGGGCCAAGACAGGCTTATGGCCAAGCAGTGAGTTTGGCCCCAGCTGGCTGCCGGCTTGGGGAACCGCTGCCACACGGGCAGGCCCTTCCGGCGATGGGTCCCAGCATCATCTCTGGAGTCGGGAGGGCCTGTCCTTCCTAGTGCCCAGGCCACAGCTCTGAGGAGAAATCCACGATGGAGGTCACGTGTGAGGCCCTCGGCCTGAGGGCACTGGTGCCACGCCGAGGGGGACTGGAAGGCTGGCTCGGCTTGCCTGCTTTGTCCAAAGGAGGCTGTCCAACCAGCCCAACAGACCACCTGGGCCAGGTCCCTTTCAAGTGGACAAGATCTGGGGGAAAGGGCCCTGGGGCCTGCGGCCAAGTCTCCTGGGGCGTGTGCTGGGCCCCCTCAAAGGAGGAAGCAACCCGGCAATCTGTGTGCCAGACCTTAGATCTGGCAGAATGACACACCCAGCTCCCTTCCCTGCCCAACTCAAGCCTGCCTCCATCGACTCCACGGAGGACGATGGTATTGGCAATGCGAGCGGAGATAGTCGTTAGAGACTTCACTTGGAGTTGTAGTCAAAGAGCATCAGATAAGAGCACTGAGCTTGGGCTCTGCCATTTAACCACTTTGTGCAGAGTCCTGTGACTCTTTGGCTCCCCTCCTGGCTCCCTCCATAGTTGGCATTGTCTGCACGGAGGAGCCCAGCTCGTTACAATCGAATTGTTGAAGTCTCTAGAAGCCGGCTGAAGGATAAGACTGGCCAGAAAGGACATCAGCAAGCAGTGTGCTCCAAAAGTGGGTGGCAGAATCACTCAGAAGAAGAAAAAAACCTTTCCGTTTAACCTGTATTCTCTTTATCTTCTCTCCCTTTCTTTTCCTTTCCTTGGATGGCACAAAGCCTGTCCACCCTCATGGTGGTTGTTTTTCTCCTCAGAGCCCCAGGACAGAGCTGTATCTCTTAGTTGTAGGTCAACCCATGGGGGTTCTTTTCCTGGAGTCCCACGGCAGTTTATTCATATCTTTCATTCAAATTATTACTGTAGTGTAATTTATCTGTTTAGACACATCTGTCTTCCTTGCAGACCCCCAACATTGCAAGACCTTTGGGCACATGGTAGATACTTAAGGACTTGAGTGAATCAGTGAAGATCTTTTGTTGAATAAGATCTACATAAATACAATACCTACTCAGCACACGAATGCAAGCACTTGAGAGAGAGTTTGGTGTCTGCTGAAGCAGGCTGTGGACCAGTTTAGGGGCTCAGTGCCAAAGTGACCCAATTGATTTAGAACAAAAGAAGGAGATAATTAACTTCAATTTCACAATTCATGGAGAACAGGAGCAGGCTATCTAGGTGTGACTCAGGACTTGATCATTCTTGTTGCATCTTTGGAAAACCCAGTCCTTTTTCTTTCTATGGAAATGTGACTGGCCAAGAGAGTGAACAGAGGACTGGCTTTTAGAAAGGCAATTTTGTCACAGGAAGTCCGGAAGGAAAAATATGGAAGGAGAGCTGCTAGAAACATGGCAGAAACATTTTGTGTAGAAACTATAAAATTTGGGTTTACATGCTGGCGGATGAATTGTAACCCAACATTTCTCTATTATAGATTCGAGCAGCTTTCAAATATCTAGGTATACAAAAGGATTAGAAAGGAAATTAGATCCAACTGAAAGGAATTCAGGATGGAACAATGAAATGAAGCTGAAGTAAACCAGAGCACTGAAAAGTGTTTCAGTAAGACCTGCAGTTTCTAAAGGCAATCGGCAATGTATCCATCAGGTTTAAAGTAGAAAGGGAAATGGGAACAACTCTCTATCATCTCATGTCCAGGAGATGAAAAGCAACAGTCTCTCAGAGAAGAAAATTATTACTTTCCAACCGGTCGAACCAGCCACCTGGGCCAGGCCCCTTTCAAGTGGACGAGTTCCGGAGGAGAGAACCCCAGGGCCTGCCGCCAAGTCTCCTGGGGCGTGTGCTGGGCCCCCTGAGAGGAGGAAGCAGCCTGGCAACCTGTGTGCCAGACCTGAGATCTGGCGGTCTCCCACACCCGGTTCCCTGTCCTGCTGCATCCTCCCAAGGGAGGACGATGGACTTGGCAGTGGCAAGTGGAGTGGGGCTGGCTGTGAATCTTTCCTGGGATGCTCCGGGAGAGGGCGCCGGGGGATGGGCTGCCCCTGGCCAGGTCTGAGGCACTGAACCAGCTCAGGGCTGTCAGCGGCAGCGGAGACGGAGAGAGAAATCCCTCCGCCTCTTCCCTTAAGTTTCTTATGGCTGGCCAAATCCTTAACAAGACAGGTTAGCTGGAGAAAATAATACCCAGCTTAAGAACACGTGTACATGGGGGAAACTGCATCTCTCAACACAATGGCAGAGATTCTCCTCCTATCTTCAGCTACAGACAAAGAAGAATGTTGGGGTTGGGGTTTGGGCATGTGAGACTGGCAGAAGACAATTCTCATGGAGAGGGACATGTAGAAGATTGTCTGAACCGTTTCCCCTGCACTGGGGTCAGCTCCGGATGGGATGGCATGGAGGTGACCATGAAGGGGCCTCTCTGTGGTGTGGCTGAAAACACTACTGCTAAACCTACTCCGCCAGCAGCTGTTAGGAACACCTTCTTTTGAGAGTTTCAACATTTCAACACTCCTCGGAAAGAAGCTTTACCAAATCCATTCAATGAAAATATACCGTGAAGAAGACCTCTTCTTGTACCTGCTTAGGATTATGTTCATGAATGACTTTAAAGGCACTGCATTTCAGTCTGCATTTAGGGTATCATTAACATATCATGATGAACACTATTGCTTAACACAGGTTGCCAATATCTATTAGTAACATCTTCATATGAGAGCTTTTAAATTTTCAGTACAGCTGGAGAGAGTATCTATAACATCCATGAAATGAGAGTTCAGTGTGGAGAAAATCTCTTGGTTGTATCTGTATAGGAGCATCCTGAAAATTGCCTTTTCCACCATTGCAGTTAACGACCTTCACTTAGGAATTCGCTCCCAGGTAAGGCAAGAAAGATCTTGCTGAACTCAGATGGCAAGTGGCTTTCAGCAGATCTGCCTCTGCGAGCTTTTAAACTTTCCACTGCAGCTGGGACAGAATATCTATACCATACATTCCATGTAAGTACTCTGTGGAGGAACATACGTCCTTTTAGACATTTAAGATCATCTTACAAAGTGCCTTTTCATCTCTGAAGTTCATTGCCTGCACTCAGGTCTCCTCCACAACGTAAAGACAAAACACCACTGTAAACCTATTTTGCCAGTTGCTGCTAGGAGCACATTCCTATGAGATGTTAAAATTGTCACCACAAAAGGGGAAGAAACTCTATCACATCCATTCAACGAAAGTACCGTGTGAAGAATATCTTTACTTGTCGCTGTTTAGAATCATATTCATGAGTGACATTAAAAACATTGTAGTTCAGTCTACCTTCAGGATCTCACTAGCATATCATTATCAACACTATTGTTTACCACAGGTAGCAAATATCTGCTGGGAATACCTTCATATGTGAGGTTTTAAAATTTCAGTACAGATGAGAGTATCTATAACATCTATAAAATGAAAGCTCATTGTAGAGAAAATTTCTTGCTAATATCAGTATAGGACTATCCTGAAAATTTCCTTTCCATCCTTGCAGTTAACAACATTCACTTAGTAATTCTCTCCCCATTTAATGAAAGAAAGACCTTGCTGAACTCAGATTGCAAGTAGCTTTCTGCAGGATCTGCCTCTGAGAGCTTTTAAACTTTCCACCACAGCTGGGACACAATATCCATAACATCCAGTACATGAACGTACGCTGTGCAGAAAAATTCTTCCTTGTAGATTTTTGGATGACGTGGTTCAGTACCTTTTCCTCTTTGCCGTTCATTGCCTGCACTGAGGCTGTCTTCCCAATAGAATGACAAAATACCACTAAGCAACCAAGTTTGCCAGTAGTTTTCAGGATCATCTTACTAGGAGAGCTATCACTACAGGTGGTGCAGATTATCCTTACCATCCATTCAATGACAGTTGACTCTTGAAAGAAACTCCTCCTTGTAGCTGTTTAGGATCATCTTGAGAATTTGAATACACTGCAGTTCAAACTACATTCAGGGTCTCACCGGCATTTCATGACGAACATTTTTGTTCAACACAGGTACCCAATAAGTGTAAGTAACATCTTCATATGAGAGGTTGTAAAATTACAGTACACTTGGGAGATAGTATCTATAGCATCTGTAAAAGGAAAGGTCAGTCTGGAGCAAAACTCTTGCTTGCATCTGTAGAAGACTATCCTGAAAATTGCCTCTCACAACATTGTTGTTAATGACTTTTACTTAAGAATTTTCTCCCTGGGGCCTGCCTGATGGCACAAACGGTTTCGTGTGCACTCTCCACTTTGGTGTCCTGGGGTTTTCAGTTTCCCATCCCTGGGCACGCAACAACGCACAGCTTGCCAGGACATGCTGTGGTGGCGTCCCATATAAAGTAGAGGAAGATGGGCACAGATGTTATCTCAGGGCCAATCTTCCTCAGCAAAAAAGAGGAGGATCAGCATCGGATGTTGCCTCAGGGCTGAACTTCCTCACAAAAAAAAAAGAGAATTCTCTCCCATGTAATGCCAGCAAGTTCTTGCTTAACTCTGCTTGCAAGTACGTTTAAGGAGCATGTACCCCTGAGAGCTTTTAAACTTTAAACTGCAGCTGGGAGAGAATATCTATTGTATCCATCTAATGAACATACTCTGTGGAGAAAAACATTTCCATTTAGTTTTTGAGGGTCATAATGGAAAGTGCCTTTTCATCCTTTTGGTTCGTTGCCTGCACTGAGGCTGCCTTCTCAATGAAAAGACAAAATACCACTGCTCAGGCACTTTTGCCAGTAACAACCAAGGAAATGACTTCCTGCCCTCTCTCTCTTCCTTCCAACAAATGAGATCCACCTTCCTTAACCAGGTTGGGGACATATTTCCATTTCAGGCCTTGAGAAGGAATATCACATTCCTTTGAGGAGGCAATTTCTCATCCCGGGTTCTAAGTAAAGCTCTAGGAACAAGTTAGTAATTGAATTTCAATGATTACTGGAACTTAGCTGAACTATGTATAACACCAATTGTTGGAAATAACTTCATGCCCACTATCTCTTCCTTCCATCTCGTAAAGATCAGAAACCTAAAACAGGTATATAAAAGAATGCATTTTCAGGCCTTGAGATTGAATCTCATATTCCATTGAGAGGGCACTTTTTGACCCAGGCTTATTAGCAAATTTCTAGAAATGACTTTGTATATGAGTGGCAATCATCACTACAGCTGAGCTCATCTGTATAAAATATCCATCCCTGGAAGTGTCTTTGTGCTCACTTGCTCTTCCTTTCAGCTAGAGAGAATCACCTTCCTAAACCAGGTTTAGAACATAATGCTATTTTGGTCATTGAGAGCAAATCTCACATTCCTTTGTGAAGACACTTAGTGATAACTTCTTGTAAGTAGATGTCTAGGAACAAGTCTATATTGGAGCATCAATCAGTACTACAACTGAGTAAAATGATTTATAATACCCATTCCACGAAATAATTTCATGTAAAAACTCTCTTCCTTCTAGCACTAAGCATCACTAAACTAAACCAGTTTTGGACCATATTGCCTTGTTGGGCCCTGAGAAGGATTCTCGCATTCCTTTGAGAAGGCACTTTCTGATCCCAAAGTGGAGGTAGATGTCTAGGAACAAGTTTGTATATGAGTGGCAAGCGTTACTACAGCTAAGCTAAGCTGTGTATAATACCCATTCCTGAAAATAACTTTGTGCCTCATCTCTCTTCCTTCCAACTCATAAGGATCACAAAGCTAAACCAGGTTTGGAACATATTGCCATGTCACTCCTTGAGATGGAATCTCATATTCCTTTGAGAAGGCACATTCTGATCCTGCCCAGAATGTTGAAGTCTAGGAATAAGTATGTATATGTGTGTTAATCATTACTAGATTACTAGCTCAACTGTCTATAGCAACCACTCCTGGTAATACTTTTTGCCTCATCTCTCCTCCTTCAATCTCATAAGGATCACAAATATAAACCAGGTTTCATGCATCATACCATGCCATTTCAGGCCTTGAGAATGAATCTCACACTACTTTGAAGGCAATTTCTGATCCCTGCTTCTAAGTAGATGTCCAGGACAAGATTCCATATAAGTGGCAATCGTTACTACAACTGAACTATTCTTTGAATAACACCCAATCCTGAAAATAACTTCATGCCAAATCTATCTTCCTTTCAGCTCGTAATGAAGACCTTCCTCAACCAAGTTGGGAACATATTGCCATTTCAGACCTTGAGAAGAAATCTCACATTCCTTTGAGACAGCAGTTTCTGATCACAGCCTGCATGTAGACGTCTAGGATCAAGTTTGTATGTGAGTGGCAATCACTAATAGAGCTGTGCTTCTCTCTTCCTTCCATCTCGTAAAGATCACAAACCTCAATCAGGTTTGGAACATAATGCCATTTCAGGCCCTTGAGAACAAATCTCACACTCCTTTGAGAAAGCACTTTCTGATCCCGGCTTGTAAGTAAAAGTCTAGTAACGAGTTTCTAAATGCATGGCAATCATTACTACAGCTGAGCTAAAATATGTATAAGAACCATTCCTCAAAATAACTTCCTACCCTATCTCTCTTCCTTCCAGCTCTAAAGGATTACATTCCTAAGCAATGTTTTGAATGTAATACCATGTCTGGCCTTGAGAAGGATTCTCACTTTACCTTGAGAATGAACTTTCTGATCCCAGCTTCTAAGTAGATCCCTAGAAACAAGTTTGTATATGAGTGGAATCATTACTACAACTGAGCTGAACTATGAATAACACCTATTCCTGAAAATAACTTCGTGCCGGTCTCTCTTCCTTCCAGATCATAAGGCCCACCTTCCTCAACCACGTTTGGAACATATTGCCATTTCCGGCCTTGAGAAGGAATCTCATATTCCTTTAAGAAGGCACTTTCTGATCACTGCTTCTAAGTATATGTCCAGGAACAAGCTTCTATATAAGTGGCAATCGTTAGTACAACTGAGCTATTCTATGAATAACATCATTTCCTGGAAAAAAACCTCATGCTCAATCTCTCTTACTTCCAGCTCGTAAGTACGACCTTCCTCGACCAAGTTTGGAACATATTGCTGTTTCAGACCTTCAGAAGGAATATCACATTTCTTTGAGAAGTTGTTCTCTGATCTTGGGGTTATGTAGATGTCTAGGAACAAGTTTGTATATGAGTGTCAATCATTACTACACCTGAGTTAATCTATGTAGAAAACTCATTCATGGAAATGTCATTGTGCCCAATCTCTCTTTCTTCCATCTAGTAAAGATCACAAACCTAAACCAGGTTTGGGACATATTGCGATTTTGGGCCCTGAGAAGGAAAGTCACATTCCTTTGCGAAGGCCCTTTGTGTTCCTGACCTGTATGTAGGGAACTTGTTCTGTGAACAAGTTTGCATATGAGTGGCAATCATGATGACAGGAGCTAAAGTATGTATAACAGCCATTCCTGGAAATCACTTTGTGCCTAATCTCTCTTCCTTTATTTCATCAGGATCAGCCTGCTAAACCATTGTTTGAACATCATGGTATTTTGGGCCTTGAGAAGTAACCTCATAGGGTCCAGCCCCATGGCGTTGTGGTTAAGTGTGCACCCTCTGTTGCTGGTGGCCCGCGTTCAGATACCGGGCACACACCGACACACAGTTTGTCAGGCCATGCTGTGGTGGCATCCCACATAAAGTGGAGGAAGATTGGGATCGATGTTAGGTCTG